>NW_004567104.1:63808813-63869321 GCF_000260355.1 Condylura cristata | reverse complement strand
ATACATTGCCATTGAGTAAAAGAACATGAACAAAACACATCCTTTATTTTTATTTCTAAACACCAATTTTCATCCCATTTTTCTCTTTTAATATCAGTCATTTAATTTAAAATATTTAGTTAAGAAAGAAATGAATTACTTTTTTTGAAATTTTACACAAATTCTGTATAAGAAATTAAAATTTATGACAGCCATATCACTAAATAAATCTAAAAATCAATGTTTTTAAATTTTAAAATATTTTAAACAATATCAAATCTCCAAAAATCATTTGATGACAATGTTTTGAATATTTTTTGAGCTTTATTTTTGTAAATTTTTCAGGCTATGCTAAATGTTAAATGCTGATAGTATTTATAAGAACACATGGATAACAAATCAAATTGTTTTCAATAAGTTAATGAAAAGATTGCTTTTCCTGAATTGAAATGCTATATTTGTATTAGCCTCATCAGTACTATATTAATAAAGCCTTGACTAAAAGGCATTGTGTTATTACAAATTTTTATTTTCTAATATATCATCTACACAGAATTATTGTGGATTGTTGGTTGAGAGCAAATGAAATATGTAAGTTCAATTACTTTAGCTGTCAACAGTGTGCCATTTCCCCCCTTTTATAAAAAGCACAGCTAGATTTGAGAGAGACAGTATAGTTAAAAACTCAATTCCCTACCCATTGTCAGTTTTTATTCCAGTATGAAAGCTGCCCTATAAACACATGGTTATACAAAAAAGAAAAAAAAAGGTAATAAAGAATAAATATCATAAGAATACACAAAAGGAAGGAAGAAATGGAGCAAATTTGTCCAAACTGTGGAACATTATACTGCCATAAAAAGAATGAAATGTAGCTTCAGAAAAATGAATGCAATTTGAGAAAAGTAATTGGAGCAAAGAAGTCAGAAAGATTGAAGTAAACACTGGACATTTACAGCAAACTCAATAATAAAACACTTTCTAAACCAGAGGACATCAACCAAAAGATCTTGAGGGGGCCTTCCCTGGTGGTGCAATGGGTTAAAAACAGAGCACTACCAAGCTTGCCACAGCCGCTTCAATGGGAGTTCGATTCCACACTGGGAAGTTGACCCACATGGCACAGATCTCTCCTGACCCACTTGCTGCTCCCCTGAGCAGTGTACTGTGTAGTTGTTCTGCCTGTTCTGCTCCCCACTTTGTCTCTGGTGAGTCCTTTCACCTCCCCACCCCCCCAAACTTCTGGCCTTGCCCCAGTACTGTATGCATAAATAAATAATCCTTTTAAAAAATCCTGAGGGCTCTGAAGTTAAGAAAGAAGACAAAGAAAAAAGAACACAGGGATCTATAAGGGGTGGTGATAGAGAACAAAAATTCTCTTAGATCATTGACTGCTTTGACGAAGTTTGTAAAGGCCATTTTTGTCAATATAGTTGACAAAAACTTACACATGCACAATACTTGAATGGTTAGTAATTAACAACATTTAAAATGTAATATTTAAATCAAGTTATACTTAATGACTAGACTTTTCAGCTAATGATTCCTAATTACTATTGACATTATTAAACTATTCCTATCAATATTTTACATTCCTTTCACTCTCCAACTAAGCATTTCATTGATAATTGGCAACTGAATTACACTTTTAAAAATCTGTTAAATAAGTTTTGAGGAAAATCTTGATCAAATTAAAGATTTATTCATTTTATTTATTTATATTAGAAACAATATTATACATTTAATAAAATACAATGATATACTGACTTGAAATGTTAGCAATTATGTAATAGGGCATAAGTTGCAATGACATTAAATATTTCTTTATGTTTTTAATTTTCTTCAGCAATAATTGTTATGGGACTCATTATATTTCTAGTTTTTATTTAATTATCTTCACTTTTGTATGGGCTATCAGATTTTAATTAAATTTAATTCAACACTGATCTATATGCAAAAAATTAGATAAATTAGCAATGTTTGAAAAATTTACTTTTCTTGCAACCAGGCAATACATAATTATGTTCTAAACATATAATATTTGATTTGCATAAACTTGAAATCAATATAATTTCGTGCTTCAGGTATATTTCAAAAACTTTAAAACTGTAGTGAGCTCAGGGGTTGACACATCAGAGTTTAAGAGTTTACTACTTGAATTATTGCTTGTAAATAGCTATTTAAAAAAAGACTTATTTTGAGGCCAAAACTACACTATAGCATTGTTCTATGATTGAGTAACTAAATTGGCACTTGTCATCACTGAAACAGAAAGTTGAAAACAAGGAATTGCTAAAGAAATACAAAGAGATTTTTCAAGCAGTTTGATTGACTGACTTGCTAATTTAAAAGAATCAAACAAAATTATGAACTTTTATATGAACTACCGTGTCTTTTGATCAAAAGGTACTAGATATGCCACTACTGTAAACTTGTCAAATCTTTATTAATTTTATATTAAAAATTTCCCTGTCTTTTTATCAACCAAAAGACTTCAATCAGATGATGATACAAATCTATTACAATAGCTTATTAGTTCACTATTGCATAATATCTCATTTAATAATCTTGTGATAAAACCATTACTGTTTCTGCTTTATTAATGACAAGCCTGAAGCTTAGAGAAGCTAAATGAGATAACCAAGGTCATTCAACTACTAAATAGATAAGCAAGTAATTGAACTTGATCTATCTGTTTTATTCCAGTTTCATCTTATTAGAAGAAGACTCTGAGATGGAAATTTAATTAGGATAAATTTTCTTATGGTGTGTTCTCAAAATTAAGTATTCCTAGCAAAAAGAAGGAATGTTGGTCAGAGTGAGAAGGAATGTTGGTGAGCGACTAGCTCACCAAAGGTGTGGTCAATTTCCCAGAAATTTATGAAGCGGAGTAACCAGACACTAACAGATTTCTGTTGATCTACTAGTGTTGCCTTGATCAATTAGTACACATGATTTTTAAAACAGTATTTATGTCTGTATTCCCTCTTAAGTATATGTAAATTTCTTTGTGACATTATATAACTTACACCCTCTATTCAATTCACTATTGTTCTTTTCAGGAAAAAAAGGCAAATAATTTGTATTACTGTTATATGGTATCTGATTTTGATAAGATAAATGATATCTAGTTTTCTTCAATTTAATGAATATAATTTCATCATATCCTTTCTATTGACTTATATGCAATTCTCCTGGGAAAGTACTGAACATGTAAGAATGCAATGCAAGTAAGAGAATAGGATTAATGCTGATGTCAGAGAATTTCCCTTTGACCTTTTATGAATTTTTAACTAGAAATGAGTCAAATAAAATTCATTGTAGCTATTTTCTTCTCCTTTACTTCTGCCTCCCCCTTTCTAATTCTTAAATTTACTCCTTTTTTTATTCTTTCCTGACTTGTCAGAATGTTGATAAAGTAGTACAAGGCGTCAATTTTAAATGCTTATTTTCAGTTCTGTCTAGTGACAATTAACTTCTATTAAGAAATAAACACTAGTGTCCTTTGCGCTTACTGGATTCCTACTAGCCAGTGTATGTGACTTAGAATAAGCTGTCTTAGGTTTTTTTTTTTTTTTAAGAGATCCAAAATTATACATAAGCAAGGATATTCATATATATGGTAATTTATACATAACAACACTAACATTAAAAAGGATACATGCTAAAGTTTGGAAGTTCACACTGTCAAATTTTTCTCATTTTGAAAATATTCTGGAGTTACCACAACTTTACATTTTAATCTTTTTACTTAGAACTAAAAGCTCAAGTTTACTAAAAGATCAGTGTACTAAAAATAACTCATCAATTCATGATATATAAAACATGCAAAAAAAAAAAAGGAGGTAGAAACTTTCTTTAAATCAATACTGATGTGGTCTGAATATTAACTGGCCTGTTAAATTAGTGACCTTCCAGTAGACCTATACTTAGCACAATATGGGTAGCTATCCATTTGGTAGTAGACCAAGATATGAAATGGGTGATTTACTCTAGTGACTGAAATTATTTGAATATTAAACACCTTATTTAGAAACAGCATACCACCATTATCAGATTGATTTTGTATAAGCTAGTATGAAAGAATACAAGGTCACCTCTCTTTGATAACTTAAGAGCTGTAATATTCAAGCTTGACTTTCTGAAGTGAATTCTGCTAATATGGAACAAACTGATATAGGCTGATAAAAGTCAAAATATAAAAGAATAAAATCTGAAGTCATGGGCAAGAAAGGTCAAAAGGAACCATTTAATAGAAAATTCTATTGGCATTTGTTACTTTGAAATGTTGAGCCTTTATTTTCACTTTATAGTAAATAATTATAAAGACATTTATTGTCAAACAAGGACATGGCTACTGTTGCTTAAAATCTGTGCAATCACAAATATTAATGTATTTCCAAAAGATTAAAACTAACTTCTTATGAAATTTCTATTCGAAATATCAATACATGTGAGACATACCTAAAATTATGAAAGAATGAAATAGGTCACTATGGTAACTTCATAATATAGAATGTCCTTGTCTATATGTTAAAATTAATCTAGACATTTATAGTTAAGATTTTACAGCTATTCTAGTTTTATACAAATGGAATATTTCTGTTGAGCATTATACAAATGGAATATTTCTGTTGGGCACCAGGTTTTTACACTATTTTCTATTTAGACCAATAGTACAGCTTGTATTTCATCTTTACTTAAATCATTACCACCTCATTTTGATTTTATAGAGAAATTTAAAATAACTCATCTCAGGGTTTCACTGTAACATGATCATTGGGTCATATGATATTTTCATACTCATCTCCATTCATAAATAGTATATAAAATGCAAACAGTCTATAAAAATACAAAACTTGAATACTAGGGAAACGTGCAATTCTAGCAAGATGCTCAGGTATAGTGGCAAAATAACCTTCTCTACATCCTCCTTTGATGGCTATTAATTTAATTCATAAATGTCTACTTACACTTTGATACTTTAATCTGTATTCTTCTTGACGGACTAAATGTCTATTATCTTCAGGATGAAGAATCCAGTAAATTAGGACATAAAAAGATCTTTTAAATTATAGTAGATCAATAATCATTATTCTACGATTCTATAAAACTCTTTGAAAAGGGGATGAAGGAAATGGGAGACATACTGGGGAACATATGACTTGTAACATGGAGACTAGTGACAGCATAATACAATATTTCATGATTCGTTTCACTATATTACTTCCTGCTGCAGTAGGGTAGACAACAGAGGTAATGAATATGACTACATGATATTCCCTCATTTTGAACATTATGAAAAAAAAAATAGCAATTCATGCCTGAAATGGGGGGGGAACCCCTACAATTACTTGGAAAAGAGCAAACTGACAATGTGATAAAGATTTGTGAGCTGTTTGAAATGAAAATATCTCAAAATATTTAGCAACACTTGAGGGGATACTAAAAACATAATGTGAATCATTATTGCAATATATACACTTTTAGGTAATAAGTAATAGAAAGCAATGTGACTTTGTTTACTGTTTTTTTTTCTGTTTATTCTTCTTAAACTATCTGTGCAGACAACCTTAAGAATATTTTCAGATATTGAGAAAAAAATTTTCATTAGTAATTTGAAATACACTTTTTTTGCATACTTTGAAAATGTGACACAAGTTTAATATTAAGCAACTTGTCTTTTATAACTAGTCTAAATGTTACAAACTAGAACTTTACTGGCTTGAAGCTTATTTCCAGGGTTTTAAAAAGAGTTTAGCATATCATTTTCTTAGTTTCAACCAAACCTTGAAGGCTTGAATTTAATTGAAGATGTTAAAGTTTCATTTCAGGCTTCAGAGATCAAATCTTCTGAGAAAAGAAGGGCAATTTAAAGACAATTACATTCTTTGAAATGTGATATGAAATCATCCTTATTTTCAAATTAAAGATTTCCATATTAAGATCACCTCTAGATAAGTGGCTGGTAAATAGTACGTTGCTGACCTGAATACCTGTGGGTGCCTTTAAAGTAGCTATAAGTTAATCAGTTCCTTACCACATGCTGACTGTCTAATGAAGAATGATGCTTACCTTACATTTAAAGGAACCTAATGTTCCGACTCTTCAATTGATTGCAATAATAGGTATATTCCTCTCTATGGTACAGATATGGTGAAATGGGAAAGATTTTAGACATGCCTTAATTACGCTAATTTTACTGGCTGTTTTATCACACACATTTATTTTAATCATGTGGCTCTTGTTATCTATTTTGTACCAATTTAAGAAGACAAATATTGTTTGAGATCAACTTTCAATCACTCTGTCCCATAAGTGGCTTATGCAAGGATGATATTTGAATCCAACTACTCTATGTTTAGCAAGTCATTCCTCCCATTTAAAATTAATTTTAACATTTTTTTTCAATCATTCCTCTCATTTTGCCATTTTTTCATCTCCTTAAAACACTGAATATTCCATCCCCTGAGAGCTCCAATTTGGGTGCTCTCCAGTCCTTTTTCCTTTGCTTGGGACACTAATGCTATTGTAAGTAAATGTGTCCATCCCTTCTCAACCTTTTCCACAGAGATCTGCCACCTGCTTTCTTTGACTAAAACTTTGTTCTCTCTCAGGAATATATTCTCTTGTTCTCCACAAGTGTACCGCATCCATAAACAATACTTATTGGAGCCAGGAGCAAATTTTAGTGATAGTTTTATCTCCTCCTGTTCTGGATCTCTTTAGGCACATATTCTTAGGAGTGTCAGGCAATCTGGCCACATGTCACTTTTTTCTTCTCAATCCAGTTAGTTCCCTTTATTCTATGACACCTTTCAGGTAAGAATTAGAAACATGGTCCTGTCATCACTCCAAATGTCTGAAAATTTAAGGGCAGTTTAACATATATTTTGACAGGCCTATCACAAAACCTTTCTCCACACTGATAGAGTATTTGAACCGCCATGTCAGTCATACCTTGCATCTGAAAGAGCTCAATATTAGGAAGCATAAGCTCTTCTATTTCATACCTTCTAGTTTTTCTTGATTTCACTCCTATTAATATCACAGTGTCTGCAAACCTTTTACCTCCAAAATTTATGAAGCTTATCTAGGGTTCTGTGAATTGATGTTACCATTCATTTCTTCTGCCACTAGCAATGAGAGATTAAGCACTATGGAAGGAAATTGGACAGTAATGCAGAATTCTGGAGGTAAAGAGGGATTCACACTATATCTGGAATTTTGGATCATCAAGATGTTATTTTATTTATATTTTAAATATTTCAATCCCCAAATCTTCCATTCAGGATCCAATCATTACACATTTATTAAAATGTTAAATTCATATGTGTTCACCTATTACAGATTTTGTTTACCTTTTGAACATTTTGCCTTGGTCTGTTTTTATATACTGGAATCTATGTATTTTATCCATCTATGTTTCCTTAGCTGATTGAGACTATTGAAGATAATATTCTAGTGAAAATTACCATGTCTCACTCAAGATAAACCTTAGTTGTTGCCTTTAGAAAATTCACTTTCTTGCATTGAATCTTAGGTCTTAAAACATTTCTAACTTCAAGGTGCAATGATGATATGTACATCAAAATCTGTTACATAGGCTGTTACATGCTCATGATGCCATGTGAGAGAAAACAAGCTCCCAGAGAAAATTGTGGAAACTGATACTTTATTACACATCCTAAATAATCCATATCCTATAACACAGTCATAGTCCATTCTCATAAAAATTAGCCCCGATTATATCATTTAATATCTACTCAATGGTTAAATCCTTTGGGTCTTTTGTTAAACTTATGTCATTTGTGGCAACATGGAGCTAGAAGGGATCGTGCAAAGCAAAGTAAGTCAGAAGGAAAAAAAGCTAAATATCTGATTGTTCACTGATATGTGGAATATAAAGAAATCAAGCAAAAGGTAAGAAAAAAGACAAAACTTGCAAACCTACCATAGATCTGAGTCATATAGTAGAGGAGGAGAAAGAAAGAAGGGGCCAAAACAGGAGAAAGAACACAAGTGATTAAGGTGATGGATCATGGGTACTGTGCTGGTAGGAAGTCTACAGGGACCACACCTGAAGGGAGACATCAAAAGTTGTCAAAAATTTAACAATGTAAAAATATAAATAAGTAAAATTAAAAAAATTGCATTCAAGATCTAAAAATTGAGTTTTTCATGTTTTGTAAATCTATTTTGTCCTTAAATAGCTCTCTAACCTTTATATGCATGGTATGGAATTATTTCTGTTATCAAACACCTAGTTTCTCTAATTGTTCTATGCTATTGTTTAACTTATTCTTTTAGTTAGTTCCATTACATCTATTAGCCATAAATTATAGTAGTTGATTAATTAAATTTGGGTTCAACATAAAGCTAGCATATCATACAATATATTTAACACTGTATATTTTGGATTTCATCTAATTATGAGAATGTACTGCATAACTGCCCTAATTTAGGTGATGATAAGATCACCTGATAGGTTCACGTGCTAAGTCTGATCTCTTCATTGTAATATGTACTTTTGATTTTATTATCTTCATATATCTGGCATGGTATAATTTAGTATAATGTAAATACCCAAATTCTCACACTGCTCTAACAAAAGTATTCTTGATATGTTTAACAGTAAACTTGCTCCCAAAATATTGATTTAATTCTATCTTAGGCATTGCATAACCAGACTACTGCTTTGGACACAGTTTTTCTCTTCTGTACTTTTTTTTTAGCACAACATTCTTGCTTGAATCTATATTTCTCCTTGTTTCCTCTCTAGACTTTACTAGTTTCTCCAGTTCTCCACCTATTTAAACACTAAAAGATTCTAAACATTGGTTCTGGAATTCTTGTTTTTAATCTAGAGCACAGATTATTAACAGGGTATCACTGAGCTCCATGAGACATTTGACAATTTTTGATGACATTTCAGTGGGCTACAAGTGGGGGCTTTCCTGGTATATATGGTGAATGAGTAGAGGCCAAACATGCTGTAACATCCCCTAACAGCCTTCTAAAACAGAATCATCCAGTCTACCGAGGCAATCATGGCCAAAATTAAGAAGTCATGAACTCAACTCAATTGTTTATGATCTCATTCAGTCTCATGGCCTTAAATACTCAAGACAGCCAAATTTAAATTTTCTCTAGCTTCTGACTGATAAATTTATTTCCTCTGATGCAACGTTGATGACTAATGAGTATTCCATGTTTAATAGCTACACAAGGATTTTCCCATTCCCTCTAAACACATTCCATCCAAATCCTTCACCATTTCAGTAAAAAAGGAATATAACTTAAAATCGGAAAAAAGGTTATTCATTTTCTTTCACTCAGAGCCATCTGTGTCTCACCAGTACCTCCTACTCAACCAATACTCAGAATATATAAAAATAAACAAAAAATAAATCACATTCTCTGGTTTTAGCTATCATCATTCTTGTTCAGATTATGGCATCAGTTACCTCCTGATATTCATGCTTTTGACTTCAAATATTTTGACTTACATGTCTTCTTTAATGTAAATATATCTAACATGTTAAGTACATTTCTCCCAACTCAGAGATTGAGCTATACCACTTATACTGTAACATATACATGACTTCTGTTTCTCTTTCATTTATTGAAAAAGGGCTTATGTCAACATATTACCTGTTTTTTTTTTTTCATGTAGCAACAGGCTAGTATATAGAATATTTTTGATATGCTACTGTTTACTTAACAGTGAATATAAGGATAAATTACACATTTTAAAGACTACAAAATAACATTTAAAGTTAAAAAAATCTATTTGGAAAGTAATGCAAAAATCTCTATTTGGAAAGTAATGCATCAAAAATTAAAATATTATTTTGCTATGCTGATTAGAATTATGGCAAAATGAATTTAGTGTCAATACCTACACTCAAGTTAGCATATTTGATCCTGCATGTCATAATTTATTTCAACAATCTGCTATCAGCAACAAAGTATTTTAGAGACTTTGTATGTTTGTCCATGAACTAAGTAACATGAAAGTTATAAAGGTTTATTTGTGCTTACCAGTTAAAGCTGATCATGTGTAACTTTAATTAAAAGTGGGGAAATGTGTTTTCTTAATGCTGTAGGGTAATTGCAAAAGATAAAAAGAAAGTTTGATAATGAAATGTGTCTCTTTTTCTCACCCAAAGACAAATGCAAAATACTATGAATTATTTTTAATAAGTTTTATTCATATTAATAGAGAATAAAGCTCCAGTAACTTCCTTACTTAGCAAAATACTAATGGGAACTTAGATACTGCTGAAATTATTAATTTTTGACAAGAGTAACTATTTCTATTACTAGTATAATAACTGCTTTAACAAATGATTAATTTAATGCCAACTCAATTTATGCTATTTTTAAAAAATATAACTAAAACCATTCTTTTAAAAATTATTCCATAACAATTATTTTAAAAATTTATCCCATATAGCATCTATGTCTCCAGCAAATAGTTAAGCTCTAAACCTTACTTATACAAATATACTTAGATTTTATAGGTTTACTAAAAGAAACTTGTTGAAAAGGTTGTTTCTAGGTAAAAGCAGCTCAGGAGAAAATAATATTTAAAGAGATGGTGTTAAATTACTTCTATTCAAAATAAACAGATCTTTCATCAAAATGCAATCAATGACTGCCATTTACCATGTTATATTGTTTTAAAATAATGTTTTTTCACTGACTGTGCAAATACTAAGAATCTTAATGTTTGTTTTTCATGCATGCTATTTTTCCTGAGGTACATGATTTAGCATGTATAAGAAATTCATTTTTACTTTCTTTTACTTAGGAAAGATTTAATGATATTTATTGATGATAGCTTAGAATTAAAATAAATGTACTGGCATGATCTATTAATTTTCTAGTCCTGTTGTCACAAAGCAGCTCAAACTAAGTGGCTTAAAACTACAAAAATTTACTCTAGCAATTCAGTATGCCAGAAGTTTAAATTCAGACCATCAGGATTGATAATTATTTTTTGAGGCTCTGAGGGAGAATCTGTATGTACATGTGTATACGTGTACATGTACACAAACATATACATATATGCACATGTACATGTTCACAAACATATATACACACACATACACAACAATGGAATATTATTCAGCTATAACATAGATGAAGTCTTACTCTTTGCAAAAACATGGAAGAAACTGGAGGGGGTTATGTTAGCTAAAATATGTCAAAAGGAGAAAGCCAGATGAGTTCACTCTGATGTGGAATAAAGAGAACACAAAATGTAAGACAACACCAAACCAAAATAAACCCTAGAAATCTGACTGTGGAATTGATGCTCCTGGGGCGTGGGCGGGGGGGAAGAATATAGATGACATTGTGGTGGGCATAGTGTGTTAGCATATAGCTCTATAACTCTTAAGTCATATAGGTTGTGTATGCCAAAATCAGCTCAATCAAATTTATGCAATTTTTAAAAAGGTATTTCTATTTTTAACAACATTCTGTTCATGATAGAATATGTATTCTTGAACACAAAACCTTTCTCTATATATCACCTCACTTTTTAATGATGACATTTGTCATTCATATTTCTATTTAGAGTCTCTTCAAGTCAATGGCTGTAGAAATTAACCACATCTGCAAGTTACTTTCACAATAAGATCTAAATTTGTGATTATTTACAAAAATGAATGATATAGTTTAGCCAAGTTAACAAAAAGTTATCACTTGTGTATCTGTGTAACTTTGTTGTTTTTATGAATATATTAAATTTATATTATAAAACTATTCTGCATACAAGTAAGAAGTATAAGACTTTTATGTACATTGAGAATGAAGGAAATTTTAAATGTTATAAAATTAAAGCTCATGACCTAGACTGTATTTGTATACTATTATGTCTGAAATGAGTAAGACACTGCATTCTTTGCTACCTAAAATGCAACTTTGCATATCTATTTTCAGCATGATTTCTTTATAAATGAGATTAGACTAACCCTAAGTGTTTTATAAACTGCATTTGGCCTTGACTTTTATGTTAATAGTTCCAACTCTGTTCTGCTAAAATGATCTTTCCTTTGTTTTAGGATTATAGCTAGCCCTAAGGTATTTTAATTATACAGGTTACAAGATAGATTTGCGAGAAACTGAAGTTCCATGGCAAACACTTAATGACAGATGCTTTATTTTGTAATTACTTAAACTATATAAATATCCTAAATATTCCTCTATATATGCTCTGTGGTTAAATTGAAATATTTTTTTAGCTCAGTTGTGAGAGTTTTCGTTTACAGTTGGGCTAGCCAACTAAGAAACCATTTGGTAATAGGGAGTTATTCTCTAACTATAGGTCCTCATTGCACAGATTTAGGGGCACTCATTATTTTATTTAATGCATATTCATTTGCAGATATAACTTACAAAAATAAATAGTTTAGTGTGACTGAGCTTTTGTATGCATTCCAAAAGCTATATATTTGAATAATTTTACAAAGTGCAAATAAGCACACAATAAATGGATTTTCTTCTGACCTTGTTACTTTTCTAATTACTGTACCTGAATTGGTCATCCAAGAAGTAAATGATAATCATTTTTCAGGCCAGGTGCCTATGCATTACACAAACTGCTTACTGCTTGGCAAATAAAATAGATGGCGTTTGCAGGGAGAATTTCTAGCAGAGGAGCTGGACAGGGCCATTACAATAGCACTATTGTTGCATTTTAAATCATATAATGGGAGAATAAACATAAACATAATAAATAAACATAAGGAATCACTAGGCCTCTGGATAAATACCAAAGTTTCATTATTATTTTTGTTCCCTCTGAGTGGCTCTGATGGTATTATAATGCTTATATCAATATTTTGCTGTTAATAACGTCCATATATTTATGTGGTCTCTTCATCAGAGGAGCTAAAGCATTCATAAACTACAAGCACTTATTTAATCCCTTCTCATGTCCTCAAGAAGGTGTTAGCTCTTATTACAGATATGGAAAGACACATCCCATCATCCACAAGTATTTTCTTCAAATGGGCCTTTCCATTATTTTCCTTTTTATGAATAACTATCCATAAAGCTGGCTAAATTTCTTTTCTATTATAAGCCAATGCCTCCAGCATTTATAGTCATTTTAGAAAACTCTAGTTGACTTAAATAAATAGTATGTGTTTTCTATCGTTACTGTTTCTATCCTTCAATCCCTTATTAGGTTATTTAACTGCTTCCCTCAGTAGTAGAGGGAGCAAAGGGTTGAGGGAGAAGTGGCTTCAGTGAGTCACTCTCCAATTTTCCACTATTGTTGTAGGACTTCATTTACCTACCACTTACATGGAGGCATCTTATATAAGCCTCATGCTGAATCCCTCAGATAAACCACTCCTGATTACACATGGACCTGCATTGGTGATCACATATGATTTGGCCACTTTGAAAACCTTTGACTTTAACTCCAATCATCATCCTAAATCAGCTTACTGCATATTTAGCTAACCCAATCAACCATGATACATATCAGATGATAATAAGTACTATAGAACAGTAACAAAATAAGGGAAGAAGTGTAGTGTTCAAAATAAATATCAGAAGAGGAAATGATGATCAAACGAGGAAAATAATGTAAGAAATTGGGAACAAAGATAATGAGAAAGGGTAAGAACCCAAAGAGATCAGTGAGGTAAACAAATTTGATTTTACTTTAAGGTAGTAAGTGCAAAAGGAAAGGTTATACGGTCACAGCCAAATCCCTAAGTTTATTCAATTTATTAATTTTCTAGTGTATATGAAACCAATTACCAATGTAACAGCTACAAATTACTTAATATTCTAAAACAATCCCCATTATTCTTCTTATAGTTTGAGAACAAGATGCCTGAAATAGTGTCAAAGCCTAAATAAGGATGTTGGCAGACCACATTCCGCCCAGAGTCTTGAGGGCAAAATTTAGATCTTTTTTCTCTTCAAGTTCTAATTAGTAAATTAAGATAATCACTCCCTGTTCTCAGATTTCATATTCCTACATTCAGAGAGCTGTCTTTTTTCTAATAGTGACTATTACCCTGGAAAGCAGGGTAGTACTTAATATCTAATTATTTATGTGAGCACTTTTTGCTGATGAAACGCCATCCAGTTTGACCTGGTAAATACATGTGGTCAGATGATGTGGTAGTTTTTCTTTGTAACAAAGCACTGTGTGTTGTTAAGGGCTGTGATGTTTGGTTCTCTGTTTCCAGAATGAACACTATCTATACTTGAAGCTGAAAATGGAACTTCTATTTCAGAATTTCCCTATCCTCACTTCGACATTTTAATCTTCTGGTAGAGACACTTAAGGTCATTTTGTATTAAGCTTTCTATAAAATATGGGAGATATCTCTGTAACTTTCACATCAGGAAAGTGTACCACATAAATGCTAATTGTATGGTGATCAACCAGAAATATCTACATATTTTCTTTTTAAAAAAGATTTATTTATGCATACAATAATTGGGGTACTGACCAGAGATTCAGGGGGAAAGAGGATCACCATAGACAGAATTGGGAGCAGAACAGGTGGATCTACCGGTATATACTGCTGAGGGGAGCAGCAGGCTGGTCAGAAGAGGTCTGCTGCACCATATGGGTCACCACCCTGACCGATGATTGAAGTCATGCTGCAGTGGCTGGTGATAGCTTCATAGTGCTATACTTTAGCCTGTTGCACCACCAGGGAGGGCCCAACATATTTTCTAATAGACTCCCATTTGATGGCTTATACAATAAAGACAATTTTTGAATACCATCATGCTCTTAATGTGACTTTCACCACCCACTAACTTATGCTGTCATACATGATCTTCAATGACAGGTGTGAATGCGAATCAGTCAGACATATGTTGATATAACTTACTTTCCTGTGTAGGGCATTGTACAACAAAGGTAAATGACCAGAGAGGATAGTTTATTTTTATTACTATTTTTTAATTACTTATATATATTTATGCCATTACTAATTTTTGTACATTTAAGTTTTCCTCTCAGCTGAAATCCCAACAGAGGATATTGTTTAAAAAGCAAATGCAATGATTCCCTTCCTATATCCATGCTGTGGAATATTGTGCCCCACCCACAATGCTGAGGCATATAACTTCTTTTTTTTTTTTTTAAAGATTTATTTATTCATACAGAACTGGGGTACAGGCCAGAGATGTGGAGGGTGATAGGATTCACCAGAGACAGAGCGGGGAGCAGAACAGGCAGATCGACGAAGTACACTGCTGAGGGGAGCAGCGGGCGGGTCAGGAGAGGTCTACCACGCCATGGGGTCACCTCCGGGGCAGGCGGGGATTGAACTCATGCGGAAGTGGCTTAAGCTTCTTAGTGCTGTGCTTTAACCCGCTGCGCCACCAGGGAGGGTCTCTCTTTTTTTTTTTTTTTTTTTTGGGTGGTGAGGACAAGGAAACATGAGCAGAAGTCATTCAACTGAGACTTGAAATAAACTTGTACATTGGAGTTTATCTGCTTCTCTGAGTAATCCTGAACTATGCTGTGAGTTAACTAAGACTCTCCAAGTATTAAACAGAGGCGCTCGTGGTGACAATAGAGGGATCCTGAAGTCTCTTGACCAAACAACCTCCCAGCAACCAGAAATGAGAAGGCAGATTCGGAGAGTGGCCCAGCTGGCTTGCCCATTTGCCAGACACAGGCTAGAACCCTTCAGAGACAAGACCCAGTAAACCTACAGAACCATGACCTAACGATAATGGTTCTTGTTTAAAGTCACGAAATTTGACTGGTTGGGTACATAGCAAAATCCACCTGATAAATAATGTAATCTAAAATATTATAAAATGGATATATTTTGTAAGGACAATTATATCTCCACATAATATTGTAGAGGTAAATTGTATGAAAGTGTCATCTATATTATAATATATTTTAAAAGACACTTTAGCACCTAGATATAATGTTATTTCTAAGATATGAAGTATAGCCATTTCACTACTGTTATTTCTCCACTGGATGAGAACATATGCCTTTTTGTAGTAGCAAGAAAGTGATAACAACAGGACCTTATGTTATGTAATTTTTAGTGCATTTGTTATAATGACATGTTGAAATAAAAATAGGATAATGACTTGGATACTGTTCATCTTTTTCATATTAGCCATATGTAAAAATATCTGTAACATTATTATACAAAATACAGCCATACTTGAAAGTATTAAATTAGGTTACTTGTTATTTTTTTTTAAAATGAGGGATAATTTCCTTCTTATGATTGCCCCTCCCAAAATAAACAAACACACAAATCAGACCAAGATAGTTTCCACTAAAACAAATAAGAAAATAAAACCATTTTTAAATTTCTGCTTCTTCTTATCTTTCTCATTATGACTAAAATCCCACATCTTTAACACTCCTTTGTACAATTTGTAACTTCCTGCGTTGAATCTTTCGGTAATCTAATGGCTTAGAGACAAGATACTTTATTCCATAGAGAACAATGGTTCAGAGTTATACCTCAAAGCAAACCAGATATATCCTGATATTTTTATTATTCTATTTTAAAACCAACCCTCTTTCTGCACTGCAAAATTATAAAGAGAGTGAATAACTCTGTGAATGAAGCAAAGAACAACTGGCCCCATGCATAAAATACTCTGAAACTTTCTTTTGGCGATGAAGTTTGGGAATGAATTTTTAGTCCTCAGGAAAATGTTCTTCTTTGTATTTCATTTAACCAGGGAATTTGCCCAGAATATTGCCTTAAGAAGTTAGTCTAACACTGGCCAAAAATTGTATTGCTGCTACTGTTCACTTTATTTAATAATTAGAAACAATCCAGCAATCATGTAACAGACAACATTCTCTTTAAAAATAAAATCTAAGTCTGCCTATAAATCTTGAATAACTTTCCGTTGTTTTTAGGTTAGGATAATTTTTTTTTAAAGATGTATTTATGCATGCAGAACTGGGGTACAAGCCAGAGGTGCAGGGGAGGTAAAAGGCTTCACCAGAGACAGATTGGGGAGCAGAACAGGCAGATCAGCGAAGTACACTGATGAGAGGAGCAGCGGATGAGAAAAGAGAAATCTGCTGCGCCATATGGATCACCTCCAGGGCCACGTATGGAACTCACATTGAAGAGGCTGCAGCCAGCTTGCAGCGCTGCATCCTAACCCGTTGCTCCTCCAGGGAAGGTCCAGGATAAATAATTGTAACAAGGTCATATATGATTCTGGTCTTCACTTACTGCCCATGTTCTTTTAGGCCCTTTCTCTTCACATCTGGAGAAAGATTTTGATTTTTTTTTTCATTTTAATATACTTTCAATGTAGCAAACATATTTCCTGTATGTCACTGTTCTTCATCCTAATTCAATCAGAGCCCAGATGTTCGTTTTCTCTCCACCCCCTGAGAAATGTGGTTTATATAAAAAATGCCACCACAATGACTACCTTTATTTTTATTCAAAATTCATATAGAATTTTCTGAGTCAATTTTTGAATATTTGACAAACACTTAATCCTAATAGACTGTTACTATTATCAAAAGTAGAAGTTGAAATACAAAGAGATTTAACACTGCCCCAAGATCTCAAAATTGAGTAAAATTGGAATTCAAAAAGTCTTCTGATTCCAGTATCTACCTTTCAAACACTATGCTATTCTGCTTCTTTGATATCTTAGGAAAACCTTCATTAACCACCCACTATGACTTTCTAATACATTTCAAAGCTTTATGTTACTTTCCTTCATGGATCTTATAACTTGAACTCTATTAGTGATGTTCAAATTTTCACTATAAATGGGAATTAAATACATATGTTTTGAAAATATGTATTTATCAAATTACAAATAGAATATATATATATATCTATAAAATTAGAGCAATTTAAAAGTGTATACTGATACTGTAATATCCCTTTTTAAATATTTCAGAAACAGAATCGGCATAATCAATGAATTTGATGCATTATTTTCAACCATAAATATTAACAATAGAACAGTAGTCCATCTAAAGAAATCATACTTGTCTCCCTTCCTGGTGGCGCACTGGGTTAAAGCACAGCACTGAGAAGCTAAAGCCACATTAGTATGAGTTCGATCCCTGCCTGCCCCGGAGGTGACCACATGGCGTGGCAGACCTCTCCTGACCCGCCTGCTGCTCCCCTCAGCAGTGTACTTTGTCCATCGGTCTGTTCTGCTCCCCACTGTTTCTGGTGAATCCTCTCACCACCCCTGCACCTCTGGCCTGTACCCCAGTTCTATATGCATAAATAAATCTTAAAAAAAAAAGAAATCATACTTGAAAACAATAAGATTAAAGTATACACACACACAAATACATTAAAGGTCATTTAACATCTATGCTGCATTAAATATGGGGAAGCTGTGCTTACATTACACCATAGATTCAATATAAAATTAAAACAATTTTTATCCAGATTGAATTATATTTGAACACAAGCAGATCAAATTTGCATATCTAAAGTAGATAAAACTTGCATATTTAGACATTTTGTAACTATGTTGAAAATTTTTCTTACATTGACTACTCATGATAATAAAAATATCAAGCCTAGAGAAACTTGTGTAAGAAGTAGAAATAATTCTCATTGAGTAAATATTTCTCATTATCCCCTGCAGCTAAAGTGATATACTGATGCAACTTTAATATTTGAAAGCTCCATCCATTCCAATCCTAATAATTCCAAAATCAAATAATTTCCATATTATTTTATATATGTGCTTATGTTTGTATATTCATACACAGTACAATCAATATTTGAGGACTCTACTTTTTAAACTGCTATCACTAATAAAGAAATAGTCTTTCATTTTTCACTCAAATAAGAATAATATTTCCATAGTTAATCAAAATAAGAGAAGAGAAATTATGGAGATATTATGAGAATAATAAGTAGCTATATATAGACAAAGAATTTTTCAACTTTGGCATGAAGAAGGGACAAGATAATGTATAGCAGCAAGAGACATTATAATAACTTCTTATGACTTTTAGGTCACATTATTTGGTTTGTTAAAAACTAAAAGACACAACCATGTATGTTTGGTAGAGAGGGGGAAACAGAATTATAGGTATGTTAAACACAGACCAGAACAAAAGAAAAGATTGGCTCTTTGAAGTTTAAAAATCATAATGGGGCAGATTAATTATTCTGCAGCAGGAAAGAAAGAATAGATATAATTCCCTTATTCTAGCTGTTCAGTACACCCTAGGACACTGGACCTTACATAGAAAAGCTATTGACACACAGGTGGAGAGAAGTCAGGCCAAGCACCTTGCCTCCAAAGGAAAAACACTGTATGCAGGGTGGGGAAGACAGAGGTTAGCCCAGCAGCTCATCCTTCTCAGGGCATCCCATTTGCCTGGCTCACCCGACCACTTTCGCAAGTAGCTCTCTACCGTGAAGGGTGCACTTCACACCATTCTGTTCTTCTTTTCCAGGACCACCAGCCAAAGCCAGGAGCATAAATTTGCATCTATCTCAGTTTTCCACCCCCACCACAGTCTCTTGGTGCCTTTATGTCCCTTCTTTGTGTTAGATAGAGTTGCAGTTCCTGGTTGTCTCCTGCCATGCTCAGACAAGAGCCTGGGACAGTGTTGGTTTCAATCCAAGACACAAATTATCTGAAGCCAGTCTCACTGGACAACTTCAGACCTTCATGGGAGTAAAATAGGGACAGCCCTTTTTAACACTCTCAAAAAATTAATAGAAGATTTTTCATTCATTTGTATGAAGAAATAGAGGGGACAACAGCTGAATGAAAAGTTATATACAGAATTCAGATAGTGGGTCCTTTTGTGTACGTTGTGTGTGTGTTTGGACTTTCGTTTTGCTGTGTTTCTTGGTCAAATATTTCTTACGTTCCTCCATTCTTATGATCTTGGTGGGACTGTAGGCCTGGGGACCTGGGGACCATCTTGAATGACAGTTGAATTTTAATATAGTTGTTGAAATGAGAAGTATTGGAAACATATTATCAATGTGATCACTCATATAATTATTTCTGCCTTTATCTGCAATTTATAAATAGATGAATAATTAAAAATTAATTTGCAAGATGATCAAGAAACCTGTATTATGAAATGAAGCAACAGATATTGCTTAAATATTTCAAGGTAGTATTTCTACTCAGGAAGACTATTTTTGTGAGCTCTGATAAATGATGAGTTTTATTTTGTTGCCAGCAATGTTTTTGCAAATTAATGAAGAAATAGGAATGACCAGTATGATGTAGAGAGGAAGGACATGCATACACCTTTGAGCTGGTTCTAGGATGATATTTATTTTAGTTTTAAAGAAGTTTCATACTCAAATCGACTCGTCAGTATGAAAAACAAGAGAAGAGCAGCTGGTCACCCAGAAGGGCTGGAATTGTTAGCAAACTAAGCAACACACAATTCTGGCAAAAAGGTAGAGGATGTGCAAACAAAATCTTAATTAAAATTTACTTTATAGTTTCAGAATGACTGTCAATATTATTATTGTAGGGGAAAGAAAAATATATCAATTTTCCGAACAATTTTATTTTTATATATTTATGTATTGTACTACAAGGAAGCATATATATCATAGGTAAAAAATGGAAATATTTAAACACATAGCACATATAACATTGCATGAAAAAATAGACATATTTTGTCAAAATCTAAAGTAGAATTTTGCCTTTTGTTAACTTCATGCAGCTCTGGGATTCTGGATGATATGACCCTATCATTCCAGGAAATTAAAATTTCTATTTTTATCAGTCAGTTGATGACCAGCTGTCTTTTTCTTTAGCTCAAATTGTTTGAGTGAAACATGTAACAAAACACCTTGATGACTGATTATTTTGCTTTTAAATTGATTGTGCCAGTGCTGTCAAGATTTGAGCTGGAGGGCCCTCCCTGGTGGCCTAATGGGTTAAAGTGCAGCACTGCAAAGAAACTAGCTACAGCCACTGCAGCAGGCGTTGTAGCTTTGGCCAGGGAGCTGACCCACATGGCGCAGCAGACCTCTCCTATCTCGCCAGCTGCTTCCCTCGGCAGTGTACTTTCTCATTCTGCCCATTCTGCTTCTCACTCACTCTGGTGAGTCCTCTCACCACCCCTGCACCTCTGGCCTGTACTCCAGTTCTGTATGCAGAAATAAATAAATAAATCTTAAAAAAAAAAGACTTGAGTTGACAGAGTTAACAAATGAGAGGCATGAGGTTCTTTTCCTACCTCCAGTCCTTAACTAATGTCTATTTTTTTTCCCTTAACTAATGTATTTTAATGCAACAGACTCTTAATAGCAGCTTGTTGCTTTTTATTATGGTTGGTCCAAATTTCATTTCCATGATGCCAAGTCAGTTCTGTACTAAGTGAAAAACACAACTAATCACATATAAATGACTTTGACCCGTCCTGAGAACCATCATTTTAGGACTGAAGGAATATGATGAAGTTTGACTTTGCATTTTGTAACTGACTAAATCTTTTGACACCTTTTCTCTCTAAGATTGAGATTCTCTCTAAGATTCTCTCCAAAAATGTTCCCAGATTCCAAAATGAGGCTTTCCCATTATAGTTTACCTTGTATGTGAAAGAAAGTTTGAATCAAGACCCTATGGGTTTTGAGGAGACTATTACCAGATTTGGGGATATCGCCAGAAACTAAATTTTATCCCAGATTTGGGGATATCACCAGAAACTAAATTTTATCCCAGAAGCCTATTTTAAGAAAGGATAAACATCTAGAGACAAAGTTTTAGCATGTGAAGTCACCGTTTCTTCATCATGAGTAATTCCCTTCTCTCTCCTGACACCCTATAGCACTGGATAGCCTCCCCTCACCACAATTTCCTATTTACTTTAGAATTTGCAGCCATATAAAATCTTCATAAATATTTGATTCAATTTCATGGTCTCCTAGCAACGAGTCTGATGTTCATTTGTTTGTCCTGACTTAGAGGAACCCAGAGGGCTGGAAGAATTTTCCCATTTCCCAACACTACATTTGCAGAATACTGAGTCCATGACTTCTAAGTAGAAGCCAGCAAATTCTGTCAAACCTTAGTTTGTTGTCCCTTTATAGTATGAGCCTGGCTCTGCCTATCAGGTTGATAGTAGGATTTTGAGTCAGTAGAGTTCATAGTGGCAGAGGTAGGATAAGGCATCCCGCTCTGAATCAGCCATAGGGGTGGGTCCTGTGACTGTGTGTGTGAGCACTGGCCTCAGTTGATGCAGCAAAGTCATTTTTGTAGCTACATTAATGCACTATTCCTGGCTGGGTAGGGTCTAGATCCTTCACTAGGCTTATTTTTCTGTTTACATGTAAACATACTGTTTATTTCTAGTAACTAAGAACTTGACTGAGTAGAACTGAGTAGAACTGGGAATCATGTCATACATTTCTTCATTGTCCCTAGAAAAATATGTTGCAGAAACTGATTTTATTTTCAAATGTCAGAGAGATAAAATCAGAATTTAAGTTCAAGACTTCCAGGTGAATATCTTACAAATTCTCAGGAAAATCAACACACATAATGTGAGGTAGTTTCTTTCTTTCTTTCTTTCTTTTTTTTTAAAGACTTATTTATTTATTCATACAGAACTGGGGTACAGGCCAGAGATGCAGAGGGTGAGAGGATTCACCAGGAACAGAGTGGGGAGCAGAACAGGCAGATCGACGAAATACACTGCTGAGGGTAGCAGCGGGCGGGTCAGGAGAGGTCTGCCACGCCATGTGGATCTCCTCCGGGGCAGGCGGAGATGGAACTCATGTAGAATTGGCTTAAGCTTCCTAGTGCTGTGCTTTAACCCACTGCGCCACCAGGGAGGGCCAGTGGTTTCTTTTTAAGACACAATTAATTATCCAAATATATTTTACTTATCACCCTAAAGAAAAATTTATGAATCTGTGACTTTGCTTAACCAACATAGTTAAAACTAATAAAGGGATAAAATTCATTTGTGGGGCTAGAGGAACGAAATAGCAAACCTACCACATCTTAGCAATGAGGCTAATTCTTAGATTTCTAATCATTTGCTCTAGAAGAACTAGCTAGGGTTGCCTAACTATCAATGCAATAGACAGACGTGGAAAAAGGGACTATCTATTTCCCATTACTCACTGGGCCCTTTAAAAACTGTTAAGAGTGAAATGATGGCAATAACTGTTTCCTTTGGGTCTGCAGTTACTATATTTTAAAGCTTACTTTTTTTTTCTTTAAAGAGAAATGATAAACTACAGAAATTATTTATAGACTCAGATCATCCTTTGCTATAATGTGTGACTTGCTCCCCTGACCTGAAGGTCAACTGTCTTGGGTCTTTTTAAAGCTATGGATGAATGAATTTTTGAGCTAAGAATCATATTATGGTAACCATCTTTCTCCTTGAATACTTTTCACTTAGCTCTCTGCTCTCTAATTCAGGAAATATTATATTAAAAACATTATAGAAATTCTCAAAGGTTCTAGCTGAATGTGTGAAGAAAAATGATCCTAAAGATAGCTAAAGACTAAGCCACATATCAAAACTAACACTTGCACTACTCTGAGAAGCAAAATGGCCACCATACTTTCTGGAGAGCAAATGATATAACTCACTGGGGAGACATGATTAAAGAAATTGCAGTGTAGCATGGACTTAACAGTCCAAAACATGTTTTTAGTATTACCCCACTAAAGGGGTATATTCCTAAGATTAATTCACAAAAGGTGTAGCCTTTGCTTCTTAAATTTAATAATTCAAATTAAAACCACAATGAATATCACCACACACCAGTGAGAATGGCACATCTTAAAACAACTAGCAATAACAAATGTTGGTGAGGATGTTAGTGAGAGAAAAAGGAACTCTCCTGCACTGCTGGTGGGAATGCAAACTAGTACAACTATGGAAAACTGTTAGGAGGTTTCTCACACCGCTAAGAATGGAGCTTCCCTATGACCCAACAATCCCACTCCGAGGTATCTACCCAAAAAGACACAAAAACACGGATTCAAAAAGATACCTGCACCCCCATGTTTATTGCTGCTTTGTTTACAATTGGAAAGACATGGAAACAACTCAAATGCCCAAGAGCAGATGACTGGATTAAAAAGATGTGGTACATATACACAATGGAATATTACTCAGCAACCCGAAAAGATAAATAAATAAGCACATGCCTTTTGCAGCAATATAGATGGAGCTAGAGAAGATCATGATTAGTGATATAAGCCAAGAAAGAAAAGGAAACATACCGGATGATTTCACTCATAGCAGGAGTATAACGAACCAGGGGAGAAAATAATAATAATGAACAACTATATACCAGAGACATTTTATGGGGGTGAAATGGGGAATGAGATAAAAAACGTTGGGGGTGGGGAAATGCACTGGACTATGGTGATGGCACATGGGTGATTTGATGAAGGGAAGCCCGCAGGGAATACAACTGAGATGGAAAAAGGTACAAAATGATGTTAAAATAAACTATTACATTTTTTTCAATGAATAATATTTAATGAATTCAACGAATAATATTCACTTATTTTCTGTTTTCATGTTTGCTTCTGATTTCCTTATTATTTCCTTGTAAATATCATAGCTTTATTTCTCAGATCATTATGTTAGCAATGTGAAAAGACATGGACAAAGATATCAGTAATTGTCTTACATCTAAGATGAAGAAGAGAAAAAAATAATTAAAGGGAGAGTATTTCCAGGTAAATGCTTGAAATAAGGAAACAATGAAACACATAGAACACCTAAGAGAGGTTTTGGTGTTCAAGAAAAACTTCAAATTAGATGTGATACTTGAACTAAGACCTGAGTCATGAGTGGGATTTAAGTAGATGAGGAAGTGAAGGAAAGGTTTCAGGAAAATAATACATAAAATGAGACTAGGTACAATTTGCAATTTGGTTGTTGACTTTATATATGCTTGGTCATGTGGCTTTAATCTTGGTTTATTTCCTATACTTATTTACTTTCTTGTAGTACCCCTTTTCTCATCCTATCTTTCAAATATCCTGAAAGACCCTGCTATATTTCCCTTCTCAATGACATTGTTGAAATTAAGACCTCATAATATTCTTGTGATATTACTGTGTCAAATTTCTAATTGGAATTTCAGTTATTTATTACCCCACCCTTTTCATCCTGGATTCACTCTTCATGCTGATGCTGCTAGAAGTAATTATCAATGAATTTATATGATCAATTTTTAGATTCCCATTACTTAAATTTCCTCAGTGTTCTCTATTATAGTACTTGGTTGTAATTGTAAAGCCTTAGTAAAAACTTTTGGCCATGTTCTCTGACCAGCAGAAATTTTGGACCAGTTTTTCTACATTTGGTGAATTAACAAGGTTCTTTAAAATATGGTCTTTTCCTAACTTCTTGCCTAATGTTATGCTATAAACTCCATGTTTGTTCCAAGAATCAATTTAACTAACTTCTAATTGTGCTATATATGCTGTATATATGGTTTTACTACAGATAATCTAATCCTCCTTGACCCTTCTAGGTCTGTAGGTTGGGAAACAATTAGAATGTCATAAGAGGGGTGAGCAAGAAAAAAGACAAATTTTATATTCTCACCAAGGTCCATAGATAGGATAAAGGATCCTATCTGATTGATATTTCGGGCTATAAGGCTGTTTTTCACCACAGAAACTTACCACTTATAGGGAGATAGAGAGTTGGGAAAAATATCATTCTATGTCTTAATTTCTTTTTTTCAAACCAATCAGCATGTTACTTAGGCACCCTGTTGCTTCAACTATTTCTTATGGATTATATCTTCCTTTTTTTTTTTTTGTATCCATCTTCGCCCCATTTCTTCCTGAAAAAATTCTTACCTGTTGATTGATACTTTGTTATCACTTACTCTACTAATTGTAAATATTTATTGGTCCTATCTCTATGTTATATACTGATTCCCTTATTTTTTACTAGTTTTTTTTTCATAGTTTTTATGTGTCTGCCAGTGCAACTTGTGGTTATTGAATAGAGGATCAGTCTCTTTTTCATATTTATATTCTAACACAGAGAAAATTACAGGTGTGTAGGTATTCAATAAATACTGATCAAATGAATGAATTAGTATTAGTGTTTCATGTTGTGTCGTTTTATTTTTTAAGTTGAGATTATAACTTCCTAAGAAAATACTTGCAAATATTGACATCAGCTTTCTTTTACCATATTTATAATAAAAACTCTCTTGCTATAAAGCAAAACAAATTGTTCCTAAAGCTAATAATAATATTTTAATGATGACATAAATTTTCCCAATAAATGAGTTTATTTTTAAATATCTATTAGACTCTTGAAATATTATTTTGAAGTACACCAAAATGCATAGAATACTCCTCACAAATATGATTCAGAAAAAACAGTTTATAGGCAATGCTCAGAATACACACAACTGAATTGTTAAATAATTTATACCAGCAGTGAGGTGATGAAAATAGCTGGGAGATGGAAACTGTTTTCCTACCCCAATTACATCTATTGAAGCAGAAGAAAGTTCTTTTGAGGCAAAGGCCTATTCTCATTGCCTTTTTCACTATAATTCATGTCTTTATTTTTTTTCTACACCTTTTTTAATTCTTGCTTGTGAATGCAAGATAAATTCAGTTGCAAAATAGTATCTGAACCTTTTTTATATTTATTTACTTATGCATACAGGCCAGAGGAACAGAGTATGGTGAGAGGATTCACCAGAGATAGTGGGGGAAACAGAACAGGCAGACTGACAGAAATACACTGCTCAGCGGAGCAGTGAATAAGACAGGAGAGGTCCGTTGCATCATGTATGTTAGCTCCCTGCTGCAGATAGATTTAAGTGGCTATGAATAGCTTTGTAGTGCTGTGTTTTAACTCATTGTGCCACCAGCAAGGGCCCAATATCTGAACCTATTTATCATCAAAATTTATGTAACATAAGAGAGCCTTATCTATTTTCTATCAATTATCTATTTTATGTCTATATCAATATATAAATTAATATCTATATATTTCATAAAACCAGAAGGTAATTCATGAATAATTTACCCATTCTTTTACAATTATTTTTAATTCCTTTTTGTAGGATATCCATTCTGTTTAGCCTTTCCCAAGTTCCATGTAGAAAATATATACCTTCTTGATATTTGGAAAATTTTCTTTTGAGAAGTGGCTTTGTCTACTGTTAGTCAGTATGCAAGACACAATGCAGGATGTGGTTGGGAAAATAACCAGCAATTATTTGTCTCTGACCACATCAGAACGACAAGGTCTAGACACAAATTCAGCATATTGAAAAGCAAAAAAAACAAAAGCATCTGAACAAAATATACAAAACAATAGTTTTGAGACACTGGATAACAGGTAAGATAAGAAGATGCTCAAAAGAATAAAAGTGAATTTGAACAGTCCTGTACCTCCTCGGTGGCTACCTGTAGTCACATTTTGGATCTTAGAGCATGACAGCCACCTCCAAACTCTCATGGTGTTTTTGATGGAAGTACCTGGACATTAGAAGGAGATGTTCTAATGAGGTATTAAAGGAAAATACATGTTCCACTCCCCCACTTACAGTCACCTTGAGCTGTAGGCCCCATGTGCTGTTGGGAACTGTGGGTTGACCTGTGTCGCCCGTGCAGCTATATATCACGGTATGCAGGTGGTCTAAAAGAAGAGTCTCGCTTCTTCATCCTGACTTGCACCTTGTTACTGCTGAGAAGGAGACATGGAGGGAGACACCTGGAGAAGATACATGTAAAGACAACTGAAAGAGACACATCAATGGGAGACAGGTGGAGAGTCTGACAATGGCAGTCCTGATCTGCTGTTCCCTCTGAGTCCCAGACTTGTCTGGACCCTTTCACCCTTTCCTCTCTAGAAGGTAATTTAGGTTACTTTTGGGGCTCAGTGGCTCTCTTTAGGCCAACTTGTTTGATTGGGTACATGGGATCTTTTTTTGTGACTTTCCCTCTCTATACACACTAATTCTGTTAAATTCCTTTGCGATTAAGAAACTACTTTTGGGCCCTCCCTGGTGGCGCAGCGGGTTAAAGCACAGCACAAAGAAGCCTAAGCCACCTCCGCATGAGTTCGATTCCCCGCCTGTCCCGGAGGAGATCCACATGGCGAGGCAGACCTCTCCTGACCCGCCCACTGCTCCCCTTAGCAGTGTACTTCGTCGATCTGCCTGTTCTGCTCCCCACTCTGTCTCTGGTGAATCCTCTCACCCTCCGCATCTCTGGCCTGTACCTCAGTTCTATACGAATGAATAAATAAATAAATCTTAAAGAAAAAAAAAAAACTACTTTTTCTCTATGTGGTAGATGGCAGTACCTCACTTCAGTGCGTGCAAGTCTGGGGGTCACTGGGTACTCCTATTATCTGTGTGCTAACAGAGGAAACCACATAGAAAATGAACTTCAGGAATCTGTATATAGGGCTCTATGTGATTTTACTGAATTCTAAGTCCTCATGTATATGGTCATTTTGGGGACAGGGTTTTTCATGATTCTGAGGTGAATCTGCAGAGTAGAATTCCTGAGACTTGTGGTAGGTGTGAGATTTACATAAATCATATGGAATGATTTTGCAAATGCTTTAGCAGTTTTATCTTTCCAATAGAAATCTGTGTATTTCTCACCAAAATATTCAGTTGTGGTTCATGTTAAGACTTCAAATGGGAATATACTTGTACACAAGTACAGTTTTAGTATGCTTTTATCATGTCGTTAATTATACATAATTTTTTATATGCTAATGCAATGCACTACTCACATTTTTGTTTATATTTGTGTTGCTTTCTTACTGTGTGGTAACTAATATCCAGAGAGGCCTCTTTGTTTTCTATGGATGTTGTAGGTAGTTGGGTTAAATGGAATATACACTTATCTCAAGTTACTGAACTATAAAATGAATATATATAACAATATATGAATGAAATTATATGGCGATAAGTGCTGTCAGTGAACTGAAAAAGATAAAAAATAAAATTATGAAAAGAATCAATACCCTGAACTTGTTATCACCAAACTTATTTGGCATGAAATTATGTTTACAGTGGTTTTATCTTTACATAAATGTCTTTATAACAATTTTTTTATCAATTAACTAAAATCATTTTAACATATGTACCATTAGAATTTGATAGTAAATATTAAAAAATAAAGACTGAAATAAGCTGAGGTGTAGTGAATTAATTTAGAGAGAATACTGTTTAAGCAGAAAGTTAAGTTATGGGAAATAAAGTAAAACTAAATTTTAGTAAGTGAGAGAAATAACGTTTTTAAAGACTTACATAAAGTTGAAGAAAAATGTCTGGTAATTGCAAATAGACGTCTTTATTATAAATGAGAGGCTGGTTCAAGATAACATAAAAGATATCATTTTCAAGTGTCCTATCTCTGTTTGTAGAAACTAAAATCTATATTGCCAATTAAAAAAAAATTCAATAGATAAGTGCTGGGTTTCTTTTTTAATGCATATTGTATATTTACTATAATTATGTCAATATGCAAATATAATATTTCATATTATTCAGACTTTCACAGAATTTTCTCCTTCAAAGAGTATAACTTACTCAGCTTAGGGCAATTTAAATAATACTTCCATGAATAAATATATATATCACTTTATGAAGACAGGTGTTGTCTTTCATGAAATAATCAGAATTAGTAAAAAGAATAAATTAAAATAACATTAGTTTAAGAGTATTAATTTTAATAAGAGACTACTGACTACTTTCCTTTTCATTCATTTTAAATTATTACTTCTTCATGGTCAAAAAGTCCATCTATATTTTGAGGTCTATTCAGAGAAGGGAACAAGCTTTCTTGGTCCACCCTTAGCAAATTGCCAGTTCTGTAAATAATATTCAGTGAAAACTGCCTGGTACTACCCTAAGTTTTATCTTTGAATCATGTCATGTCAGTAAAGAGCAGCAATTTATGCAAACCTAATTTAAATTTTAATACATGTATTTGTTTCCTCAAATTTATATGGATCAAGCAAAGAATCTATGAACGTAATGCTCAGTTTGATGTCAAAAAATAATTTCTCTTATATGGCATCATTTTCTAAGGAAAAAAAAGGAAATACTCAACAAGTTTTTATCATAGTTGTTGCATGTTTACAATGAAAACTTGCAGTTGCAACTTAAGTCTTAATTTGGAAAATAGGATTTGCTACATTCTCAAATTTTTGAGACACTTAGAAAGAGAAAAAGGAAGATACTATGAGAAAAATATCTATCATAGTCAGAGGTTAAGCTTTCATTTAGAAGCCATTTGTTTCAGGGTTTTTTTTTTTCTAGACAAAGTACATGAATGTCATGAGACTGTGCTGCTATTTTCTCTTAGTATGTATGTGTGTGTGTGTGAGGTTTATAATCTAATTTACTTATGATTATGTTTAAGAATCCAAACATTTGTCTTGCTAAATCTTTCCTGTGGAGTGATTTGCAACTCTCAGATACCTGAAAACTGAATTTGTGTTGAATGCATGAAGTATTAAGACTACACGCAAAAGTGGTTGAGGAATGTTTGAGTCCACAGGCTAATCATGAACACAACATCAGAGCCTACTTCCCTTCTGCGATTGACCTTCACCCATTTTGTTGGCTAACTTTCACATTGACCTATATGGCTATGATTTTTTCTTTATCAACGTTCCTTCACTTTGAGAAACACATACTTCAATATATTAAGAAACTGAAATTAAATATATAATAATATATAATATGTCATACTATCTAGACACTGATATACAAAACCAACTCAATTTATGAATTCTACCTGCCTCCTTTCTCAGTCCAATAAAACACAGCAAAATGCTTATTTGACACTTCCACTTGGCTTTACAATGAATGTCTCAAACATAATGATAACAAAAATCGCCATTCTACCACAGCCATTGATTAATGGAAACTGCATATTTTTCAGATCCAATACCCTGACTTTTCTTACCCTCTAACAGTTCACATGCAAACATGCAATTAATTAGCAGATCATTTCATTTCTACATTACAATACCTTCAGAGTCCAACTCATTCCTACCATCTCTAGAAGTATAATCCAAACCAAAGCAGTAATCTCCCTCTCGTATGATGGAATGAGCTTCATGGAGAATCATCTTCTTCCACCTTTGTCATAAAATCTAAACCCGAGGGGACAGATAGCAGTCTTACTAAATTATGCTCAGAACAGACCATTCCTCTGCTCAAAATGCAGATGCAGTCAGTGACTCCATCTCACTCAGTGTGAACTTAAGCTGCTCACAAGATTTGCAAGCTCTTGCTCGATTCTGAAATCATATATCCTGGCACTTTCGTTTTGGCTAGCCCTGTATGAATCTCACAGGCCCTTGGAATCTGTCACAATTTCCTGATTTTGTTATTTGGAAACCTCTCCTTAGATAAATACCTGGTTTAATGCTTTCCTTTTTGAGCTCTAGGCACAAATTTTATTCATGGTAATTTTTAGGACTCTTTATAAAATAATTTGTTACCCCAGTTATTATCTATCAATCTCATCAATCTGAATTTTCTTTATATAGAAAAAAAATATTGTTTGTGACTCTATTGTAATGCGGCCTTGAGAATGAAGGATTTGTTAGTGTGGTCACTCTATAAACCCAGAACTAGAAAAATGCTTACATGGTTAATGCTTTTTAATGAATGTAGAAATTAATTGCACCCCATGCAAATTATGCATATATGACATCTATCTCGCTGATTGCATGACTCCAAAGCTTACCATTAAACATTCTTAAAATTCCTAGACTTTTTGGAAGAAATTGGAAGATAATATACTGCATATTTGTAATTTCTATTATTTTTGTTTTGTTAATATTCCTTTTCCTTTCCTAAAAATGTCTACTTGAATATGGTTAATTTGTTTTTTTCCCAATCAGCAAGTTCTGTGGTGTGTTCTGTTTTGGTTTATCATTACAAACAATACAAAGTCAAGAATTCAGTCGGTAACATCTTTTAGCTATCCCTCTTGCCTTTACAGAAGCTGCAAGCATATCCAGTCTGATTACACAAGCGATAAGACCCATGTAATTATTTGAATTTGATTATCAGATGAACAAGAAATAGAAAAAGCAATTTTGTTGTTGTTGACTATTCATTTTCCCATTCATCAGAGATTTATTAAGTCTTCTGGGAGAATGGGATTCAGCATAAATACAAAAGAAATTGTCCCTGCATGAAACTAAGTCTTCAGAGATTACAGATATTTGACTAATAAAGAAAGAAAGCAATGTTAAATAGTTACAGGAAAAAGTGCAGAAGGTCCTATAGAAACACAAAAAGTGTGACTGAATAAGCACAAAATGTGAGACACATTCTCTGGTGTGACAGACTTGGTCTAAAATCACACAGTTGTACTGTGTGACTTAGTCATGATTAACATCTCTTAGCAAGAGAGGTTAAATTGTGCTTTGGAAATAAAATAGTTTCTTTGTCACTTATGATCAAGAAACCCAAGCATGAATCAACCAAAATGGCAGGAATGTCTACTCATGTAAAGAAGCTGTAACTGAATTTATATTTTTAATAAGTAATCACTGGAAGCACAACTGACAGTCAATTATGTTAACATAGTTTCCCACTAGAAAATATACTATGAAAGTATTTTGAAAGTTCAATATCAAGTAGATGGTTTGTCAGGTATTTTTACACCTCATAGAATAAATCTTATCTTTGCTAGACAAGAATAAATGTGCTAGTTCTTTTGTATTTTGACTTTTAAGTTTGTACCAGAAGTGCCACTGAAATCAACTTCTTACTAGAGGAGATAAAATAAACTCTCCAAAGAGCTGAGCCTGTCAAAGTAGATGAAAAAAACATCTCTCTCCGATGTTCAAATAATGGATGCTGCATACATAAGTAAAATTTGAGAGAAACTTCAGTTCTTCTCACATTTAAATTAAGTTTTCTTGTTCAAGCCTGGGCTGGATTTCAGCATCTTTACTTAGTCACCCTAGACAGAAAAATGTATTTGGATCTATAAATATTAGAGTTTTCACTGATATGACACTGAATTTCTTTTCACCATAATAAGGCAGATTCTGGTAGAAAAGAAATGAATGAAGAATACTCAGCCCTTGGTTACTATGGGAACTAGCAATATCTTTTCCTCATGATTAGACATTGAAGTAACAGATTTTCTTTCTTTTTTTTTTAGTACAGAGAAATATATATATATATATATATATTAATTTTCTAAACTAATGATCTCCTGTGTTTTCCTTTTTGCATTCAATTCCATTTGTTTTATCCTAGGCATCTCTGATTTACTACCAATTATATACTAAATAATCTTGAAGCCTTGTTGTCAATCAGTTTATGAAAAATGACTTTGGATGGTCATTAAACCCCAACGTAAATCTGAAAGCTGTTCTTTTAAGAGAAAGATGATTTGAAAAGCTTTGCTTTCCAAAAAGAGTAGTGTCTGCTTATAGCAGCTAGTGAGTATGTGTCTGTGCATGGGATATGCTCAAGGATACAGATAGCATATGAAACTAGTTACTTTTCTGGAAATACACTTTTACTAAAAATTAGCTTGACATATCACTAATTTCAAAATGTCTGAACATTAATACAAAACCCAAAAATTCTGCAAGGCATTATTTCCTGACTACAGACAGAGGAGAATTTGCTAAACAAGGATACTCCATACAGTCTTTTTGCATAATTGTAAAATAGTTTGTTATTTTTGTATGTTAAAAAACATTCCTATTTAGTCTTTGAAATGCAAAACATCAATGATGAGGATTTCTGGGAAATGCAAATTCGGTTGACATGTTTCTATTTTTCCATAAATATATCTCTGTGGGTTCACCATGTCTTCCTTTAAAAAATAATAAGATTCACTTACATTCATCACGTTTTTCCCACAAGTAGTCAGTCACACATCTTCAAACTCATTGTAAACTATGCGTAGCAAAAACCATTTTGGCTATAGATTTGTTATGTGAATTCTGACATTTGAAATAATTCTAACTAATGCACAAATAACTACATTCCAGCTAACATATTTCTTATTAGTGTCTGCAAAGGAAATATGCATTTTCATTATAATAATGGTGAACAATTAAAGTGAAATAAAGCGATCTACTCTTCGTTGTTTTTCTTTTATAGTTCTCATGTTAATGCATGTGTGTGAAAGGCTAAACAATATGACTTTTATAGACTCTCTCACCCCATCAACTCCACCCTTAATCCTACTCTTAAAAGATAAGTTTCTACTTTTAAGTTAAATGTCAATTTTTGTTGGACTGAAGCTAAAACTCATTAAAATTTCATCTCGAATCCGACATTGGTACAGTTAAGTAGTGGACAAAAGAGAAACCAAGGTATCTCTGTCTCAATGTCATGACTCATCATCCAATCTGGAAATAAGCGTTATTTTAGATTGTACACTTTCTTGCACCTTACAGCTAATCCATGATTAAGTTACACCTTGCAAAATAGACATATCGTTTCTCTATTCCTACTTCTAGTATCAGAGATTAAAAGCTCACTTCTGTCCCTAGGTTTTTGAAAGTTACCTATTTTCTATCAGGCTGGTTTTTCTGACTCATTTTTATTCTTTATCAATCTTCTGCCAAGGTAATCTATCTAAATTAAAAAATCATACCTGTAGCCATCTGTTTAAGCCATCTTTTTTTCTTTTTCCTCATATTATTTAGTTTTATGATACTGTTGTTTAATTTTCAATATGCTAGAATTTGGCAAAGAAGAAAAATATTCTTTGTTCAATAAGCGTAAATGCATTGCAAAGACAGTTAAATATTTTTCTTTTCCCTAGAAAACTTTCCTTGGCATTTGTAATACCTTGGAAATTCCAACAGTCCTGTGGTAAAAAAAAAAAAAAAAAAAAAAAAATGCACTCCTCGCTTTATCTTTTAGTATGTAAAAATTTTCATTGTATATATACTAAAATCTATTTATTCAACAGGAGAAGTCTGTATGCCAAGTTATAGGCAGAAACATGCTATCAAGGGGGAATTATCTCTTTAAGTTGGCCCACTGGGGCCCCTCCTGGTGGCACCACATGTTAAAGCACAGCACTAAGAAGCTAAAGCCACTTCAGCATGAGATCGATCCCTGCCCCGGAGATGATCCACATGATGCAGCAGACCTCTCCTGACCCCCCCCCCTTTCCCCTCAGCAGTTACTTCATCAGTCAGCCTGTTCTGCTCCCCACTCTGTCTCTGGTGAGTCCTCTCACCACCCCTGCACCTCTGGCCTGTACCCCAGTTCTGTATGCGTAAATAAATATTTTTTTTAATTGGCCCCTCTGTATTTAATTGAAATTTTTATGAACCTCTCTATTTTTACCAACTTTCCATTTTGTGTTGTCAACACTTAAAGTTTTAGTGTTTAATAAAAGTTAAGCTTGATTTAAAAAGTTAATTAATTTTATACAAAGTTATCTCATGCCTGGAAGCCTTTACATAGAAACCTTTATTTATTATGTTAAAATGTGCAGGGTGTGAGGAGAGGGAGAATAGAAGGAAAATGATCACCTACTTTCACTCTTCTTGAATGGATGTCCCTTTGTAAAAAGAGTGCAAACCTGTCAATAAAGTTTTTGGGAAAGACTTCCAGATTTTAGAAGGATGAAAGTCATCAAAAATATCCCCCAGCATAATAAATGTTGAGATCAATTTGCCAAATGTCACAGCCTGGCATGAAGGTAAGGAGGAAAGAGGCTCATTACCTGTCCTTAAGCTACAGTGAACACTTGATCAATCCTTTTGCTCTGAAGCTACACATGCTAAAAACCACTTCACACACTATTATGGTAATTTTTTAAAGATTGATTTATGTATGCATACAGAACTGGGGTGCAGGCCAGAAATGCAGGGGTGGTGAGAAGAATCACCAGAGAGAGCGAGTAGGGTGCAGAACAGGCTGACTGACAAAGTACACTTTGTCAGGGAAGCAGGGGGCGGGTCAGGAGAGGTCTGCTGCACCATGTGGATCATCTTAAGGCAGGGACGGAATTCATGTTGAAGTGGCTTTAGTTTCTTAGTGCTGTGCTTTAACCCGCTGCGCCATCAGGGAGGGGCTCAAGTTCAGACTCTTAATCTAACCCAAGGAGTCTTTATAGGCCTCAATATCCTCTTTTTGTTTAATCCTTCAGTATATCAGTTAATTTTTCTAGTGATGGACTCGTAGGAAATAGAAACAATTCTGACCAATATTCTCAAAAGTCTAAACTTAAAAAAAAAAAATTTTATTGAAGTAATACTGTATAACTATGTTTCCACTCATTATCATTATAAATCAACATCTGTGTGTATTACAATAAGCTCACCCATCTATTTCCATGTGAACATTTTTCAGTTGTTTATTGGTATCTAGAGTCAAACCTAGAATACATTTCTTTGCTTTAGAAGTATTGTTTTTATATTTCTAGTAGGAAAACATGTTGGGGAGATATTTGTTACTATATATATTTTCTACTCATTGCCATCTGAGAGTTGTCTTTCCTTTTTACACAATATTAATGAAACTTATTTTCTCAACAACACTTAATTTCATATCTGTGGTTCTTGATTTAACATCCTTGTCTTTGAATTCAGTCCCTTTATTATAAGACAAGAAGTTGTACTATATTTTTATTGTACTTACTGTCATAAAATTATTCTCCCTGGGATTAATAACTATTATTTGTAGGTATTTAATTAGTGATTTCCTTCATATCTGTCAACATATTTTATAAAACTCATCATCATAGTTTTCTATAAAATTAAAAATGTCATTGGACAATAATTAAGCAACTATTATCCTAACAACTTCATTTGGATTTCTGTTTAGAGAAATAGTTCTTAAATTCCTGCTTTCATTTGACCTGAGTGATAATCTAAGTCAGATACATATGATTGTATCAGGAGATTTCTTATGTTTTTTTCTTGGAATTCCCATCCAATTCACCTATTTTTCTTATATGCATGCTCATGTCTTCCCTGTATTCAGGTCATTACCCCTTTTTACTAGGTATTCATATCTCTTGGTTCTGAGGAATTTTCTTTTAATTCTTTAATATGTTTCTTTCCTTCAAGTACTCAGTTTTATTTTTCTTCTGATTCTTACAGTCCAGTTGTTGAAACTCTTTTATAGATCAGCCTTCATTCAAGTGTCATTCTGGAAATCACAGCTATTCTGAGTTCCCAGCAAACAAATTTAATTTCAGGATTTAGATTCTAGCATAGAGCCTCACATGGTGAAATGTACTGGAGTGGAATTTGTTGTAAACCCACTGCTTTCATGATGAAGGAGTATTTATCATGGCAGACACCTTTTTTTTCTGATTATTCCACTTTCTATCCTTAAGGAAAAAAAATCTGAGCTTCAGAAAATGTCTTTTTTCCTCACATATTATTTATATTAATATTTCAAAAGTTAACTTCCCATAATATCTATATTATTTTTATAGTATAAAAGTGGTAGACAGAGATAAAAGAAATTCACTGTCATAAATGGTCTTAAATTATCTTTTTCAGAATATTATATAACAAAAACATTTATTATGACTATTAAGTAAAAATAATGTTGTGGGCCCTCCCTGGTGGTGCAGCGGGTTAAAGCACAGCATTAAGAAACTAAAGCCACTTCTGCATGAGTTCAGTCCCGTCCCCAGAGGTGACCACATGGCGTGGCAGACCTCTCCTGACCTGCCCGCTGCTCCCCTCAGCAGTGCACTACGTTGATCTTCCTGTTCTCCTCCCCACTCTGTCTCAGGTGAAGCCTTTCACTGCCTCTGCACCTCTGGCCTGTACCCCAATTCTGTATGGATAAATAAATCTTAAAATAATAATAATAATAATAATAGTAATAATGTAAAACAAGTGGAATGCTTTTAGTCCAATGCTGCTGGATACATGTCACTGATCAGGAAGGAGTAACTGACATTTGCTCCAAGAGGTTGGACATACTGACGTAGATCTGAGGCAAGGGTTTTTAAGTGCTTTAGTCATGTTGTAGACTTGACTGAAGGAATGTGAGGCATACCTCTCTAGACCAGGAAAGAATGCTAGGTGACCATGTATTCGCAAGGACAAGTAGCACTTAAGAGATCATTCCATCAAGGATGAGGGGCCACCCTCATTCTTGCAACCTTAGGCAAAGTAGTAGGTCTTCAGAAAGATTGGAGATGCAAGGTGGGGAGCGCAATACATTCCTGGGTAAGTAGTTCTGGGTAAGCTGTTCTTTGATTAAGGAAAATTCTCGTAAGAATGGAGGAGTTATGCATTGGTATTAGTCACTTCTCACAGCAACTTGGAGATGGGGGAAGAGGACAAAGTACTGAAGTTTCCATCCACTATGTAAATGATCCATTACAATCACCATGTTTCATATTTGTTGCATCTTCTGGGTTTTGTTGTCTCATGACAGTAAGTAAATAGAACTCAGATAACAGTTACCTATATATATTATTTGTCCTATGTATTCTAGAGACTGTAAAATCACATTTATTTCTCTGGTAACTTTTTAGCATAATCAAAGCACTACCAGTAAAAAAAAAAAAAAAAAGACCTTGTTATTATAAAAAATGAAAGAAACAGGCCCTCCCTGGTGGCGCAGCTGGTTAAAGCGTAGCACAGAGAAGCTAAAGCCACTTTCACATGAGTTCGATTCCCGCTGGTCCCGGAGGTGACCACATGGCACGGCAGACCTCTCCTGACCCACCCATTGCTCCCCTCAGCAGTATGCTTCATTGATCTGCCTGTTCTACTCCCCACTCTATCTCTGGCGAAGCCTCTCGCCGCCCCTGAGCCTCTGACCTGTACCCCAATTCTGTATGCACAAATACATAAATCTTTAAAAAAAAAATGAAAGAAACATAGATACAAAAGAAGGAAGAGAAAGAGGGAGGGAGGAATAAACAAGAAAGAAAAAGAGGAAGAAGAAGGGAAAAAAACAAAGAAAGGAAAGACTATCACAAAAAGTAGTTAAGAGTTGATAAACATAACTACAAATTTAAATACATTGACACAGACAGTCCATTTTATTCAAGTATCTTTCCTTCTAATCGCATGGATTAAGCCATTGCTAGATACAATTTCCACTTAAATTCTCTGGCCAAAAGAGGAGGAAATATTCCTCAATTCCCTGTTGCTTTAGAAGTGTGTATAGGTGGGTGCGTGATGAAAATGGCAGAGCAGCTTTAAAAAGTTCTTAAAAGATTACTGAAGTCTAATTTCATTCATCAACTGGCCAATATGCACTCAGGTAATATGGCAAGAAGTCTGTGGAACCCCAAATCACTACCACCTTATTTTAGACATGGTCAAAGTTTTTGTCTAGGTAGTGCTAGGTTTCTGGTCAGAATTTTGAATATACTTGACTCTACATAACGGGGGGAAGAAGACTAGAGAACATATAATTGATACTTTCAGTGGTAGCCCATATTTTCTCCAGTTGAAATCCAAATTAGTTATTTTAAGATGCTGTCTATCATCAAAATGACAGTACATTTGCAGAAAATGAAATGTCAGAAGATGCTTTTTCAATCCGATTACATCCTGGTTCCATTTAAAAATATTTAAAGCTTCACTTAGTAAATTAAACATAAGTGCCGATACATACTCCTAGTAAAATGTAGAAACTTTTCTTGTTCTTCAAAGACAAATTGATACATGATTGACCGAAGTTGTTGAAGATACAGAGGTTATGTAAGAATAACTGTGGGCACTAAGTCCTCCCTTAATTCCTTTTCGACCTGGAGGCTATACATAACCCTTAGAGTATTCAGTGCTACTATCAGTAACTTAACAGCTCAAAAGAACTTATTAAAAAAAATTGTCAGTGGAAATACTACTGAACCTCTGTTTTCAATGTTAAACTATATTTCTAGTAAGAAGAAAAGATTGAGTAATTAGCCATTATTCATAACATAGTAATTTTAACTAATATTCACTTAAGCACCTCCTGTCTCCCACTGCTCCCCTCAGTAGTGTATTTCAGTCAATCTATCTGTTCTGCTCCCCACTCTGTCACTGGGGAATCCTTTCACCCTTCACCCCAACCCGGTTCATGCATGTATAAATAAATAAGAATAAATTAATACACAAACACGTATAAACACTCAAAATAAACTTGATTAATTTAAAGAACTTGAGTAAATAAACGGTCTGCTGTGCCATGTGGGTCAGCTCCCTGACCGGGGATGGAACTTGTGCTGCAGTGGTATCGATAATTTGACTTAACTCTGCACCAGCAGGAAGTCCCTTCACTGCTATATTAATTATATTATTTATTATCTGTATGCCATAAATATTATCATTTAAATCTAGGAGTTTTTAGTATATTAACAAGTTTGTATAGCCATCACTATAAAATGTAATGTTTTGTCACCAGGAAAAGAAACCCTATACCCGCTTGAAGTCACCCCAAAATTCCTTCTCCTTGTATCCTCTAGCAATTACTAAACTATTTTCCACTTTTATGGATTTGTCTATTTGGTACATTATATCCGTGGAATCATATAATAGCTGACCTTTTGCAACTGACTTCTTTCATTTAGCAGAGTGTTTGCAAAGTTCTTCCATTTCATATCAGATGTCAGTATTTTAAGAAAATATATTCTTTACATTCAGAGATGTTTTTAGATATACACTTCTATTTTTTTAAATTTTTATTAGTCATTTCATTTAGGTAATACTGATTTACAATACTATCTGTATTTTAGGCATATAGGTTGCCACTTCTGTTGAAAGAGATTTTCAAAGAATTCTGCAATCAGCCTTTCCTTTGTTCTATAAATATTGTACATTACAGCAATTCCTGGTGAAAAATATATTTTGTAGTTGCACATATCTTTTACATTGCCTTTGTGTACACAATTTAGTGTGAAATGTTATGTCCGTCAAGATGTAAGTTGTCTCCTTAAAGAAACTGATCAGTAGCTTTGTAACTTTTAATACCTATGAGTGAGAGATGGATTAGCTCTGTTGACAGACTGATGAACAGTGAGGATGAGATTGTGCAAAGATCAACATAGCCAGCATCATGATAGGGTGACAGCTGGACAAACACAGGCACAGAACTTATGTCATCGATTACCTTTCTACGTAATGAGAGTGTGTCTAGTCTGTTTCAAAGCCAGTTCCTTGGTGATTCCACTTGTACTGGTCTAAGCATCAGGTAAAGATTTAAGAAGCTCATGAAAAAAGACAAGGACTAGGTAGCTTTAATTGAGCACTAATTCAATCTGAAATGCAGTGCAATGGAGCTACTAAATGGAGTGTGAAACTGCCTGGCAAATAGAAGCCGTCAAGATCAGTGGAGGCAACACATGTTAGTGCAGCCTCTAAAATACTGTACTCAAGTCTTGGAATTGCATTTACAAGGATAACAGAAGAGTGTAAATCATGCTGGTAAAGGATACAGAAAAAAACCACTTTCCGAAGGGGACATCCATTCAGCACAAGGTTTTATGCAAAAAAAAAAAAAAAAAAAAAATTAACATCTCAAGTCAAGGATTCTTTTTCAGAAAGTTTCCACCTACTGTCATACCCAGTCTTTACTATGATGGGGTGAGGTGTGTCTTACTCCTTCATTCACAGGTAATGGGAATGTCTTGCTCATTTTGCTGATCATGAAACTTGGTTTTAGAATGAGATATTTTGCACAAAATGACTAAAGGCAATAGTAGCAAAAACTGATAACTACTACCATGATAATATCTCTCATTTATCACAAAGTTTTAGAAAAGTCACTCTGGATTTTGTCACATATTTAAACACATTGCATTATCAAAGCAATCACCAGAGAAATTCACTAATAAATGGAGAAGTCTGGACAACAAACACATTATGTTCTTTAACAGTGAAAAAATGGCCACTAGGTTATTGAAAGAAGGAGAGTTAGCCTGGTGAGAATTAGGGCTCTGCAACTACTCAACATTTGCTTTAAAAAAAATAAAATATTTATGCATACAAGAACTGGGGTTTAGATCAGAGGTGTGGGGTGAGAGGGTTCACCAGAGACAGACTAGGAAGCAAAACATGCAGATCTACTGAAATGCACTGCTGAGGAGAGCAGTGTATGAGCCAGGAGAGGTCTGCTGTGCCATGTGGGTCACCTCCCTGGCTGCGGATTGAGCTTGGGCTGCAATGGCTGCAGAACTTCATAGTGCTATGTCTTAACCCCTTGTACCACCAGGGAAGTTCTATTCAATATTTTCTGTTCAATCCAGAACAGATTGTTTTTCTAGCTTGAATCTTGATTTTTTTTTCCTCTGTTAAGTGAAGTGTCCTTGTCATAATGCGTCTGTAAAATTCATATTTTCCCACTTATTCACTACTTTTTTCTCCTGATAATTCTGCTTGTTAGTATGGCACTTTTTTCCTAACTATGTTTAGGAATGGTATGCACAAATTCTTTTTTACTTTTCACTGTAATGTTTTAATAAGTTACTGTGTTAAGGGGAAGGATGGCCTAAAGGAATTCTGCAGAGTCTTGTGGACCCACCCCCTACTCCAGCTTTCTGGACTCTATCCCCTATTCCAATGATTGGAAACTACAACTCCCAGCAGTACCAGGGAGAGAACTGTGAGGATCCAAGGGCGGAGCTAAGCAGGAATTCTGGGACATTGGGGAATAAATAAGGCACGATTGCGTCTTGCTCTTGTGCTCACTCTCGCTCTGGCTCTGGCTCTTGGCTCTCGCAGGAAACTGTTCTCCGGACTGCGTGACTTAGTGTTTTCAGTCAGCCAAGCAGGTAAGGTATTCCAGTTACTTTGTATCCCGCTCTCTTTCCTTGGGTTGTTTCCTATTCCTTTCCCCTTTTGTAAATAAACCCGTTATTGACCCATTTGTGTGCACCTGCAGTATAACCGAGTTGTGAGCACGCAGGTGAGGCCCCACCGACAGGAGGCCCAGTCCACTCTGGGCTACCCTGTAACAATTGTTTGAAAAAACAGTTATTCATATTTTGTATCAGAATGTGAAACTGTTCTCATGCTTTCTGTTTTTCTTTTGAAAATTCTCTTTCCAAACATGTCTTGCGTATTGCTCCCTTCCCCATAATTTTGTAGATTTTGCATAAGGCCCATCTTTTTTTCTGCTTATTTAATCTAATGGAACTTTATTGTTAGATAGTTAATTCCATTAGAAACAGTGTTTATTGTTTAAATATCCGCTGACTAATTACTTACCCGTTTCACTGGCATTTTTATCTCTCTCCATTTCTTTAATTCCACTTTAACTATGTTTCCATTTCAGAACCAAACCTTATGTATGCCTGTCATTTGAAACTGGAGGATACTGAAATCATGAGTTTAGATGTTCCATTCCATTAGTAATCTCCATATCTGGTTTGTTTATATACTTAGTTCCTTGACACTGATAACATAATTCTGTAAGGGAAGCAATTTATTTTGAATTGAACTAAATAACAGACATTGTATTTCCAATACACATTGAACTAAATAACAATATATGTATCATTTGTCTCTGTTCATTCTTGGTGAAGTAAATTTTGTTTCTTACCACTTCAATTATTCTCTCTTGCCAATATCCCAAACTTTCCTTGTCATTAGCTTTTAATGATACTTAAATGCCTCAAATATTTATAAAGTCTATACAATATTGTATTATTTGGTATTTCTGAAATATTTCAAGTTTCATCACATTGCTTTTTAATTTTATTTCAATGTTTTAGCTATTCCAAAATTAAAGACATATATTTTTAGACTATCTACAACTCATTATCTTTATATGCAGCTTTTTCTTGCCTTCTTTCTTTCAAATTATTAATCAAAATGTATGCCTCATACTCTGTGCTAATAATGTGAAACATATCACTGTCAAAAGAAATAGTGATCTCTTAGCTCCTAGAAATGATACCGGAGTAGGTATATGAATCACAATACATAGTAAATTATACAATGTATTAGGTGATAATAAATACAAAGGTAGGGAACATGGGATATTAAGGTAATAACTTTAAATAAGTGAAGGAATTACTCTTGAGAATACCTGGAAGAAAAGAATTCAGGTAGAGAGCATAGGTCAGGCATTGCCCACTATAAGGCTGATAAAATTCTTTTCTTGGCTGAAATAACTTCTTTTACCAAAATCAGTGAACTCTTAGACAAGGCAGTATAACTGCTATATTTCTTTATTTCATCTAGTAAAACACATCACACAGTTAATTGCTTTGTGACTCTCAACTCAGAGTTTTTGTTGACAGCTCTCTTATCTCTTCTACAAGGTAGCAGGAGGATATGACAAGGACTGTGAAGAATCTATCTTATCTTGCTTGCTTAGGACATTTCTCGAAGTTGCCAGATGATATGCTATCAGATGACAATTCACATATTGTTGGCCTAAACTTAGTTATATGGTTATTCCTGGATATAACAATGATTGGCAAGTTTATAATTATTATGGATAGCTGTATGATTAGTATATGATTAGTAACAATTCAATATAATGGAGAAGATGCTTATAGATATTAGAAGGCAAAGAAATTCTGCCCTTAGAATTGAATTGAGAGTTGATTAATTGAGGGTTGTAAAAACAGATGATTTTAGTTTTTTCTTAAAGATTTATTTATTTATGCATACAAGAACGGAGTGTAGGCCAGAAGTGTGGGGGTGAGAGGATTCATTAGAGAAAGAGTGGGGAGTAGAATAGACAGTTATAGTGAGATACACTGCTGAAAGGGAGCAGCAGGAAAGACAAGATAGGTCTGCTGTGCCATATGGGTCAGCTCTCTGGATGGAACTCATGCTACAGTGGCTGTCAATACCTTGATAGTGCTATCTTTAGCCCTTGTACCACCAGGGAGGACTATATACAGGTGATCTTAAAAAGTCAATAGCAACCAAAGATTTCTCAACCAATACAAAAGAATATGAAGATGAAGAGGAGGAAAAAATAGTAGCAAGATTAATTCATAGGTTAGACTGTAATTATGTAAGAAAAGACCATTAAATGCCTGCTTTTGTGATGATTGAAATCAGTCATTGGGACAGCAAGAGATGACCCATTTTTTGAAAAGTGAGGCTTATAGGCAAGTTATAAGTAAGTAGACTTTTTCTGGAAAAGAAGTAGAAGGTAGAAATTTTCTATTTAAGGATTGGATAACTGTCCATCATAAAGACAAGGTTGACTTATTAAATCACTTATGTATAAACCTAAATAACATCCCACAAGTTCTTCTTGAATTAAGTGAGGAAAAAGAGTCCCATTAGTATCATCATCACTTCATTATGTATATTATATACATAAAAGTAAAACATTAGATCAAATGTATTTATCACTCAGACATTCCTGAACCTCATTTTTTGCAGTTCCCCTGTTGAGATGATACATACAGCTTCCTGGGAGACTTTAAGAATTGCTATATAGAAAATAAAAACACCACTGTAACTCAAGTTATAAATAATAAAAATATAATAAGAAGCATGCACATTTAAGTATGATGCTATTATACATTCAATGTTTGAAAAAAATAATCACACATTCTAAATCTTTTTATTTTGAATATGATCAATTTTGACACAAATGCTATTAGGAGTGAGTTATACACACTAAGTTGAATGAGTTATACACACTAAGTTGAAGTAGAACTTATAGTTTTTTCCCAGGGAAATTTCCCTCTCAGTGTCTTAAATAAAATTTCAGAATTTCATATCTACAAAAACATTGCTTCTCCATTTCTCTGCTACCTTAGATGTCTTTTTGTCCTTAAATAGGTCCTTTATCATAGTGAAATAAACCGAATGTATGAGCTGATTTTTTTAGTTGCTCACTATATATCACCCATTTTTCTAATTGTTTCCATATATTCATTCATTCAATCCTTACAACTCTTTCAGATCAGAATTAGCATTATTTGTACTTTACTATGTAAAGAATGAGGTTAAAGAGTGGAACAATTGTATGAAATCACAAAGGCAGTAAAAAGGAGAGGCAGGATTTAAATCTTACTTGTTTGATTCCATTATTCACAAAACACTCTTATGCACTCACATGTATGCACATATATACATGTATACATATATGTAACTTTGCATATTCTTTTTTGCTGGATTCACATGAAGATTTATTTTTAAGTGAATACAAGTTGTATCTAACTTTTCTGTTAGAAAAGTTATCACCTGTCATCTGGAGATACAGTTCTTCCCTGGTATTCAGTGATTTAGAAATGTTCTTGTAATAATTTGAGCAACTTTGAGATGCATATTGGAGTTTTATTTAGAGGTTCAGGCAATTAAGGAGTTTTAAAGTTATATCTAACACTATTCCAAATAACTTATGTCTCTCAAGGCAGTTATATTTAGGTAATTTGTTTCTAGCATAAAATCTTATTAGTAAAGTTTTGAAAATGTGAGCAAACCTAATATATATTTTTAGGAAGTTACATATCAAATCTAAATCTAAACAATCTATAAAAATATTTTTTAAATTTTTATTTATGCATACAGAACTGGGTACAGGTCAGAGGTGCAGGAGCAGTGAGTGAGAGGACTCACCAGACCGGGGGGGCAGAACTGTCAGATTGAAGAAGTACACAACTGAGAAGAGCAGTGATGAGACAGGAGAGATCTCCTGGACCATGTGGGTCACCTCCCTGGTAGGTATGAAACTCTGAAGAGTCAGTGGCTAGCATCATAATGTTGTGCTTTAACCCATTGTGACACCTGGGAGGGCCCCTATGAAAATCTTTGTGACAAGGCCAAGATACAGGTGACACTCTTTTCCTATGTTTTACCATGTTTTGAAAGAGCATGTTTATTAGGAAAAAAGAGAAAGTGCAGAGAGCTGTTGCTGCTTTTAAAAGGGAAAGGTTAGTGAAAATTATGAAAAGAAATGCCTGCATAGACACAGATGGGTAATCTTGGGACAACTGCCCCAGGACCTTCCCTGGTAGTGCAATGGGTTAAAGCACGGTTTGTGAATCTATCTGCAGCTGCTACAACATGAGTTCGATCCCCGGCCAGGGTGGTGACCTATGTGGTAGAGCAGATATCTCCTGTCTCGGCCATTTCTGCTCCCCACTCTGTCTTTGATGAATCTTGTCACTGCCTGTACCCCAGTTCTTTTACACATAATAAGTAAATCATTAAAAAAATTACATTTAAAATAAAAGAGCTGCCTCACAATTTATATCAGTGAATGAATAACCTAGTGTAAAACTGAATGAATGAGTGAAAGAAAGAATGAATGAACTATGAATATTTTAAAGTGTTATTGAAAACAACTGATATATGTCTTGTACTTTATTTTAAAAATCTTTATTAGCAAATAACCTAAAACATAACACTCATCATAACAATTTTAAAAAGCTCCCTAATATTAAAATTATTTTCATCTTTGTAATTTAACTCCTTTCATTCTGAAGATTCTTGCTTTCATAATATGTGCTATTTTCTGAGATGTTTCTATACAACTTCTCTTGAATGAGTCAACTTGAGAGTTTTACAAGAAACAATAGTATGAACTTGGAGATATGAGATTATCTCCTTAGTCACCATGATTTATCCTAATTATCTTTTAATAGGGCATTTCAATTGGGTATCTCAAGAAGGTACATCTCTAAAAATTGAACTCATTAAGACTTCATTAATTACATTGTGTTCCAAGACATTTTGAAGTTGTCTTTCATAGTAATATCTTAAAATCTCTAAAATAAAAACAAATGGGCATGAAAATATAAAACCCAGAAGAGAAGACATATGATTGCACATTTTATTGCATAGTATAGATCTACATTCATCAAAAAAAAAAAAACCTTTAGAAATAAGATACAAATTTTGACAAGACCTAATCTTAACTTCCATTTTGGACTTTTATGCTAAAGGACATTGCTTTAATTAGTATAATTTTCTAAGTGTTCTGCATTGAACATTAATATGCTCTGATTAAAAATAAGTTGTATCCATCTGGAGCTTAAAACATTAAAATATTTATGAAGATGATGAAATTCTTTAAAAGAAAAAGATTTATTTATTCATGCAGAACTGAGGTATAAGCCAGAAGCGCAGGGGTGGTGACAGGATTCACCACAAACAGAAAGAAGGGAGAACAGGCAGATGGATAAAGTATACTGCTGAGGGGAACAGCTAGTGAGGCTGTAGAGGTCTGCTGTGCCATGTGGGTCACCTCCAGGGATTGAACTTGAATTGAAGTACTTGTGGCTAAGATCCCAAAGCTGCACTTTAACCTGCTGTGCCACCAGGGAGGGCCCAGATGATGAAATTCTGAAAAGGACAATGTTTATATGGACTTATATTTAGGTTAATTTAGACATCATTAATTCTGACAATATTATATATATATATGCAAAACTTACAAAAATCTTGCAAAAGATTTAAAAATAAGAACATTATTTAAAAATAGTATGTAGGCAGAAGTGAAATTACCCATGCATGTATTGTAAAGTTATGATAAAAGTAAATACTTTGATTCTAGTGTGTGAAAATTGTTCATGTCCACAGAGCAAATTAACTAGAAGTAGAATCTAAAATGTAAGAACTCTAAGGCATTACAAACAAATAAATGTACACAGAATTTATCTACTGGTCTGTGCTTGGGGGATAATTAAAGTTGTTTTAAACAGTACAAACTGTATTTTAAAGAAGCTATCACTTTAATATTGAGACATTGTCATTTGATACATTTTCTTTTCTTGACTTTCCTTCTCTTTCAGAGGTTCATTAACACTTACAGACTGATCCCTGACTGGCCATTGTGTGGATTTTCCTTAACCTGTTTGGATTCAATTGCAAATGCTTCTTTAACCTAATCTGGAAGCATTTTTAAATTACTGGCCCTTCTGGCAATTTTGACCTTTACCTTTGCTTTAATAAAACATATCCTATGAGACTATTCTATATAACTTCTCTTCTCATGTCATGTAACTATTTATCAACTATTGCTTTTTTCTAGTAACTATATTTTTCCATTCTCAACATTCCCCAAGCACATAACAGACTAGCTTGATTTAGACCCCCATTTTGCTCATGACTGGTTAGGTAAGAATAAGCAAGTCACTTAAGTACTTTGCTTCAGTTTCCTTACCTGTGATAGGTGGATAATTATTTTGTATATTTCACAGGACCACTTCAATGGTTTCCTGACACATTACTATTATTATATTATTATTTTGACAGTCTTAGAGGTGCATTTCTGATAAACATTATGGAAGAAAGAGTAGAAAATCCAAAGGCGGCATCACAAGACTGACACAGAGTTGGGAATAGAAAGGGTTAGCATAGCCATTGACCCAACTAAGAAACTAAGATCCTTAGGCACCAAAGGGCAGCTCCTCCTGCCGTCCTGAGCCTATGCAAGTCTTTTACTTCTCTGTCACTTCCCCTAATAATCCTGCTCTTCAAATATAACTCACGTCTCTTTCTCATGGATAAATTCACCTGGGAAACTCACTGCATGCCTCAGAGAGGGGAGCTCTGGTGAAATCATCCCAGAGTGAACTCAAGGACCCCATACTACAAACCCACTAACTCCAAAATCAACATCAAATGCTAATGTCAATATGAGTGATCTCATTAGCTCACTTGCTGAAATTTGTGTAATTAAAAATATATTATTATAACAGGGTACTCCCCAGGAAAAGGGGAGGCTCAGGTTTCTCTCTACCCCAAAGGAGGGTGGAACTGAGCAGGGTGGAGAAGACTCTGGAGAGGAGACTGAGGACAAAGGAAGCAGGATGGAGAACAGAAGACCTGAGGGAGGCACAGGAAGCAGAGAGACATGTGAAGAAGGGGCTCTTGTTTCTTGGCCCTGGGCTGGTTGAAACAGATGTGGGTGAGAGACTCATGGAGAGGTTGACTATGGCAGCATTTATCCTGATTTTGATTTTGTTTTTTTCCTTCCATACTTGTTAGGCCATTTCTGACCCTTTTCTATGGGTCCCTCCTGGAAGTTGCTCTAGGCTTGTGGTGGGCTTTCAGGCCTTGCTTTGGGCCAATCCCTTCTGGGGGGACTTTTACCCATGAGGGGATGTGTAACTTTGGGGGTTTTATTTAGAAACTATATTCTTTGTCATTTCTGTATTGTACACTAATTGTATTAAAGTCCCTTACAATTAGAGGTCTTATATGTTTTGTCTAGATGAGGTGGAACCTATTTAGTGTGGCCAGATTGGGAGGTTCTGGGGTACCTCTCTCCCTGCTCTGTAATATAACCACTGTTCAAATATAGTATGCCTGCAACCCTCACAGAACTTAGAGAGTTCCACAAAATGTTTGTCCTTAACAATTACTTGATCAACAAAATGTTTGATGAGAGCTCTAAAAGGATTGGATAGTGTCCTGTGGAAGAACATGCCTGCTTAGCCGAGATGGCCCATATGGATGGTGTGTACATTATTACATTAAGAAGGAATAATAAGCAGGAAAGATTTTAAAGCAATGTGATATGTGCATTTTTTTTTAAAGATTTATTTATTTGTGCATACAGAACTGGGGTACAGGCCAGAGGCTCAGGGGCGGTGAGAGGCTTCACCAGAGACAGAGTGGGGAACAGAACAGGCAGATTGACGAAGTACACTGCTGTGGGGAGCAGCGGGCGGGTCAGGAGAGGTCTGCCCCGCCATGTGGTCACCTCCGGGGCAGGCGGGAATCGAACTCATGTGGAAGCGGCTTTAGCTTCTCAGTGCTGTGCTTTAACACGCTGCGCCACCAGGGAGGGCCAGATATGTGCATTTTTTTAATGAAAATCTCACTTCTTATGAAATAAATAAATGAAATATATAATATTAGAGACTGGCAAACCTTATTAGAAGGGTTTTGTCTATCTGAAAAAAGAGAGTTGTCTTGTTAATATATTAACCCTATCTGTTTTATAGGTCCCAAGTGACTTTTCACAAGCTGGGGTGAGGGATGTGAGAGGCGCCCTACCTACAGCAGAGGTAAGAAAGAACTTCTGAGGCATCTGTACTGTCACTGCAGCACCTTTCAAATTGGAGCAATGTTTGAAGTGATAGACCACGTGTTATACTAGATAGAAAAGAAATTGATATCAGAAGCAGTAAATAGATCAAAAGTAAAGGGAGAGAGAGAAGACTTCAAAATCCCCATAAAATTATAAAGTGGCTATAGTGAAAATAGCAGAAAGAGAATACTGGAAAGCTACATGATTGTTGGCAAATAATAGACTATTGATCTTTCAAGTACAGAAATGATCACTATGGTATTCGAAGCACACCCATTGGAGAGAGCATAGTGATCACTTTGCCTCTTGCTGTGAGTGAAATTAGAATTGGTATTTTCTTTCTGTTCTTGTGGTTTTGATTTTGAAGGTGTGTATGTGTGTGCATGTGCCTGCTCAGATCATGTCTGGGTTTCAGGTAGTGCATTCTAACATATTTGTAAAAGCTCTGTGAACATTTAGATCACGTGGGATTAGTGAGTGTAACTTTGGAACAGCAATGCCTTTGTTGTATTTGAAACTGAAGACAATATATTAACTTTTTTTTAACCTTTTAAATGCACATATGTCTTTAATCATTCATCATTTTCATCTTTCGTAAAAAATAGAAATGAAAATAAGCATATGTCTTTAATTATTCATCATTTTCATCTTTGGTTAAAAAAAATTGGGGATGCAAATTTGTTATACCAACCACTCTCCAGTTAGTCAACATGGAAACTAATACCTCAATTTAATCATCTACTCAGTTTTCTGGATTCTAGTTTCTAAATTTTATTTTTTGCTTTTATGGGTAAATTGAGGATGGGTAACAGTTACTGTGATTTAAATCAGATGAGGGAAAAGATTCATGTAATTAAGTCACCTTTCTACTATGGAACTCTGGCTTTCCATCTCTGTCTTTGAACTATATATGCAATTACATTTCCTAAAATGAAAAGAATATTCTAAAATGAAAAGAATATTGTTCTACTTGGGTTATATAATATATACCTATGAGACTATAACAGATTATGCATATAAGTGTATGGAAATGCTATAAAAAACTTTGTAACTATAACTTCATCAATACAAATATCCCTTGTGTTATTATGTGAAAGTGTAGGTATTTAGTTGAATATTAGCTATTTTTTCTCTTCTCCCTGTATTTTTCTAGGATGCTGAGTGATCATGGTTTTAATCTTTGTATACTTTTCCTGCCCTTCCGAGTTGCTCAACATATGAAAATAATGGGAATTAAAAATTGAACGACATTTCCAAAATAAAATGTTCAGAAGTGACTAAAAGAAAGAAAAATTAGGTTTTGTATCTACAGATTAGTACAATTTCCTTGCAAGTTATGAGATTATTAGAAATCATATTTATACTGCATAGAATTTACATAATCAATAATGTTTATAAAGAGAGTAGTAAATGGCATACTATGGTTTCACTGTAATTATTTTTATGAACTAAGTTAATATGATAGCTTATTTAGATATCTTCTACAAAGGATAGCTATGTTATGGATGAACAAAAAAAAAATACTTTCTCATATATCCAAACTATTCAAGGAAAAATTTAAATATTAAGCAGGAACTCAATATCTGCGCTATAAATTTCCAAAAATTAGGAAGAAAATAATTTTGGCATCTCAACATGTTTCCTATTTTTGAAATTTGTCAATCATTTTATAATTATTTAACATTTTATTTAAAAAGTCTATACTTTCTAATGAGAGTTAAATACCTTTTAGCTCTTAAGCAAAGATACGCCTTTATATTGTATTTTAAATTGAAGACAATATATACATTTTTCACCTTTTAAATGCATGTATATCTTTAATTACTCATCATACATTGCTTTTATAACTCAGGGCTAAAAAACAATAATTATACATCATTTGATTTGGTTAAAGGAACTATCTTAAGTTAAATAAAACTCAGATTTTCCAGCATGCATGTGATTTGGCATAACTGTGTATCTAATAAAGTGAGGTCTGAAAATATTTCAAATGCAGTGTGCAAGTTCTTATGCATTCCAATGGCAGTTTCCATAACTGAAATATATATTACTCTGGGGGCTATACCACCATTTGCTTTAATTTGATCAGTTTAATTAAATCAAATAGCGTTATAATCCTCAAGGGGAAACTACTCTACTTATGATAACTCCATTTGAAATATGAGTATTTTTATAGTATATGTTAAGAGTCTCATTTTAAATGCAGTGTAAAAGGGGAAATGTACAGCCAAGGAGCACTGGGAATTTTATATTTTATCCTTTTGTTAAGCAGAAAAAGTAACAAGAAGGCAAGCCAAGTAAATAATAGAACAAAAGATAATAAATGTTAGATTAGAAAGTCACATAAACTGCCATAGAATGATTATATGTAGATCAAAATAAAAATGTGTCTACATGGAGTACAGTTTCCATTGAATGCTATTTTATATCTTGGATCACAATGACATCTCGATGATTTAGAATAATACTTTGTCGACTTGTAGTTAGTGTTTCTTGTGATGCTTAATCTTTTTAAGTTGTTTACTGTTATAATTTGGTGATAAATTATCTGAGAAGGGCATGAGAAGATTGGGTTGAGTATGAAGGAATTGATGGAAGGTATACTTCAACAGTTTGAGGGGATGTCATGGTCAGTCAAATTATGGACAATAACTACTTTATTTTAGTTGAAATGTCAGGAAGTAAACACAAGCAAATTACGAGCAAGGTTTAGGCTAAGGTCTAAACCTGAAATGTTTCAATATTTGGATTTTAATCCACTGTGATAAAGAATTGAACTCAAGCAACCTTCAAGTCTGTTAATGAATACTAAAAAAAAAAATTATACAAAAACACAATATCACAAATACAGCATTCTTAACACTCTGTAGTCAAGAATAAGTTATTTTTCTATGTATCATTCCAACCAATAGTGTAGAATAATGTAGAAGTGATTTTTTGTATTTGCTCTTAAATTAGTTATAAGAAAGGAAATTTACCATGTTTATGTAAGAAAAATCTCACGCACACACTCATTTCAATGCCTATTACTGGTTTCACTTATAGGTGGAATATATGCAAAGTAAGCAAGTCAGAAAAAAGGAAAAAACGTGCATATATAGTAGAGATCTGAGTCATATAAGAAGGGAGAGGAGCCCTCCTGGTGACACAATGTATTAAGGAGCAGTACATTCCAGTGTGCTACAAAGCTGGCTGCAGCCACTTCAGGTCAAGTTCATCCTGGCCAGGGAGGTGGCCCACATGGCCCAGTAGTCCTCTCCTGTCCCGCCTGCTGCTCGCCTCAGCAGTGTACATCTGTCAATCTGCTTATTCTGCTTCTGGCTCTGTCTCTGGTGAATCCTCTCACTGCCCCTGTACCTCTGGCCTGTACCTTAGTTCTGTGTATATAAATAAATTTTTAAAAATAAAAAAGAGGAGAGAGGGAGAGAGAGAGGTCTAGACATGGGAAGGACAAGCACAAAAGGACTGTAGTGACATTCATGGATGACTCGGTGGTGGAAAAATTACTGGGACTACACTTGAGGGAATAAATCAAATATTGTTCAACAATAAACAATTACATAAGAAAAATAAAGAAGCTTAATAAAATATTAATAGATCAATAATAGACAAATTTCTATCAACCTTGGGTTCTCTTTCAATTGGTAGATAAAACTTTCATTAAATACAAAGATAAAGTATATGTGTGGCATACAAATAACTCTTAGAAGGTTAGCATCAAAATCAGATCAGATATTTCCCTTACAGTAAGTCTCAACAAATTTTACTACTACACTGTGATCAAAAAAGACAAACTTGTGCCATTTGCAGCAGCATAGATGGAATTGGAAGGTATTGTTCTACATGAAAGGAATCAGAAGGAGAAAGACAGAGATACTGGGAAAATAAGATTAAAAAATTAAAGACATCTCCAAGTGACTTCATAGAAACTAGCTTTAGTGATTTTCAAATTTTAGCTTGCATCAGAATTATCTAGAAGGACTTTTTAAGGCAGAGATCATTAGGGCATGTCTCTTGAGTTTCTGACTGGGGATTTTGGGGTGGGCTTCAGAATTTGCATTGCTAACAAGTTTCCAGGTAATGTTGATGCAACTGTTGTAGGGAGCATACTTGGGGAACCATTGACCTACATTAGTGCTTCAAACTTCAGTATGTTTACAAATCACCTGGGGCTCTTGTTCATATGCAAATTTTCAAGCTATAAGCATGACTATGACCTGATAAGCTGCAATTTCAACAAGTACAATGAAATAAAATAGCTTGTGTGGAAGTTAATGTTCTATTTTTAATATAGACATTAAGCCAGATATAATGTCTCTAAAAGTCAAAGGGGAAAAGACACTGTTTCCATTATGGCTAGTTCAAAACTTCTATTATTCTATAGAAGGGCAGTAACTGCATTCGATTACTCTAAATTTTCCATTTAAAAAAAAATGACTTTGTGTTTGAGAAAGTTTAGAAATAATAAAGTCAAATTCTTCATTGCAGTATTTATGAGAAATTTTACTGAATATTTTGAAACTCATAAGGAAATGTCACTTGGAACATTTATAAAACTTTTCGATAAGGAAATGTTTTGATCATAATCCCTACTAATTTTATAGCAGATTCAAAATTACTGGAAACCAACTTGAGAAATGTTACACTGTGGTATTTTTGCTTCCCCTCAATTACCAAAGTAGAGCAGGTTTCTGAAATGATATTTTCTCTTCTCCACATTTTATGAGGATAAGTTTTTTTTTATAGAATTAATTTAATGAAAATAAGATCATAATTTTTAAAAATGAATTTTTTTTAATTGTTTACTTGGGCATTTGGCTTTTCATTTCTATTTTTGCATTCTCAGCATGAGTTAAAATTCACAAAGTAGCTAAAATGTAAACGATTGAATCATTATCTATAGGAATTACAAGGTTGAGTGAGGCTCAAAGGATAACTATTATGACAGCAATTTAACTCAAAACCTTTAAATTGTTCATTGCTAATTGGTGTCATTTTTGTTTTAATAAGAATGACACCATTGGTAAAGAACAGCAGGAGAGGGACAAGGACAGACAGAAGCAACCTATGTACACAGAATTAAATAGTGATGACAATGAAATTAAGCCAACTACTGGCATTTAAAATAGTGACTGCAGTTGTTCTTTCTAATATTAGAATTACCTCTTGCTAATTTACATAATGTAGAATGAATGAACCCCAAGTTCTGTAAACTTAATCTGCCACAGATAGTTATTCAGAAATACATACAACATTAAAATAAAAGTAAAAGTGAAGAAAAATATGAAGTCATGAAATTCTGTAAGATGACTAGTATTTCTTCTCTTGCTCTGGTGAATGAGTTATATTGTATCATATTGAGCATAGAGCATGGAATTTTTGGTGTAGCATATTATATATTCATGTCTTTGCTAATAAAAGTCAACTGTCCTTTTACTTACAATTTGCATTAACAGCTCATCAATATAAACGGAAATGATTTATTAAAATATTACTGAGTAGAGACTGAATGGCTCAAGGGATTGATTGGTAATGGGATGTGCAGTCTTTTATTTCTAGGTCACTGATTTGAATTACATCTTGGCAGAGAGTGGAGGCTATTCAGTGACATATGGCGTGTGGAATGGGGTGGTGATGTCAGTCTTATTTTCAGTAAGTGCTGTCCATTTAAGTTTCAATATTTCAAGGAAACAGCATTTGACACTACAGTCTATTCCCATGGATTCAAAACATTTTATAAATATGTAATACTTATATATACATATAATATAAAATTTATAATAATAATAAAAATAATAAAATGTATATGTAATATAAATATATATTATATAAAATTTAAGTAAGAAGATTTAAAAGGGATATTTGAATAGATTGTTATTGTGTGTGGAGAACATTTAAATTTTCATTCATAAAATGATAATAAGTGAATCTAGCAAGATTGTTCAATACAATCTCAATCAACAATTATAAATGAGCATCAGAAGTTTAGAAAATGAAATGTAAAAATCAACAGCGGCTCAACTATACACACGCACACACATATGTACACCATATAAAAAAGTTCCTAACAGATATTAATATTACCAAGAATAGAAAATAATTATTATCAGGAAAATATATTCAAAATATTTTGCATGTTCTATATTGCTAAGTCTGACAGCCTGAAAATAAATCTCTCAGAATGAGAGATTAGCATGTTTTTTTTTTCATTCCTAATGACTTCAGAAAATATAGTTCTTTTGAAATTAGATTTTAGGTTTATATTACTTTTTAGGTAACACATAAATATTTTGTAGGAGTAAACTTTAAAATCCTATCAGAGGGCCCTCCCTGGTGGCGCAGCCGGTTAAAAGCACAGCACAAAGAAGCTTAAGACACTTTTGCATGAGTTCTATCCCCGCCTGCCCCGGAGGAGACCACATGGCGAGGCAGACCTCTCCTGACCCGCCTGCTGCTCCCCTCAGCAGTGTTCTTTGTCCATTTGCCTGCTGTGCTCCCCACTCTGTCTCTGGTGAATCCTCTCACCCTCCGCATCTCTGGCCTGTACCCTAATTCTGTACGAATAAATAAATAAATCTTAAAAAAAAATCCTATCAGGAGAGATCATTGATTAAAATAATAGAACATAATCTTTTAAGAAGAATGAAGAAATCTCTTTAGTATTTTATGGATAAAGAAAGTAAGATGATTAAAGTTAAAAAAAAAAAAAAGTTCCAGTATCTTCCAGCTATCCTCAGTAATTAAACCAGATGCTTTAGGTCAATATTCGCCTCATGTCTATCTTTTATTAAAGATGGTGTGCTAATTTATAAGAGAAGTACTATTCTCTATTATTTTCAAGATAAAACCAGAAACTTAAGCAAAAAGATTTTTAAAAAATATTTGAAGAGATTGTAATTATGTGTGGAGAAAATTTAAATTTTCATTCCTAACATGAGAATTAGTGAATCTAGCAAGATTTTCTGTACAATCTCAATCAACAAAAATTCATCAGTTTAGAAAATAAAATGTAAAAATAAACAGCAGCTCTAAAACAACAAAAATAAACCAACTAAAAGATTTATAAGACCTATTAATCATTAATGAAGTGTTCTGTAAAATATTTAAGTAAATTGGATAAATGTCAGGAATTGACTGGATATTATGTGTGATATAATTGTCAATTTTCCCCAAATAAGTATTGTGATTCAAAGCCATGTCAATTAAATTCCAGTGCATTTTATTTGTGAGGGGTTGCATTATCACATTTCTTTCAAGATTTTATGGAAAGGCAAAGAATTAAGAATAGGGGGCTTTAAGACACACACAGGTTTACATGGAAGCCTGGACAGGAAATGTGCTTTGCCTAATGAGATATGAACAGAAGGATAAACTTTGTTTGCCACAAAGTTACCAGTAGTAACACTGGACAAATAAAATTCTAGATTTTAGTTTGGATGACTGGAAAAGAAATGGAAGTATAAACACATCATGACCATCCTCAGGTAAGTGGACATGGTGGTTGTGCTTTATCTATTATTTTAGCAGAGCAAATGTTGACATCCACTGAGGTAAGAAAACAGATGAGGGCAAGTATTCACACCAAGTCACTGTAGCAACAAAAAACCTGGTGACATAAAGCATAAACACTTATGAAGGAAGATGACCCATTCATGAAAAAAAAAAAAAAACTATATTGTTTATTTAATGTCCTAAGTCTGATAATAATTTGATAAAGGAAACCTTCAAAAGTCAGAAGGCAGTGATTATATACTTTTAAAGCTACTTACTTCAAAATCGTTTTTTATTCATTCATTTTCAATGCAGTTTCATTTCTGTGCAAAAAAAAAATACATTAAATTTATTTTTCCATTAATATCTCTGTGAGCTAGACTAACCTTATCATTTCAGTGCAAAAATGCATAATGAATATATCCTTCCATCTTTGTATTAATTACACACTCAGTATGTGCTATGGTGTCCAATTTACAGAAAGTAATTTTCTCCTTTATTTAGGTTTCTGAATGGGGTACATATTAGTATAATGGGCAACATACCGCGGTGCTAATAGCCTGCATGCAGGGTTTTCTCTAACCCCCTTCATGGCTAAACTATTTTTTAGATATAATTTAAATGGTTACAATTCTATTAAAACTATTTTCCCTTTGCAGACAATATTCACATTGGGGGAAGGTCTCTAAACTATATTCCAAATTCAAAATACATTCAGCTAACTGTCTACATATTGATGTATATGTCTTTCCCTAGATTCATTACCATTGGTAAGACATTGAGTCATCGATCATTTCTAAGGCCATAGGTAATTGTTGATTTTTTTGTCCTTTCATTCAGATATAAACTAGAAGATATCATAATATTTTTGTATAAAACAGCAGAATCATTTATTTCACATTTTTAGTTAATGCAAAGAAACATTGCCAGTTCAACTTATAAATTTGAAAGAATCATTTATTTCATCAGGTTTTTCTATGATTTACAAATGCTCTCACAATTGAACTCAGTGCTTCTGCTCAGTTCTACAGTTCATCTTTAGAAAACAAATGTAAGATTTTGCTGTGAAGCCTCTATCATTCACTCCCTTTCTGTACTTAGTTTATTATTAGATATAAGATAAAAATATATTATTTAACTAAACTTTTCATAATTGATATTTACATTTAATTTATTTATGATAGTATAGTGTATACAAAGAAGGGAAACTAGGTATTATAGAATTAATTAGTAAAGATAAAAAATAAATTCCTCAACTGTTTATCCTAATTGTGACATGCATATTGTGAATAACTTGAAAGCAGATCTTTATAAACAGCTTTGGAATCTTCTTTCCTGGATTTTATGGGAAATTTTTGGTCTATAGATCCATGAACTTTAAAAAGGTTTAGTTTTATTTATATATTAATAATAATTTTAGAAATTATTATTATCAGTTGTTTTAGTCTATGATTTTCAGAGTGAAAGTGGAAGTTCAATAATACATATTTAGATCAGTAAATTTTTATCATGTCTGTTAAAATATATAGACAATCTCTGAATGATTATGATAACTCATTTATTTGGAAAATGAGAAATAGTAAAAGGTGTCAAGATGATTAAGGATAAACTTTTTTTTTAAGATTTTATTTATTTGTGCATACAGAGCTAGGGTACAGGCCAGAGGCTCAGGGGTGGTGAGAGGCTTCATCAGAGACAGAGTGGGGAGCAGAACAGGCAGATCGATGAAGTACACTGCTGAGGGGAGCAGCGGGCGGGGGGAGCAGCGGGCAGGGGGGGGGGAGCAGCAGCGGGTCAGGAGAAGTCTGCCTTGCGCCATATGGTCACGTCAGGGGCAGGTGGAAATTGAACTCATGAGGAAGTGGCTTTAGCTTCTCAGTGCTGTGCTTTAACCCGCTGCGCCACCAGGGAGGGCCCTAAGGATAACATTCTAGCAAATATTTGTTCAAAAGAACATTCTACCTAAATACATTTTTTATTTGATTTTTACCCCAAAGACAACAATGTATATATGTATATAATCATAAGAGAGTAAACAATTCAACAAAAAGGGTACAGACTAAAGATTAGTTTGTGGTAACTAAATGAATTGGAGAAATGATTGAACTATCAAAATTTTTATCCCAAATGTCATTACATGAATATAAAACAGAAAT
>NW_004567104.1:63766731-63808713 GCF_000260355.1 Condylura cristata | reverse complement strand
ATATATATATACTTATATAGATATATATCCACACACACACAAAGAAACCTCCAAATATTATGTACTAGTATTAATTTCCACAAAATTGGGAAGGGCTTTGTAAAAATCAGGATGTTAATGAAATGGAATAATGATTAATGAAAGATGCTCCATAAGCTATCACATTCTTTAGATTAAATTATCACATGTTTTATGTTCTATGGCTATCAAGAAATAAATACCTGCTATTAAAATCAATAATATCAATGATATTGATCATAGATTCAATCTACTTTCTAATATGAGCTCATATTTGGCTTTAATGATGAATATGATAATAAATAAACATGTGAGTGACACAAATGAAACTTGTTCTTTTGCAAGACATAGAAAAGCTAGAAAGAGATCTGATTTGTCTAGAAATTTACAATATCTACAAGTGATTGCCTGGCATTAGATCACAGATGATGGTTTAAATCAATCTTTGACTTGGGCCCTACTAGGGCCAAGCACAGAAAATATAAAATAATACCATTTATAAGCGGATTGATTTCATCAGCTTGGTTGACTTCAGGAACAAGAACAAAAAGTGAGTGAGGAACTTTGTCCTGTACAACTCCCACTTAAGTTTTCACTTGCTTCTGAGCATTCAAGTACTTACAATTCTTCTGTTATCTTAATTAAGTGAAAAGGTTTGCTATCCTCACAGCCACACTTCAACAGATAGTCCTCAGGTATTGAGCTATGTGTATATGGAAACCCAACACTGGAAGACTAGAATAGATTCCACACCTTGCAAAGAAATCACATTTGTTGAGTTTCAGAAAAGACAAAGCATCAAAGAACACATGCCAACCCCGCCACTGATCATTCATCTGGAATGGAATTCTGCTGGTACCCTAAGTCTTACAGGGAATTGAAAAGCTGCCAGTTTCCTACTATTATTCACAATTGCCGTTGAGAGGCCTGTGTGAGGCTGTCTTCTCAGCCTGCTGCAGGGTGGTAAGTCAAGTGTAAGGGTGCAGCTGTCTTCAGCTCAGCAGAGAGGAAAATGAAAACTTCATTTGACCTTAGGCCTCTATAACATCCTTGGTTCCATTTAGCAGAAATATTTCAGCAGGAATAAATGCACATGGGTAATTTTTCAACCTAACACCTGTATACCCACAAGAGTCATTCTCATCTGGTTAGAACAGAAGAAAGGGATGAAAAATTAGCACCACTATAACTCTAATGAAAACAATAACACTTAATTTAAGCAACTTTAGTATGATTTTGTAATCCTTATAATGGTTGCAGACTCAAACAATTCAATACTTGCTGGAGAACAAGTTCATACTTTTGGGACCAATTTTGCTAGTAGATGGTTAATACCTATTTTTCATTCTTCCCTCCAAAAGATAACAATATTATTTAAAAAAAATAGATTAATTTTCTATACTCAAGATATTTTTTCTATACTCAAGAGGCTTTTTTAATTGCATCTTGCAGACACACACACACACACACACACACACATTTACTACCACCAAAAAGGTGGACTCTTAAATTTACATTTACATTTACATTTACTACCACCAAAAAGGTGGACTCTTGGAAAATCAGAAGAATCTAAATGATTTTAAACAAATTATTAGGCACAGGGGATACACACACAGACATATATACACCTTTAATAGCTGCTTCATTTTAAAGCTCTACTAAAGTAACTGTACTTGTCTATGATGTCACCTCAAGCTCTGTTTCCTTTCTAGGTCTTGAATAGTTATTGTACAATAGGAATGTGTTTTATGTTTTCTATCAATAGACTAATGTGAAGGAAAATTAATGGATAAAAAAAGTTAGCAATAAATTATTTTTTTAAGATTATATTTATTTATATATATAGAACTGGGGTACAGGCCAAAGGTGCAGGGCAGAGGTGCAGGGGCAGTGAGAGGCTTCACCAGAGACAGAGCTGGGAGCAGAACAGGAATATGGACAAAGTACACTGCTGAGGAGAGCAGCAGTAAAGGTCTACAGCACCATGCAGGTCATCTCCAGGCTGGGGGTCAAACTCGCAGTGAAGAGGCAGGCCTGCAGTGGCTAGCTTACAGGGTTGCTTTAACCCGTTGCACCAGCAGGGAGGGCCTAGCAATAATTCATATAGAGGTGTCAGAGGAAGCATGTTTACAAAATCAAGTACAATCTAATCGGTTAAGTTTAAATTTCAGTTAAATTAAAAAAGAATATTTTTAGTGATATGTGAGTCTTAAAATTATATGGAAGATATTTATTTTAATTTTTCTGCTGTTTTACCTGTAAATAAAATTTACCAGAGAATCCTGTATTTTATTTACTGAATATGAAAACTCCATGTGCAGGATAGATAATGTGGAAGGTTAAGTGTGGTAGATGTCTAGGTAGGGTTTTCTGGAATGTAGCTGTGATGGTTCATTTTATGCATCACTTGAACTGGGCTAAGGGGTGCCCAGCTGGATGGTAAAACATTATTTCTGCTTATATTTACAAGATCATTTCTGGGAGAGATCCACACTTGAATCAGTAGTCAGAGTAAAGAAGACGGTGCGTACTGATGACAGCGGTTGTAATCCAATTCATTGGATGACATGAATGGAACAAAAAGCTGCCAGACCTAGGGGCCATTTATTGTCTCCTGCCCTCAGATGCCAGCACACCCAGAACTTGACACTTTCCAAGTTTCTTTCCAGATTCTGTTTATCGTTTCTTTAAAATTAAAGCTGAAGTGATATAAAACATCTTAATTGTAAAAAACACATAATTTGGCTCTCTTTCATGGTACAATGGGTTAAAGCATCACACTGTGAAGCTCTTAGAAGCCACTGCAGCACAAGTTCAATCTCCAGCCAGGAAGGTGACCCACATGGCATGGCAGACCTCTCCTGGCCCACCTGCTGCTCCCCTCAGCAGTGTATTTCAGTAGATCTGCCTGTTCTGTTCCCCACTCTGCCTCTGGTGAATCCTCTCAAACATCATACCTCTGGCCTGTACCCTGGGTCTGTAAGCATAAATAAATAAATCTTTGAAAAAAAAAGGAGAAAACTGAGATTTAAAAAAAAAATACATAATTTGGATTTGACTACATGCTTACTTGTTTGTTCTCTTTTATGAGTATAAGCATATATACCTATGTATACACACATACAGGTGTGTATGTGTATGTAGACATGTGTGTACCTGTATATACATAATGCATACATATATCATTATGCACATATATTTAGGGTCTAGAATACATTTGAAGGCTGTCACAAGGAACAAGAAATTTATCAATGTTGAGAAATATTGTTAATGGAATTTCATATTTTCTTTGTTTTTCAAAAATTAAAAAAAAAATGCAATCTTTAGAAGACATTTAGTGTGGCATAAAAAATCATCAACATCATTTATCAACAGGGGCATGCAAATCAAAACCACAATGAGCAAAGTGCAAGTCAAAAAGCACTCAAAAAGAGTCCATATTTAAAACAAACAAACAAAAAGAGAGAAGCATTGATGAGAATTATAGAGAATAGGAACTCTCATCACTGTTAGTAGGAATGTATACTGATCCAAACCTGATGTGAAATATTATATAGGTTCCTCAAAATATTAGAAATAGGTATGTCTTGCAATCTGCAATTGACTCCATTGTATGTATTCATAGAATACAAAAGTGCTAAGAATACAAAGGGCTTACAGAGACATGGATATTTTACAACACTAATTAAAATACCCAAGTTGTGGAAATAGCCTAAGTGCCCAATCACAGGATATACATAAAAATGGAATTCCACTCAGGTATTTAAGACAGATGAAGTCTTGGCATTTGAGGTAACATGGATGGCAGTGGAGGGGATTTTGCTACGCTAAACAAGTCAGAATGAAAAAGACAAATACCAGGTGTTTCATCTCTATGTAAACTATAAAGAAATAAAGCAGAGGCACAGACAAAAATAAAAAGAAACTAGAAATATGACTGCAAAATTGAAGGCATGAGAGGGAAGCAGTGGTGAGTGGGAAAAAGAATAGCAGGCTCAGGCCCTCCCTGGTGATACAACAGGTTAAAATGCAGCACTATGAAGCTAGCTGCAGCTGCTTCAGTGCCAGTTTGATCCCCTGTCCCAGAGGTGGCCCACATGGCACAGCAGACCTCTCCTGTCCCACCCTTTTCTTCCCTCAACAATATACTTCATCGATCTGCCTGTTCTGCTCCCTACCCTGTCTTTGGTGATTCCTCTCATTATCTCTGCACCTCCAGTCTGTACCCCAGTACAGGGTCTTGGAAGCAATGGAAACCTGTGCAATAACCAAAAAAAAAAAAAAATGAGAAGGTTCAGTGGTTTTAGGCAAAGGATTATGGGTGCTTTGTTGAGGAATGCAGTGTTATATATCTCAAGAGGTATGATCCTGTATTCATTACAGTATTATAAACTAATATTATTACACTTTAAAAAGTTACAAGCTTTGTGGGTTAGTGTGTCTGACTCCAGATCAGAAGGTTTAGTGTTCACAAAGAAGTTACAAGATGTCAGTCAATAAATTCTTTGAATTGTCTAAAACTTTAAAAAAATTATCTTATACCTTTTCCAATTATCTGTGTCATGTTAATTTACCCACACTATTAGGATTCTGCTTCCAAAGTTTAAAAACGTAATTAAAAAAAGAAAAGCTACGTTTAAAATGATTGCTTACTTGAACAAGTGCCTACCAAGTTATTTTTTTTATAAAGAAGCTCAGAGGAGTTTTCCCACATAACTGTTCAAATTACAATAGAAATTTTAAAGAATAAAAGAACACATTAATTAGAGCTCATTTAAAAACTTCATGACAGGCCAACACTAAAGTATAGTTAAAAATGACTAACTATACAAACAGTTTCCTTTATTTTCACAGAGGCACTTAGAGTCATCTAAAATTGCTCCAATATAAGATAGTTAATGCTTATAAAATTATATACTTATTTTTCAGTAAATATTTTATGTGTTAATTGTTAATATTGTACTTAAAATAAATAAACAAATTTTCCATTTTATAAGTAAAATTTTAAAGGTGTCAACAATTCTATATATTTTGCCTAATAGCAAAATGTACATTATATATGACTGTAACATAGCTTCTAAATGGATACATAGTCTTGTCACAGTCCTTATTTTTACTTTCTGGACCCTCTCTTTAAAAAAAGCCACAATCACTTTTATTAAATAACTTAAATGGTGGCATGAATTGTTGGTAGAGCTTAAATTATAAGCTGTTCATTTCTTATATAAAGCATTGATCTATCATCATAAGATCAAAATAACAGTTCTTCAGTTTTTACTAATGCAGCTATCTGAGTGGGTGTGTTTAAAGCTTTATGAAAAGTGTCATTATTTGATTATAACAATTTTAGAAGTTAATCCTAGAAGAGAAAGATAACTGTTATCTATCTACCAGAATATTTACCAGCATGATCATGTTGGTGTGCTAAATAAGCTTATAATACATTTAAAAGTAATTCCAGGTAAAGAAGATTCAACTCCAGTTGATTATACTTAGGAGAAAATATGAATGTTAGGTGTTCATACTATACCTAACCACCGAATCAAAATATCTGCTATAACTTTTACTATTTTATTATTTAAAAAGATGAAATAATAGTTTACAAATGTGGAACTATATTTACAGATGTAAAAGAAATAGTTATTGAAAGATAACTTTGAATAAAATACACGTAGCAGAGTTTGGTGAAAGGGATAATACATTGCTGATGTGAGAAATAATCAGTTTAAAAATGAGATGGAGAAAGTGTCTACGTAAAATGACAAAATATATGAAGCATTTCAGAATTTATTTAATAAAATATGTGTTACTTACAGGCTGCTGATTTTCCTAGGAGAATCTAATAAAAATAAAATAGAAAATGTTTAAGCACATAGATTTTGCAAGTCTCTTAAGGACTCAGTTTTCTATGATTATTCCCTTAGTCAAGGTGACATGTTTCTTACATAAAACACCCCAATTCATTACTGGACATATTATACATGATACCACATGTCCAATAACCTTTTGTACATCCATAGCTATCTGATATGCAAAATCTGAAAAATTCTATAAATCTGTAACTAGCAACTGCAAAATGCTAATCATTTTAAGGTGTATATGACACATTTATACCAAAAGACAATATAGTAAACTATAGGGCAGGTCAAAACCAACTTCAACAGTTGCATTACACAGACAAGTTCTTAGTGTATTATTAAATTGGCATCAAACACATAAACATCTCATGTTCATCTAATCCATACAAAGCATAAAGGAATTGTAGCTATTTAATTGAATGATGACACATATATTATTCAAGAGAGCCAGTTAGATATTACAGTAAGATATTACAGGTAAATTATTTCCTTCCTTTCTTTCATGTGAAAAATAATGAAATACTAGGTGGGCATGAAAATGCTGGTTATATTTGATTTTTTATTCCTGTGTAGCAAAATGCCATAATTTGATAGCTTAAAGCATCTACTTTTTAGCTCACCATCTGCAAATCAGACATCTGAGGGCAGGGCAGAGCTGGTTCGTATTCTGAGGCTTTTAGGAAGCTGACAAAAGAGTTGAACTGGATTTCATTTCTTTTTGGAAACCTAGGTGAATCATCCTTCTCCAATGTCTGCTTCAAATTGTTGGCTAAACGGGGCTTCTTGCCAATGAGGGTTTTCATTCACTTGCTTGTTGAGAGCTGGTGGCAGTCACTCAGCAGAGTCTGACATATTCCTGTAAATGTATCTTCTCCTTCATCAAAGCCAGCATCAGAGAATCCTCCCTAGGAAGGCACCTTGTGTATCCTGTCTCTTTTTTCAGGGATAGTGCTCTTAAAAAGTGCATTTCTGGCCCTCCCAGGTGGCGCAGCGGGTTAAAGCACAGCACTGAGAAACTAAAAAAGCCACTTCCGCATGAGTTTGATTCCCGTCTGCCCTGGAGGTGACCACATGGCCCGGCAGACCTCTCCTGACCCGCCCACTGCTCCCCTCAGCACTGTACTTCGTCGATCTGCCTGTTCTGCTTCCCCTCTGTCTCTGGTGAATCCTCTCACCCTCTGCATCTCTGGCCTGTACCCCAGTTCTGTACGAATAAATAAATAAATCTTTAAAAAAAAAAAAAGTGCCCATTTCTTAGGTGAGTTACACCCAGGTGAATTTCCCTTCCTTAAAGTCATTCTGTCAGGTCTTCCCTGGCAGTTTAGAGTTTAAGTCTCAGTGCTTCCACCCACAAGGGCCATGAGTTCAATCTCCAGCAAGGGAGCTGACCTACAGCAGACAGTCTCTCGACTGCTCACCTCTGTCTGCAGTGTGTTTCAATAGATTGATCTGTTCAACTTCCCACTTTGTCTCTGGTGAATCCTTTCGCCCACTGCATCTCTGACCTGCACCCAAGTTCTTCAGCACAAAAATAATAAACATGTTTTTTCAAAAATAATAACCTGAAAAATAAGAAAAAGTCACTGTGTCATAAGACATAACTAAAGCACTGGTGTCTCTAAAACATCATTGTCACAAATTCCAGAGATCATACAGAGTTTACATGATAGGTGGAACTTTCAGGTACAAATAAAAGATCCTGATAAGCACACTGGTTAAGAGCAGATAAGAAGGAAATATTTAAAATAAAACATTAAACTAAGAATGATATCATTAATTATACACACACACACACACACAAATATACCTATTCATTGAAAATGGTTACATAAAAGATTCATTGCTTTAGTCTATAAATGACAAGATTTTTCTTGTTTTCATATTTGTTACAGTGATTTTTAAGCATTAATATGTAAAAATTATTTTATCAAACACTTCTTGAGACATTATTGTGTGCATTTTATCAATACACTTAGAAATATTGACAAACAACTTTTAAAAGAGAAAAAAATAAAATTATCCTGGGCCCTCTTTGGTGGCACAGTGGGTTAAAGCACAGCACTAAGAAGCATAAGCCACTTCCGCATGAGTTCAATCCCTGCCTGCCCCGGAGGTGACCACATGGCGTGGCAGACCTCTCCTGACCCGCCCGCTGCTCCCCTCAGCAGTGTACTTCGTTGATCTGTTCTGCTCTCCACTCTGTCCTGTACCCCAGTTCTGCATGAATAAATAATATAAATCTTTGTTTAAAAAATAAAATAAAATTATCCTAATCATGTTAGTAGAGGAGAACACATTCTAGGAATTTAATATATGAATGTATGCTATCCACATTTTTTAAAATACAAATCCATTTTGACATAATGAAAGGGAGAGTTTGGTCATAAAACTACAGTGACAAAATCATTACAATCAAAAGAAAGCTTCCTTTCTAAATGGCCTTCCTGGCAGATCTAGATTTTTGAATTTGGTTTTAGCTCAAAAGTGAACAATCCTGTCTATTTAGCTCTCTGTTCCATATGCTATTCATTCTGCCTATTACTAAAACCAAGGTTGACTTCCCTGGCACCGCTTCTGGTAGCCTCCTCCACCCAACAATCAGATTCCCTGTGTTCAAGGGCTGGAAGCCCAGCTTCTCTTTAAAGGGAAACCATGTGAAAGGCACAGGTGGATAGAAATTACACTGCAATCCATAGCCAAATAGAAGGAGTTTATTGGTAGGTTATAATAAATCATACATGCCATTGTGTTCTTCCATTAGGCATAATTAAAAAATAAATATTCTGCCTGATATGCTACAACACATCTGCAGTCATTTGTGCTTTTTGACTCTTCCACACGTTTTCATCTTTTTAAAATTCTCTGCTCTTACAAAAGAAAAAAAAACTTAGGGACGAAGTAAAAATGGAAAAGATATTGTTACTTGAGAATAAAGTTATTTCTGGGGGTTTGAGGAAGAAATTCCCTAGTAAAAGCTTGAGGAAACCTTTAAAATGCTATTTAGGGATCCTTACAATGAGCATATTCAAAGAAGAAATGTTTCATAGAACTTGTGTAAGTAAAGGGGTAATTTTGTTTCTTAGCAAGATAATTAGTGGTCTTTGCTTCTTAAAGCATAAGAGCATTGTAGAAAGGCACTTAATTTTTTTTTTTAAAGATTTATTTATTTATTCATACAGAAATAGGGTACAGGCCAGAGGTGCAGGGGCGGTGAGAGGCTTCACCAGAGACAAAGCGGGGAACAGAACAGGCAGATCGACGAAGCACTCTGCTGAGGGGAGCAGCGGGCTGGTCAGGAGAGGTCTGCCACCCATGTGGATCTCCTGGGGGAGGGGTGGCAGGAGGGAATTGAACTCATGCTCAAGTGGCTTAAACTTCTTAGGGCAGTGCTTTAACCGCTGCACCACCAGGGAGGGCCAGAAAGGCAATTAATTATTTTTTAACCTGAAGTTGATTACTAATCACTTTAGTTTCTTCTTTGTGGAGAAGCCAAACAAGAAAAGAAGGGAAGATATAGCATACATATACATTAACAAGAGCATGATATTGCAGCATTCTTGTTAAAATATGATTACTTGTTTTTATATTTTCTTCATTTATAATTATTTCTACATTTAGCACCTGGATTTTACTTCAAAATGATATTCATGTGGCAAATAAGAAAAGGAAAAGTAAGAGACAGTGTATAATTCAAATAAAGGCAACAAGAAAGAAAAATAGTATTATTTTAATATTTATTCTTAGTGTTGAACTTCAATTTTTAACAAGTAAGTATTTGTCATAATACATAAACCATGCTTACTAACGGTAGCAGATTTTGTAATAACAGCTGAGAAGTTGTTCTTTAGGTTTTTGGTTTTTTTAAAACAGTTCAAGTGACCGAGGATTCCAGGACAGGATGAGACTCATTTCAATACACACATAAACAATAAGTGAAATACTTATATGGTGATTGTTAGCTAAGTGATAATCTACTAAAATAGAGAGGGATAAAGTAAACTATTTTTTACAGGCATATTTGATCATCAAGAATGAACTTTGAATGAAAACAATCTTCAGTGAAAGCAATATATTTTCCAGGAAAATTTTTACCATAATTACTAGTTTTTATCATAATTACTAGTTTCTTATAAAATGTAAATTTATATCAAATGTAAAAGATTTACTCTTAATATATCTAGAATATTCTGTCTGACAAATAATTAAGTATATACTTACAACTAAAAACCACAGTAATTTGGTTTAAAGTCCTGATTTTGAAATTTGTTGGTAAAATAACTGCTGGAGGAGAAGAGATAAAATGATTTAGAAATCTTCCATGAGTGGATTTTTAAAAAGTCTATATACTTTTATTATTTTATCTTTTTGAGCACAGAAATGAAAAAAAAAAAAAAAGCAAGAATTTGTGATGAATAAACATGTTCCAGACATTACATTCTGGCCCAAGGACCTCAAATAGCCAATTAATCATTGCTCCAAAAAATGAAGCATTCTATCAAAAAAAAAAAAAAATTCTCTTCCCGTAACTCTGATGAAATAATGACTTGGACCCTTAAGACATTTTTCTCTAGCTTTATTTAGGAATTTTGAAGCTCTTACAAAAAAAGGTAGAACTCAAGATCATTAAAAGGAAGATTTAATGGAAGTTAAAGTACCTTCTATAAATCAAGTGAGGCTTTTGCAAGATTATAAGTCATATTAGTAGAGACAGCTATAACATCAATATTTTGGTTGTCAACTAAAAAATATTGGACACATTATTTAGCATCAAGAAAAACAATTGAAGAAGTTGCATTTAGTCAGCTATTCTCTTTCAAAGTATAAGTGTAAAAATTTAATGAGATATAATTAGGAGCAGAGATAAAATATTAGTAAAATGAAAACAATTTTGAATTTTAAAAAGGGATTTATTTTGAAAGGTTAAGATTGCTTCAAGTAGTTTGTAAGATAAAGCAAGTTACATCTCCCTGGTGGCGCAGCTGGTTAAAGCACATCACTGAAAAGCTAAAGCCACTTCCGCATGAGTTCGATTCCCGCCTGCCCCGGAGGAGACTACATGGCGGCAGACCTCTCCTAACCCGCCTGCTGCTCCCCTCAGCAGTTTACTTCGTCGATCTACCTGTTCTCTCCCCACTCTGTCTCTGGTGAAGCCTCTCACCACCCCTGCACCTCTAGCCTGTACCCCAGTTCTGTATGCATAAATAAATAAATCTAAAAAAAAAAAAGTTAAAGCAAGTTGTTCTTTGGAAAAATTTTAGAAAATTTGACACCCGACAAATAAATATCTCAGTGAAAATTGTAGTAAAGTTGGATTCTCCAGAATGCTGATTAACTAAGTAACATGTAACAGTGTTGTTTCAGAATGATTCTGGGGCTTAGAATTCAACTCTGTAGGAAAGATGGAAAAAAAAAAAAGAACACTGAAATGAAATGGAATATATCTCAAAGCATGGAATTTGGGGGTAAAAATTGCATTTTTCACACATTAGCAAATTGTGATAATTTATGGTTTATAATATTCTGAAATTTTTAAAGAGCAAGGATTTGTGTGTAAAACCTCTAATTAAAGGCACAATGTAAATATCCTCATTTACTAAAGGCATGCCATAATTTTCTTTTAACCCTTTATATCATTTTATACACACACAAATGGATGTATTAAGTTTGTGTATTAGTGTATATGTATATGATGTACATCCAATTAGCATATATTTCTTTATAGAGATGCGATGTTTAATAATATGGGACTTAAAAGTTTATTGATAAATATACTGAAAAAATTATTAATAAATATAACCATCAGGAAGTAAAACATGAATCCAGTCTGTCCCTTGTTACTTTGTGTTTATTCAGCAGTAGGGTGAACCACTGAGACAAAAATGCTGAGGCACAACACCTATCTACATAACTAGGGTGTGCTAGTTTATATGTAAAAGTCTTATTTATAATTAAGCATTTACATTTGGATTCTAAAGAAAGAGTATTTCTCATCCCAAAGATAATTTCCAAAAAGAAGTGATTCATTTGAATTTTTTTTAAAGATTTACTTATTTATGCATACAGAACTGGGGTACAGGCCAAAGGTGCAGGGGTGGCGAGAGGATTCACCAGAGACAGAGTGGGGAGCAAAACAGGCAGATCCACGAAGTACACTGCTGAGGGGAGCAGCGGGCGGGTCAGGAGAGGTCTGGCTCGCCATGTGGTCACCTCTGGGGCAGGCGGGAATCGAACTCATGCGGAAGTGGCTTTAGCTTCTTAGTGCTGTGCTTTAATCTGCTGGCCACCAGGGAGGGCCCTCATTAGAATTTTTATTGGCAAATGCAAACTTAAACTACAACAACATTAGATGAAATTTGGGGTATAAACATAGACAATGTTCAAGAACTACTTCCATGAAAAGTTACTAGCTAATATACCCATCAATTTTTTTAACAATTCAAACTTAATACAGTGAGATCCCTTAATTTTGAAGTATATAATATAAAACAACAATTTTATCCTTCTATTTGTTTAAGAAAATATACTAATTAAAAGTTCCTGAAGAAGCACTTAGGGAGACTCAAAATAGTTTATGGAGTTTATGGTAGATTTAGTACTAAAATGGAATGATTTTTAGGACAGGACTCCAAGGAAATAGCTCCTGCATTACAAGCATGGATGGGTGTCTTTCTTCTTCCATGACACAAAAATAGTTTGAACGGGAATTGCCACAAAGGAGGTTTGACTTTAGAATAACAGACTGCAGATGTAACCTTCATTTATAATTACTAATAGTCTGTGATCAAATATCAATCCACCTGAGACATTGCATACTTGTGCATGGATTTGAGAGCTAGAAGAACCCGATCTGTCTGAAATCTAAGGTAACTGACATTCCTTATTGCTTTTCCAGCTTTACTCTTATGATGAACTCTTGGCTCTTCTAATACATGCATTTTTTATTATTTACTCATCAAAAGGTTAATTAATACCTTAAATCACCCCCAATTCTGAACAATGCAAGTCTCTTGTAGTTAGCATATAGTGCAGCTTTAAGAGAATCCTTGCTCTTTCACTGAAAACAAAAGTATTTTAAAGTCCTCTTAGTTTTCTCTGCAATTTAATTTTCTCAATTATTCTCTCCTTAATTTTTCAGACACAGGTTAAAGTGAGGTGGAAACCCTATGATTATTTCATGCTAAGATAGTGTGGGGAAGATAATGTATATTTTCACTTGTGATGTTTCCATACATCACAAGTATATAAGGTAGAATTACACAATAGAAAAACTTATATTGAATTCTCAAATCACTGGTCAAGGAGACCCAAACAAACCTGACATGAAAAGCAAGAAAGGAAGAAAAAGAAAGTTGATTCCTGACACTGAGATCATAGGGTCTACATTCAATTAACATTGAATTGTTAAAATAGGTAAAATAGGTAAATGAGATCATCAGTGAACCCATTGGGGGTGGAGGAGAAATGAAAGTATGACAATCTTAAAAAATAAAAGAAGCAGTTGTTGATTATTGGAGACTAACAAACAAGATTATCAGGGAGGTATAAAACAATTACAACAAAATTCTACTCAATAAAGTAGGACAGACCATTACCCTGGAAACAGAGAAATAAATTTGCACATGGAGGTAAGCCACATTCTATGAAAAATGAAACAACAAGACAGAAAATGATCATTACTAATTGTTTAATATTTAGAATTTCTGTCTCTCCCTGGCACAGCGCTTTAAGGCACCACACTATGAAGTTCTCAGAAGCCACTGCAGCACAAGTTGAATCCCCTGCCAGGGAGCTGACCCATATGGCATGGCAGACCTCTCTGGACCCGCCTGCTGCTCCCCTCAGCAGTGTATTTCAGTACATCTACCTGTTCTGTTCCCCACTCTGTCTGTGGTGAATTCTCTCACCCATCACACCTCTGGCCTGTGCCCCAGTCCTGTAAGCATAAATAAATAAATATTTTTTTAAAAAAATATGTAGAAGTTTGGGCCCTCCCTGGTGGCTCAGTGGGTTAATGCACTGCAAAAGAAGCCTAAGCCACTTCCTCACAAGTTCGATCCAGGCCTGCCCCGGAGGAGATCCACATGGCGTAGCAGACCTCTCCTGACCCTCCTGCTGCTCCCCTCAGCAGTGTACTTCGTTGATCTGCCTGTTCTACTCCCCACTCTATCCCTGGTGAATTCTCTCACCATCCGCATCTCTGGCCTGTACCCCAGTTCTGTATGAATAAATAAATCTTTAAAAAAATATGTAGAATTTCACACACAAAAAGATAAACATGCTATTTGTGGCAACATGGAAAGAGCTGGAAGTGGTAGTGCTCAGTGAATAAGTCGGAAGGGCACAAACATTGGAGTCGTATTTCTCTAAGAGGTCTCCCTCTGATACTCTTAGGAACACCCAGACCTCTGCAGTGCAGGGCTGGGAGCTATGACCCCAGAGTACCGGGGGCTTCCTCGGCACGGCAAGTCTACTGAAGTACGACACATTTTTATACTTTGCATTCCATTTTTAAAAATATATCCAATGATATTTTCATTACTTTATTCCATAATTTTCAAGTTCTTAACAATTTTGAAGGTTTTCTAGAATGAGTTAACCATTATATTTAATATAACATGACAAACATTATATTTACTATAACATTAATATGTATTAAACATATTACAACTATCTATTCAATGTAAGTGTCTATAAAAGTAGAGGTGCTTTGTGCAAATTGTGCACTTTAGAAACATAGGTTGAAATGTATATAGATTGAAATGTATATATTCCTTCAATAAACTAATATTTATTTTTGTCACTTTTGTTTTACCAATCATTCTTGCAAATCGTGTCAAATAATGACTATTCATAAACTACACAGAACTGTGTTATGGAATTTTTTACAATTAGAACTAAAAAGTGTTGCCTATTTAGATGTGATTTTAGGCCATTCCAGAGAATTACTGTAAATTTAGAAATTAAGTATGAGCGTGTATATTTTTTGTGTAAACTCTTTTTTAGACAGTATATAGGATTTTTGGATTTTCTGTTATTATGGACAGTTAGTATATTTTCAGGAGTATGGACTATAGTAATGGCTAATGAATTTGTATCTTAATTTCTTTGTGAACTGACATAATATCCAGCCAAATTAATTTTTCCAACATATTTAAGCTTTTTAGTTGGCATATATACTAGAATATTTTTCCCAAAGAAGTTAAATGAAGATGTGATTGAATTTATAATAAAAAAATTTGGAATTGGTGTATTACTAGCAATAAAAGACAAGCATGGAATACAGTGATATCAAAATACAGCCAAAATAATGTATGGCAATGCAAACATAATTCTTTCACCACTAGGAATATTTCTACCCCTCCATCCTCATTCCCTAGACCCTTCTTTCAGAAACTTTATATTACTCTTTTGATAAGAAGCTAGGAAACTTATTTCATAAATCTTATTACCATACTAGAAATTCTAACAAAGGTAGATTATTTGGTAATTTTGGAGAGAAGGAAAAAATTATTAAGTAACTAATTGTAAGTTCAGTCCCAGGGACTTAAATAAGGACAACACAATTCTCTTTCAAAGGAATGATGAGAGTTGAATTTTCTGTTCCTTCATTGTGCTAAGAGTAATTGTGCTAATGTAAGTGGCTGTACAGTGCATGACTTGTTCATTTCTGAACTAATCAAGACACCTTATGCAGGGAGGCAATAAAATGCAACAGACAGTAGCTTGAGATTGCAAATGTCTGACCTGTTATTGAAATACTAGTATAACCTTAATATTCTAAGTTTTATAATCTGAAAAGTATGTGTGTTTTAATAGGGTTGTTCCCAAAATAAAGTAATATATAGACAGAGTTTAAAACTGTCAAATGGCACTTAATAATAGTAACTACAATAAACAACACAAATAAACCCTGTCTGTATGTCTGAGAAAAAGGCCTTTATTATTCATTTACATATATTGCTCTGTAAACCATTCTGAGTCTAGAAACATAGCTTTAATTATAGATCTACAAATTCACATTGCAGTTGGATAGTTCTTAAATCTATACTAATGATGAACTAAAAGTAAGCAATAGCTTTAAAAAAAAAATACCATGATTATATTTATATCTGTCTTGTAGGAAGTTTGAATAATAATGGAAGAAATATTAGAGTGCTAACCTCTTTTTCCTATCAATTATTGCACAATTAATAAAATATTTAGTAGAGTAGCAGTTTCATCTAAATTGTAATTTTGAGAATTTAGACATGTATATCACTATTGTAATTATGATAAAGTATTTAATGCATTAAATAAGTAACTAAGTCTGAATTATGAGCTATAGCATCTTATTTCTGAAAGGAAACAAGCTTGATTATCCATCCGTATGCAAAACGTTCAATTTGATAGACATGTTTTTGGATTCATTTTCATTAACTTCTGATATTTTTAGCCTTCCTGGGTAAATAATATATTGATCATGTGAGTGGATATGTTGTCAGAAAAACTGATTTTATCTCATCTACAAGGTGGTTTTCATGTTAATATCCATTCTAAAACTAAGGAATTAATTTATTTGAATATGTTTTGATTGCTTTTTTGACAACTGAAAATGCTTATTTTGAGTTTTCAGGATATTCATCTGAATGTTTGGTTGCATAGTAAAATAATTAAAACATTTTTTCCATATAACCGTCAATCAGAATTAGCATTTATGTAGTGATTTAATTTCAGCAGTTCCAGAATAATCAAGTAGAATCCATGCATGTATTACCTTATTCATAAAATGATATTGTTTCAATTTTCCATATCAAACTTTTAAATTTTATTACAATTTGAATTCATGTATATTATACCCAGGCCTATTCTACATCCACAAATACCACAAATATCCACTAAACTAACATGTTTCTAGATAAATGCTTATTGTTACATATAAATATTATAAATGATACATATATAAATTTGTGAGGCACTTTCACAAATAAATATTTCAATAAAACAAAGTGTTATATTAATAAACTAACCATAGAACTTTATTTTAGAACCTCAAAATATGTAGAAAGAAAATAAAAGGAATTGTATAATAAAGGTAACAGCAGAAGTAACTGAAATGAAAAGTGGAGATTTGAAACAGGATACCAACCAGTTACTGATTCATCTACCACCCCTTCTCTGCACAAAACAAAGAAAAAGAAAAACAGCAGAGATGTGAAGGAAAGCAACTTTAAATGGATGAATAAAAAAGAAAGTCAGCAACCATATGAAAAATACAAGTAAGATTCTAGAAAACAATCTATAGGGTTATTAAGAATATATCTATCTTCAAATACAGTAAAAGTTTGGGTGATATTGATTACTCATTATTTAAATGCAACTTGAACAGGTTCAAGATTATAAAGAATATTATAAAATACTTAATAAAAGGAAAAGTCCAGGCCAATCTCACTCATGGACAAAGACACAAAATTAGAAGCAAATAACAAACATTAATTGTTCTGCCAAATAAAATTAAAGGCAACCTTTTCAGTTCTATCTGTTCTGTTACTGTTTCTTTCAATAGTATGATTAGTTTCATAGAAAATAATATTTTGAAATACAATTTAATTTTTAAAATTGCAGATTTTTTCCTTTTTGTTATAATGTAATTATTTTTCCAGGTTATTTGTACCCATTGTTATATTAAAACGAGACATATTGCTTTACACCTTACATTAACTATTAGCTCAAACTAAACATTTTTTTACTGATTGTTATAACATTTTTTCATTGATACCACCAATTTTAAAGAGTTTTATATTTTCCAGGTATATAGTTAGGCTATTATGAAAAAATATTGGCTTAGTTCTTTTCAGTATGCTCATTATTTTATTTTTCTTGTTCAGAACAAGAAACTCATAACAATACTGCATACTAATGCTAATGTTGACATCCACCTCTCATTCCTTAAATATTTTCATAAAATAAGGTAATTTTAAACAGATTGTAGAAACTTGTTTATTGTATTTAAATAAATTTATTGTGGAAAATTGTTTATTATACTTAAATAGCTTTATTGCTATTCTTTGTGTGTGTTTTTAATCAGAAAGGCTTTATTCTGTCTGATCTCATTCTATTATTGATGCACAAGATTATTTTCCTCTGTAATTTAATAATTTTATAAATTATGTTAAAATATTTTCTCTTTTTGAACTATGCATGCACTATTGGGATATACATAAACTGTTATTTATTTGAAAGATCATTCTATTTTCTAGTATCTTCATTACATTTTTCAACTGTGTTTATAAATAGGACTTCTTCAAGGTATAAAAGCTTACATTAAACATGTCATGATGTTAAATATATAAAATGAATGATGTGAATAACTTAAATATGATTCCTTAGAGTATATATGTGTGTGTGTATATATATATGTACTTATGATAAGCATGATGTATTTATACATATGTATATATTTGAGCTCTGAATCTATTTCACATATTCTTTTTTGAAAATAGATATTTATGTATATATTTTATTATATTTATAATTAATATATAATATATATTTTGAAACTATTTACTTATTTCAGTAGTGTTCAAAATCTTTTTGAAGATTTTAAAGAACTCTAAACTTGTATTTTTTTTATATCCCTAAAGTGCCAAGTAAGCTCTATCTATTTTTCTTTCTTTATCACTTTGAAATTAGTTAGTAACATAATTTCTGTCAACTTCAAAATATGTGAATAATATTGTATATTCTACAAATGTTGGTACTTCTAAAAGTAATGAAATTCATGAGATTGTCAATAATTTTCAGCACATAACAGAAACTCAATATAATTTTCTCTACCCTGCATTTGATGTTATCTATGAATACTATGTAAATCTTTACAAATATGCTATCTTTGTCTATAATAAGATAATACAGGTCATAGAAATGATGTAAGATCATTAATGCCCTGGTGTAAAATTAATGTGCATCATCGTGACATAAAATCTAATGACTTGTTTACCAAAAATGAAGCATAATGATGAATAAGGAATTTCTTCTAAAGTATTCAAACACATTCTGAAACAGAGATCCATATGGATTAACAGTACAGCTTTCTGTCTCAGTAACATCTTTGAGCTTTTGATGACACCTTTTATTTATTTATTCCTCTGGTCAGAAGACTAAATCTGTGCATGCATTTCAGGGTAGTGAAGGAAATGTTTATTTGGATCTAAATTCCTTAAAAAATCTTTTTAGTAGAAAAACAGTCACTAGTATGATCAATTTCTTTGGTGACTGTCATGGAAACTTAGCAGTTCTATTTTTGTATAAGTGATCTTAACGTTCTCTATCATGGGCATATTTCGGTAATATTAAACCTAGAGATAACATATCCTCTTCAAATTAACAAAGGGAGGGTTTATGAGTATTTTTAGTATAAATAAAAAGAAATGTGTCTCATACTTCTGAAGTTTCATTCATTTCTTGTGGTGCAGAAGGAACCCAGGAGACTTTCATTGAATCTTACAGAGTTACTAAATTTGGAAAGGATAATTGAAATACATTCCCACTCACCTAAGAGGAGAAAAATGGAAACCAATATAATATTGCTTTCCATGATGTTCTAAAACTGCTTTAGTTCCCTGTTGATGTAAAGGCACATCTCAATATCCTTGTAAGGGGCAGAATTATGACCCATTTCACTGCCAAATCAAGTTCAATGAGTGACTCTTTTAAAAAAATCTATTTGTGTGACAAAATACTAAATGGATTTCAGATTCCTCTGGGGAACTGATGGCTACCCATTACTAGGGCTCAACAGAGCCTCTTGATTTATAGGGTGGGGGATATATATGTGTGTTTGTGTTTTTGTGTTCATAGTATGGATGTTTGAGAATAAACTTCATCTAATTTTGAGGTGACAAAGAGGCAAAACCTGGTGAAATAAATTCCCTGAAAAAAAGTCTTAACCTAATTTTGTTGTACCTCTGTTGTTTATTTTAAAACTGAATGTATTTATATTAAACTTTGATACATTGCTACCCTTGACCCTTGGAACCATTTACCTAACATGAGGAGTGAAAGTCTGATGTCCTAGTCCAAAAGTATACTTGAATGAAAATTAGTGCTCTTATAAGGGCTTAGAAAGAGGTCTTAAAAAGACTCTGTAGACAAGAATGAAAAGTCTCTATAAATTAGAGAATGATGAGTACAACTAAGAAATTTATCATTTGGGTTCCTTTTGTCTCTTAAAAATAAATTTGAACAGAATATATTTGCATCAAAATATTAAAATGATTTTCATTAGTGAAATTGTCTTCCTCCTGAAGCAAATTTGTGGATTATTGTATTTTGCCTGATTATTTTTTACATTAGAGGTAATTAATATTTTTCACTACAACTTAGTTTAGGATTAATAGCATGTAATTTGTCATGTAATATGATATCCATATGAAACCTAAATTCAAGAAAAAGGTATAATTTATGCATTTCCATTCCCTGAAAATATGTCAAATTTGGAAATAATCATTACAAAGGATCCCAGAGAAAGCCATTAATATGAACACTGACTCTCAGAAAATAGTTTTCAGATGTGTTTTGGACAGTTTTCTATAGCATGGCCTATGATTGAATTGATGATAAGTGATTCTTAAATACCAATCCATACTACTTTTGAATCTAATATACATAGAATTTTCCAATACATTCAAATGATTTGAAGGACTACTTGTATGACTGCTACAATAATCACTTATTTGATACTCATATATATTTTTGTGTGTAAGAGCATTAGTTTGTCATTTTTTATATATTTGGTAAAAGAAGTAATTTTACACAGCAAATTTGCAGAGAAAAAAAATAGAAATACATACCATAAAACATAAGCCTAAGTACTTAGCAGATATAAGTAAAATAAATAAATAGCAGAGAAAACTAAATATATATGTTATATGCTATTTTAGGTATTATGAGTGGTAACCAATATACACTAAATAATTACTGACAACTTAAATTCAAAACTTGTTTCATTTTTCCCCAAATAACATAATTTGTTATACACTTACGGATTTCCATTGAATAACTGAAGTACTTCAATGTGTCCTGTGTCCCATATAAAGTAAATCTAAATAGTTAAACAAGATTAGTTATCAATCTCATATTGTGTCCAGCAACAATTTAAGGTCAAATTTGATCTATATCTTGTTAATTTGCACTGTCTTTAAACATATTCATGAAGTAATGAAAATGATTTTTTTTATTTTTAATACATATTTTTAAATATTTATTTTTTTATGAATACAGAACTTGGCTACAGGCCAGAGGTGCTGGATGGATGAGAGGATTCACCAGAGAAAGAGAGTGGGGAGCAAAACAGGCAGATGGACAAAGTACACTGCTGAGGGGAGCAGCAGGCGGGTGGTGAGAGGTCTGCCGTGCCATGTGGGTCACCTCCGGGGCTGGGGGCTGAACCTGCACTGAAGTGGCTGCAGCTAGCTTTCAGTGCTGTGCTCTAACTACTTGCATCACCAGGGAGGGCGGAATATAATATTTTTTAATTATCACCAGTTTCAGCATTCTTAGAAGACATCTAGATTATAGGTTCTTTCCCTGTGAGAATGTTCAGTGCAACAAATCTTAATATAAATCTGAGTGCAAAATAAATAGGAAATCTCCTACATAAAAACATGTCTCCTTTTTTAACTTGTTCATCTCTCTTTTCTTCTTTCCCCTGTTGTCTCTTTCTTCTTCTACTTATACTCCTTCTAGAAGAAACCATGTGAACAAGAGTTAAAGTGGAGATGCTTTAAAGTGAATGCTTTATTGGAAAGAGATTAGTGGTATTAAATTATAAAAGTAGGCAGATTTCAAACATTGGAAATATTTATAAAGGCTGAGTTGGTGAAATTAGAACTTATCCTCCAAAATGAAAAAATCCTGAACATGGATAAGGGTAAACGATCAGGTGAAGTTTGAATGGGGTATGGCATTTCAGAAAGATTACTTCAAAAAGAATGATAGATGTAAACCATGTAAATGATGAGGTCACAGCCATGGTATTATCTTGATGGCTGACATTCATGAACTCATCCCATCATAGTATACAAATATAACTGTACAATGGAAGGAAAACGAGGAGTTAGTAGCCGAAGATAATATGGAGAATCAATTAGTGAGGAAAGGGGATGCAGAGGATTTTTTTTTTTTTTAAGATTTATTTATTTGTGCATACAGAACTGGGGTACAGGCCAGAGACGCGGAGGGTGAGAGGATTCACCAGAGACAGAGCGGGGAGCAGAACAGGCAGATCGATGAAGTACACTGCTGAGGGGAGCAGTGGGCGGGTCAGGAGAGGTCTGCCACGCCATGTGGTCACCTCCGGGGCAGGAGGGAATCGAACTCATGCGGAAGCGGCTTTAGATTCTCAGTGCTGTGCTTTAACCCGCTGCGCCACCAGGGAGGGCCCATGCAGAGGATTTTTTAAGGGAATAAAAAACTTTGTAATTGACTGCTTTTAAGAGAGAAGTAAGATGAAATTTAACATTTTTACCAATAGTCTTAGAAATTACTATATCATTACTTTTAAAGAGAAATTAACACACTCACTGGGCACAGCAATAATAAGTTTTGTGTCCAGTGCTAGAAAATCAATGTCAAAAAAGGGTTAAAATGATATAGTGATTCTAAATAAGGCCAGGGCATAATACTAAAACAAACAGTTACAAACAGAAACATGGTATAGACAAAAAGGAATAATAGAAACACACAAAGAAAATTTGTGTAAGCTGCAATCAAAGTAGGGTATTATATTGAATATTAAAATAAACAAATTTGAGATATAAACGCATTACTGTCTCACAAAACACATGAAAGCAGAAAATAATTGCTGCCATATAAACATTTATTTCAAAAACAGTAATATCACTTTTTCATATATTTTGTGGATTGTTATTGGGTCGATGATGCATAACTAGAAGTTATATGAACTATTTATGCTGTTCATTACCTCATTGTGTAGAAGCAGTGAGCTTTTATTTCCCTATTGGATATAAATGAAGAGATGCATCCATCCAAATATAACAGAACTAGAATGCAATGCATCCCTGGTGAACTAAGTTCTGTAATAATACATAGTCTGAGAGCTTGCATACATTTTTTCTGTGCTCACAAATGTGTTCATTTTTTAGCTTACCAGACTCTGCCAAAAGTGCAGGGCATACAATAACTTAAAAGTGCAATCTGTTGAACACTTTTAATAATTAAATATCACAGAAATATGCTATTAAAGATGGGTTATGTATTCGTAGGAATTGATACTGGGAGTTGCATTTTCTTTTTTTATTTTATTTTATAATAGTTTATTTTTACATATTTTTGTGCTTTTTCCCATCTCAGTTGGGAATTGCATTTTCTTTACAACGGTTTACAAACCTTCAGGTTAAGTGACATGAGAGAAATCTATTCATTTAAATTTTGAGAAAGCCAATATGTACATTAAATATTGTAAAAACATAATTACCTGAACTTTTGTCCAGCAGCCTCAAGTCCTAACCATAATTAAGGAATGGAATTAAAGAATGACTGGAAAAGGCATGTTATAATAAATGTGAAATGACTTCATTGGATACCATCTATTCATAATTCATAAGTTGGTACTGATGATAATAATGATATGTTTGGTTAACAGAAAAATCTACTGTGTTAAACTAAATATTACTTATTCTTTATGTAGGTACAGATTATTTATTTATTCTATTTACTTTCATTTGGTTTGAACTTTTCAAGGATCCCAAAATGTGGGGAAGACTATTTGTTATATATAGACTAGAGCCTTTGGAACAGGATCTATTTGCTTTTATTGCTATTTGCTAATTTGTGTGGCTTTTGCAAATCATTTACTTCTCTGAGTGTTTTTCTCCTACTATATTAATTACCACTGAGTATATTTCATAAAAATTCTCAGCATTCATACAAAGCTGGTACTCATTTTAGAAACTATAAAGTCTGCATCATGAAACATCAATTTTTTTATAGGTATAAGATTTGGACTAGATCTTCATTTAAATCTTAAATAAGACAACAGATTTCTTATTGCTATTGCAGGCCATTGTGTCATAATGCAAAACTAAAAATTAAATTCAGAGGTAACTGTCAAAAGATAAAGTTCTTTGTGAGAGAACTTTTAGGGGTGCAAATTTTACTTTAAGTAAAAATCATCCTTAGGTGATTAGGGTGGTTTAAAAAATCATGTCCTTAAGTGGTTTAAAAAATCATGTCCTTAAATAATTTCATAAAAAGCAAGTATTTCATAAAAATGAATGTATTTTCATTATATATATAATACAGAAATATACATGTTGTACATTATATATTACATATTATAATCTGTAAAGTATTTTTGCAAAGTACACCTATTTTGAACTCACGTTGAAATTTTGTGAGTATGGGCCTCCCTGGTTGTGCATGGTGCAAGGGATTCAGCACTATCAAGCTGTCAGCAGCCACTGCAGCATGAGTTCGATCCTCTGCCAGAGAGTTGACCCACATGACACAGCAGACCTCTCCTGTCTTGCCTGCTGCTCCCCTCAGCAGTATATCTCAATAGATATGCCTTTTTCTGCTACCCATTCTATCTCTGGTGAATCTTCTCATACACACCCCCAGACCTCTGGCCTACACCCCAGTTCTTATCTGCATAAATAAAGAAAATAAATCTTTATTTATTTATTTATTGTGATTATGGGTAAGTGCATGACTGTGTATGTGTGTAACTGTGTGAAAGAGAAATTTGGGTTAGCCTTGATGCAAGATATAGGACACTTTAAATTTATCCAGTGCTATTAAAGAAGTGTACTTTAAATCAGTTTGATTTTATCAAGGCAATTTATTTTGCCCTCATACAAATGTAGGAATGATTTACAACGAGTGTCTTTATCTCATAAAATAACTAAATGAGTTTTCTGCTTCAAAAGTACTTAAATCATATCCGTCCCCCCATTTATGCAACAATTTATGCTTTCAGCAATACAAGCATAATATCAAAATCTGTTATTTTTGGTATCTTTTTTTACATGCTCATTGTTTATAACTCAGTTTAATCTAATTACTCTTTGTTGTATTTTCTAAGCTGGGTTGTGTATTTATCACCAAAGGTCTTATCTGTATCACTGTTATCATTAATCACTTGTGAATTACTTGGCTTCTTATGCATTTTTATAGCCTCCATTTCATTTGCTGTCTGGTCTTCTTTCAGAGGTAGCTCAGTCAAGTGTTTTCAACTTAGTGTCGCTTCCCCAATAAAAGATTTCAATACTCTATCGGTCTTTCCTGTAATCGAGCAAATAATCATATACATTTTTCACTGCTATAGTCAAGAAACAATATTGTTGGCTAAATAGTGAAAGACAGGTTTCAATAAAATACTTAAAATTCATGATCAAACAGTACAACTTGGATGTGTTTCTTTTTATTAACTGGAAATCTCTTTCTTGATCACAATTACTTGTGTCTCTTCGCGTGGTGACCCTGGGGATGTCACGTTTTCCTTTTATTTTTGACTGCTGAAGTGGCCTGTCTGACAAGACCTGACTCGATCTCATGTGTCACAATACAATACAGTACATCAGAGAGCAAGGTGCCATTGCTGACAGGTGTTAGGTTAAAACAGTGGCTCTTTTTTTTTGAGATTATATAGAAAATGTTTGGAAAATGACAGCGCAAAATGTAAAAGGCACGGAGAAGCACTGTTATTCTGTATGTTTATATCAGTTCTGTGGATACAGTTAGAAATTTTGCAAAGTCATAGAAAATTAGCATTATAAGGTAGGTGTTTAGCAAAAAATTATGTTCAAGTTCCGGGAGAAATGAAAATAAAGAGTTGTGTGGTAGGAAGTTATGCACAGCAGGTGTAACATAGACTTGCCTGAGTTTTGAGCAGATGTGAGAACCTAAAACAAGTCACAGGCATCTGCTAGCACCTTCTGCTTGTCATCGAGCATCATGCACTTACTCTCCAGACAGCTGGTCCTCGGGGCCATCAGTGTAGTTTCCTCCCTGGTTTCTTCAAAGCCAGTAGAGGTCTCTTGAATCACCACCACACATAGCATGTTCATTGGTTGTATGAAAAGAAGTCACTATAATAAATTTATTCTCTTGAATTAAAAAGAACACTTTCTGTTTTTCTAACTATATCTTGAAAATCTTTATGGAGTGCTCTATATAATTTAAATTTATTAGATGTTTAATTCAAATATTGTAAATGGAAAAATGTGCATTGAAGCAGTTTGAGACAAACAGGTTGGTTGTAAATGAAAAAATATGAAGGCTTAAAAGGATTCTATATAAAAAATAGATGTGGGTTTTCCATCGCATAGACTAGTATACAATGTATTATTGATTCTTCATATTACCAAGATTTGGCCTCATTTAAAACTTTATAATATGCTGTCAGAACTATTTATGTGTAGATACATGAGCAACAGGCATGACATACACACACGTTCACACTCTAAATAATATCAAATTATTACCAGGAACAGATGCTGTCATACATATTTTCCATTAACTCATTTAATTCTCAAAACAATCCTATTTGCATATTATTACTTGTTCATTCTGCATCTAAAGACAGGAAGGCACAGATAAATTAAAATGCATTTGAAATTAACATAGTATTTAAAGAGGTTTATGCTGGTATTAATTCTATCAATTCATTCTAACTATTGAAAACACTCTTAGCTACCATGCATAATAACATTTATGATCACTTTGTTAGTGAAGATTTGTTCTCAGTTTCAGTCATTTATGAAGAATGAAGAGTTTAAGTATGGTATTTATTACATTTCCTGCAGGTTGAAATATCAGGTATAAAATATATTGAAGAGTAGAGGTTGTTTTTTTGTCAAATTAAAATAAGAGTATGTTTTTATTCATTAATAAAGAGGGAGGGAAAAAATAAAACAATAAAACAGAAAATCCCTTCAACCACCCAAACAATAACAATAAAATTCTGATGAAATTGTTGTATATGAAAAACTAAGTTAAAATTGCATGTGAGGAACAGGTAGATATTAAATATATTATTCTTTGAAAGTGAGTGTTATAACTTTCTCTCATTATATTTTGAAGTTAAGAACACTGATCTTTTAAAAGAAGCAAAGCTCCTGTGGTAGAATGCAGGGTTCTGTGGAGGAACAGAAAGTCCATGGCAAGTTTTGCTGTTTATCTTCCCTCCCCTTCTCCACATCCTCTATAAAAGCAAGGCAGTGTGAGCTTGGAAGTAGGGGGAAGCATTTCAGAGGAAAAGCTCAATCACAAATGAGACTTTCAAAAGCATCTCATGTCAGCTTCGATGTGACCAGCGCTTGACAGCCCATTTCAACCACTATTAAATTATCCCAGTCATAGTGGAAATTGGGAGCACAGAGGAGTAGCAAGCATCATCTGTTGGTTGCTTATGAGATTTATTTTTTTGAATATCACCAGTGCTCTCTCCTGAACCTTCCATCGATGCTTTGAATAATGCTATAATTATAGACACCTGCTCCTTGCAACAATACATTCAGGCTTCACAGTATACTTGGGCCAATACAGAGGGAGAGATGTGTGGACAAATTCAGTGGCTGCATTTTTCATTATGAATAACGTCACCACATAAGACTTGGTATTATGTTTCTATTGGACATTAGTTCACATAGCATATAGACCAAGGAAGTTTTTCTCTACTTTGTCTTTTCTTTCATCTTTCAAAACAGAACACAAGTGGCTTGCCCTGTGCTGCCTTCCAGCTTAGTCCAAAGAGCATCACCAAGTAAGTGGAAGTGACATTGACCTTGCTCTTAGTCACAAATCAAACAAATCACAAATATCAATACAAACTTTTTGTTACATAATTCAGGGACGAATGTAGTATAGCACTTTTCCCCAGTTCTATGGCTGAAAATTGCTGAATTAAGAAATTAGTAATCAAGGAATCCTATGTTTTAAGAAGTGAAATTAATTATGGGCAAGAAACTTGCTGTTAGTCACTATAGATATTTATCTGTTTTAAACAACATGTGCTTTCTTACTTCAAAGAAACTTGGGCCAAAAATAAACTCTAAAGATGCCTGGACATTTCTGATGGATTAAAAAAAGAAAAACAGAGTAAGATAATATATAATAGTGAAAAAATAATTGTAGTGTCATAAAATATATATAAACATATATATATACATACATATGTATATATATATACACACACACATATGTATATACAAATTTTCTTCTTTGATATAAACTTCCAAGCTCAGGCTTGATTTACTTTTACAACACCTACTTTCCAAAAATGGATGAATGATATATGAAAAATCAGAAAAATAAATGTGACAATGTGGAAAATGTGCAATGAATTAAACATTATTTGTCAATGTACATTTCACAAGAAAATAATTTCAGTGTGTAGCTTGTGTTTACATATAGATACATATCTGTGTACATACTTGCATTTCTACTACAGTTATGAAAATTCTGTGATTAAAAAAAAACTTATAAGGCCTTTTTCTGATAGGAAGATGAAGGGCAAAATAGTCTAAAAATCTGGAAAGTGTGTTTTCAAGTCTTTTCTATAATTTTTTTCTTTTAATTTTTCCTTCTTATATTCATTTCACTTATATTCAACTTTATTTTAAAGGGAGATTGGAGTTCATCCTCTCTAAATTTTAAAGTAACCTAAATTTCTTGCACTTAAGAAAATATTGTATATAGTAAAAAGAAAAGTGATATACTAGAATCAATTATTTTGGTTTAAACAGACTTAACATAAATAAAACTCAAATAAATAGAAGTAGTTCATCAAATAAACTACTCTAAATATAAAAATATATTAAACATTAAGAACAATTCTATTCTACTTGAGTATAGTCACAATAAATACACAAATAGACTCTTAATGGGTATTCTGCTCTGTTCTATCTATACTGATAACATATTCAAATAGAGAACAGTTGGAGATAACTTTATTGAACATTGCTATGAACTTAATATAATTAGGTAAATTCTATCATTGCAGAAATTAATTATGTGGCATGCTTTCTAAAATAACATTGACACTTAATGAATTTTCAAGCAATTTCTTGACTTGGGATCACACTATCATCCTACATATTCATAGAAATTTGTTTCTGGAGTCCTAGGTAATTTTCATTAATTAAGTGCATTAGTGAATAAAGCTAAACTACCTAGATGAACTACTTAACACTTAACTATAAACTAATGCAGTACATAGCTTTGATTAAAGTACAAGGTCTTTTAATATTAAAAACTATCATTTTTGCATAATTTAGAGATATTTCATAAATTGTTCTCTAAAAGAGCTGAGGATCTAAATAAGTATACAAAAAATTAAAAGCAAAATATTATTGCATTTAGTATCACTCAGAACGTTGAAAGATATTAAAACTGTAAGTGAATGTAGAACTCCCAGATTATTGGTTTAAGGAGCACAACAGATCCATTCCTAGCAAAATAACCATTTCACTAGTTATTATAACATTTAAAATCATTATAAATTTATTTTAAAGTGTCATTTAAAGTCACTGGAAATTGTCCAAGCACCACATCACAAATGAAGAAATATTCATTTGAGTAAATCTACTAAATCTTGGTAAGAACAGCAGCTAGTCTGTGGCAGTCGAGTCACACACCTCTGCATTTTTTCTACTTTGGAAATTCTGCTCTAGAACTCTACTTTATGCAGTCAGAAAGATAGGGTACCCAATCTCAGGTTGCAAAGCTGTATTCCAGCTGGCTCTGGTAGAAAGGACCCCAACCCCTTTTCATATCCAGCCCTCTCTTAAAGCCGAAGGGCAACCGAAATTGCTGTGCGGTGAAAATACTGGAATCCTGGTCAGCCCACCTCATCTTGTCGTTCGGCACAAGATCCATGTTTCCAGGGGCAAGTGCAGAAGAAGAGCAGCTGCCTCTCTCCTCCTCCCCTTCAAACCACTGCCCAGACACAGAACAACCTTCTTTCCCAAGGAACAATCAAAGCTCAAGGATACTCCGTTTCTCAGCTCTGCTTGAGGAACTGCTTTTCTTTGAAAGAGAAAGTGGAAAACAATCATACCAAGATGTCAACAATGATACAGATTGGTGGAAAACACTGACTTCTTAACAAATTATGTATTAACAAAATGTGAATATTTGGAAATAACCAAAACAATAACAACTTGGGACATGGATGTTGTGCATTGCTTTAGCAACATTCACCTCCACGAAAGAGACTTGCTCAAAAGGAAACTTACTCCTATAAAAGAAAAATGGGGGTGGAGAGTAAATAAGTTATTCTGAATGAGAGCTCAACTGAAGTAGAGGCCAGATGGTAACAATGTCTCCTTGTTCGGCTGTGACATTTCATTGGAGTAACTACTGCCAATTATTTGTATTCACCAATGGTCAAAGCACATGAAAGATCAAATGTTAGACAAAACGCCAAAGATTTATAATTTAAAAAATTATAAAATCATTGTGACATAGCACTTTAATTGTAATGAAAATGATCAGTATTTGAATGTTGTAAAGGGTTGGCACTCGTAATAGGTTAAAGTGTCAAAATTAAATATGAAAACTGAAACATTATAACATTATTCAGCATTTTGATAAAATATGTATTGTTTAAAGACAAATGTAAATAACAAAGCATATTGCTTTTAGATCAAGAAAAAATGTCTGCAATTTAAATATGAAACCCTACAAAAATAGTAGCAAGGGCTCTCTCTGGTGACTCAATGGTTAAACCCAGCACTATGAGGCTCTTCAAAGCCACTGCAGCACCAGTTCCATCCCCTGCCAGGGAGCTGACCCACATGGCATGGCAGACCTCTCCTGACCCGCCAGCTGCTCCTCTCAGCAGTGTATTTCAGTAGATCTGTGTGTTCTGTTCCGCACTCTGCCTCTGGTGAATCCTCTCACCCATTGTACCTCTGGCCTGTACCCCAATTCTGTATGCATAAATAAATCTTTAAAAAAAATAGTAGCAAAAATGGAAAAATACAAACTTCTAAAGGGGAAGATGAAAACATTGTAATAATCAACAAAATAATATTCTCTAATCCTATAATAATATCATATAAATAATAATACCCTATAAATAATATCAGCATAATGATTACCCCCATAAAGGTTTAAATCTCAGTGTGAGTTTAGAGAAAAGGAAATACGGCTCTAAGTACTTTATAAAAGATGCAACTAAATCAAATTGAGTCAAATATTAGCAATAAAAACCTGAGTCAGTTATCTTATGCAGTATAATTATTCTAGAGATATAAATAGAGACAAATATAAAATTATATGTTATTTTAATTTTAAAAAGGCAAAATCAATCTTTTAGAATGCAAAAACTGTAAGCCAAAAAATTTAAATAAAGTTTATATAAATACAAATATATGAGAATGGTAATACTTCTGTTTCATTTTGACAGAAAACTTTGGAAAATATAAATAATATTAAGGAATCAGAATATTATAATGAATATGTTCCACTTAATGTCTTCATTTAGATTATGAATACACTAGCCAATGCATATAAATAATATAGCTTTGAATTTCCATATGGTATGGCGATAGAAATTTTCAAATGCAGTTTGATGCAATAAAAAATAAAATACACCGGAATCAAACTAAGTTATATTTATAATTTGGAAGGAAAAAATAAGGATTAAAATTTTACTGTGTAAGTAGTGTTTCTCAGTGAGAATACTTGCTATGTTTAGAGTTTATTCTATATGATTTATGATTATTGGAGATCACAGATTTTTGTGGGAGAAATTTGACAAGTTCTAAAATTTATATGGAAGATTTATGTATCCAGAAAATTTGAGGAATAATTGTACTATTTCAAATTGTCTAAGATGAAGCAAAATGCACTAAACTGTAAATCATTCATAATATTAATGGGAACAGAACACAATGAGTGATAATAATATAGCTAGGTAGAGCACAAAAATAAATACAATAGAGACCAAAACATCTCTTAATATTGATAGAATTAATACTAATATCTGCTCAGTAAGGTCAGTTTTTACAATTACATCTTGATACGCACACAGACATATCTGAATCGTTATGACTTGTTATACAAATCAAATTAATCAGATCATAATGAGACATAAAGGAAAGAAATGGGAAGATGTAAGCACAGATGAACTTGCAATTGAGGAAATAAACTGGAAAAAAATGAAAGGGTAGGAAAACAGAGGATCAAGTAGACTTAGAGAGTACTACTGAGTCAGAGAGAGAATGTAGCAGGTGGAAAGGCACCCGGCACCATTTCTCGGGAAGAGAAATGCAGAGACGAGGAAATGGACATGTTTGCGTAGGTTGACTTTTAATGCCATTTTAAAAAAGATACGAGAACATTAGATTATTTTTAAGTTACCTTTTTTTCTTTTTGAATTCTGAGATGGGGACACATGGTGATGGAATCTTATCTTGGTTATATTTTGTGAGATTACCCAGGTCATTGTACTTACATGTATTTTTAGTTAAAATTATATTTTTGCTTCTGCCTAGACCTCAGCGGAGAACATAAATTCTACAGAACTGATAGATTATTGGAATTAAGTGGCACAGTGAAAGAGTCATTCTGACCCAGGATGATGGATTTGCGAATAACGCCATCAAGTTAGAGGGACATTGCAGTGATGATGCAGGTATTGGAAATGCAATTTCTGAGAAAATGCACATTTTAGGATAGGATGATACATGCATTAAAAATAAACTTAAGGAGTGAATATGGATTCAGTAAATATATCAAGGAAGCACAAAAAAATTCCTATAAATTTACCAACTGAAAATTTACCTCTATTTTGTCCAAAAATACCTGTCATTTCTTATAAAATTGGAATCATTTTGAAAGTGCAAAAGAAAGTGGTGAAAGATACTATGAAACTTGTTCAAAAATGATTTTTTCTATATATCATTGGTACATGGTGTACCAAAATTATTCTACAGGAACTAAATATATCAGTATTTTTTTAAAATACAGAGATATAATTACATAAACATTGGTGTTAAGAATTTAATTGTGTCACTTCCAAATCCACATGTTGAAGTCCTAATGCCTTATACCTAATAAGAACTCTGAGAAACAAAAATCTTAAATATACAGTTATTTTGCTACAAATTAATAGGTTTGTGCAAACTAACAATTAGAAATAGGAAACTGGTACACTGCATAATTAACAAAAATGTTTGCACAACTTAAGATTATCTTTTGAAAATGTACTTAGTTTTTCTCCAGGAGGACCTGCCTTCTAGGATAAAAAGGAAGACTGTACATTCCAGTTAATTTTACCTTTTTCTTTGTAATTTGTTTCTTTTTAGTGATGTTGAGCTATGTTATCTAAAACTGGAGTGGAGACATCACAGCCTTATTGTTAATGGTTTGTCTTATTTTTCCTCTGACCCTGTGTCTATAATAGGACAGGTCTGCACTGGCTCTTTAGTCATAACACAGAATCAATTGGTCATGAACTCTGTTGACTCTGAATTGACTGCACAGGGACACTCTCAGGTATTCTGTGATGAAGGGGAAGCCCAGCCACAGGTAAGAATGAACTTCTGAGTTTATCACTACACTCTCTCAGCAGCCATGAATTCTGCACTCACTTAAGACACCTTCCTTGGATGGTGCTCGTGATCACTACCTGCAAGGTATTTCCCCAAGCCCAGTACAATGATGGGAGCTTCATTAGTACACTGGAAGACCACCAGAATATTCCCCCAGCAGGAACTTATCAACTCTGATTTCCTTGACATCCTTAAAATGTCTCTGTATATTCCCTCCACACTGCTACTAAAAAGAAGCACTTGATAAATGGAGAAGTATATAAAAACCAAGAAACTGAACTCTGATGAATGTTTTACCACTTTCTCCTCTCTCCTCCTTTCTTCTGTCTGTGAGGTATTAATGAGTAGTTTTCCCTCTAGGGTCTTTCTCCACAGGAAATTATGACACCTGATTTTCTTTTTCCTATTAAAATCTTTCTAAATTTCCAACACAGAAAAAAATAATCACTCAATTACCTCAGGGCTTTCTTTTTTCCCAGGCATTACCTTTCTCTTAAGACAATGTGTAACTATGGTTTGAAAAATAAATTTTCCAGACTCAAGTTACAGTGACCTTTTATTACAATGGTTTTCATCTGACTTGTGGAGAGATGGGCTCCACTTATTTAATAATTTCTAGGTGCAAAATTACTGGATATGAAAATACATCTCCACATATATCAAAGCACATTGTTCTCATCCCACATACTTTTGGAATAGATGGCAAATGATTCCCTTTTTATTGTATCTCTGCTCATATTTCTTCAATATTGGACTTTCCAATATATCAGAGAAATACTTGTTAACACTTTCTAGGTTTTTTTTTTTTCCTACGTCAAATAAGGCAATGTGGGATATAAATTTTCAAAATACATCCACAAAGGTAAATGTGTTTTAAGATAATTTTATTTTGGCCTTTATCTTAAAGCAAACTGAGAGTGATTACTGGTTATTGAAATGGGGGATGGCATTTTGAAAACTTTATTTTAGAAAGATTAATCTACTGGTCACAAGCAAAGCAATTTGAGGGTGACTCAAAACATCTTTAGTTTCCATCACTAAATAAATGTTTTAAAAGACATGAAATTTTTAGATATGGTTGGGAAGACATTTGAAATTGAAAATAATACATAACCAACCCAGTTAAAATATGTTTAATTATTAATGTTTGAATCACAAAGAGTATCTATTTTTTTGGAATTTTTATTTAAATTTTACTTCCCTCACATATAATTTCCCCTTGTAAAATAAATACAAGAAAATATCCTCATTTGAATGGAATGCAGTAAAGTTTAATATTCTAGCACAATCTTAAATGAATATTGTCTACTGAATAAATGATTTTGCTTTATAATTGCACTGGAAGTAAATTTTAAATAATTTATAGTTAAAACTGTGCAAACTGTAGAATTAATGACAACACCAGTGTGTATGCTTACTTTTTTTATTTTTATTTAACCAATGAGCCAAAATAAGCTGTTAAGCAGGAGATTTTTAAGCCTCAAGCATGAAAAAGTTGAACAAATTTACCAATCCTTATTTGAACAATTATTACCAAAAATATGGTAAATGGTAACAATTATGTTTAAGAAATTGTTTTGATATTAACAATAAATCACATTTCCATCATATGTTAACCTTACTCGTGCACAAAGTTTAAGGAAAGTTCATTTATTTTTTCCTTACTTCTCTTGAAAATAAATGTCAATTCAATAATACTATCAAACTTTGAAATGAACATGAAGAAAATAGGATATCCAAAGGAGAAATTACATATGAAAGCAAATCCTTTAAGATATTTATTTCATTCTCAATATAGTTATCGATGCCAAGACTTTTTTACACTTTTCCAATTTCACACAGGCTAATTCTCAGTGTAATTATTGGTTGTCCTAAATGGACTCCCTGGCAACAAAGTCCAACAATTTCTGCCTCATTTCTACTGTGCTCATAAATCAATCATGATTTCATATCAACTCCTCTGCAAAAGAAGCATAAGCAATGTAAATTTGCTTAAAAGAGGCAATTCTTCATGGAAATTTTCTACTAATAGATTAAACTTGAGGTGCTATGAAAACATAGTTTATACCCTGTAGTAGTTTTTAGAACATCAATCCATATTTGTCCCCTTGGAAAGTACAGTTTTGCTGTATGAAGCATGGATGTTCCATAAATTTAGGATTCTGAGTCACTTGACTTTTTTCCTTTGGAATGAAAAATTTAATTTGCACAAATGTAAGTTTAGATCATTAATCTATGTCATATAAGAAGATAAAGTTTGTGGGGTTTTTTTGGTGAACAAACAGTTCTTTTGAAAGAGAGAAACGAGTTGATATAAGCTAATTATAGTAAAATTTAAAATAAGGACATACACTTTGCTACTATATAGATAAATAAGCAAAGATATGATATTCATATATAACTCTCCCTCTATGTGCACACATATGAACATATTTTTGTATATATAAGAAATGATACACAGAATGATATAGATAAAAATGCAAGTACACACACCGATATGTATGCATGGCAAGGGTAATGATTTGGAAATAACTAAATTAGTTGGCTTTTGAAGACACTATTTCATAAGTGTGCTACCTCACATATGAAAGTCTCTGATTATAAAGAAGGGAAAGTGTGCAGAGAAAATGATTAAAAAATTAACTGGCATAGAAAGAAAAACAGGCAATATGCTTTCATATGAATAAAGAATAGGCAATATGCTGGAAGAATAGGAAGGATGCTGGAAGAATGGTTGGAAGAGCTGAGTAACAGTCTATTATCTGTTTACACAAACCTGAATACATAAATATGACTTGGTGCTCATAATTGCAAAAAAAAAGAAAGATGCCAACTGACAAGTTGTGTGTTTAACACAAGTTTATGTTGTTTTGAGAACCAAATGGTAATCATGTAATGGAACTTCTATGACTTAGAGAATGTGGCTGCTATCCATAACCTGTTTTCTATTTCACTACATTACAAGTTTTCTGTCATTCTATTTGTACAAGTTTTAAACTCAAAACTAAAAATAAGGTCAACTATTGAATAATGTGTCCTCTGAGAAATATTGCTTAATGCTAAAGCTGGGATTCAGATATATTTTCTCAGTATTAAAAGATAAATGAGGGACAAAAAGGAACCCCCTCTACTCCCCCTCCCAAAAAAACTGTACTTAGACAACTTCAAGGATGAGATGCTACAGTCGGCATAAATACGTTAGAAGTACAACCATGAAGTTTTATAATAAACTATGTGAGTTATGTAAGAGAGAGACAATATTATTATCTTCCATAGCACACAAGTTACCCTCTGAATCAGAGAAAACATTTGCACATCATATATCTGACAAAGGGCTGATATCCAAATCATATAAACAAATCTTGCAACTCAACAAAAAGAAAACAATTAAGCCAAAGAAGACATACAGTTGATCAATAGGGAATTAACAAATATCTCCTTGATACTTATCATCAGGGAAGTGAAAATCAAAACCACGATGAAATACCATCTCACACCCACAACGACAGCCCATATCAAGGAAGGCTAGAAACGATAAGTATTACCAAGGATTTGAAAAGAAAAAAATCCTACATACAATTATTGGGACTGTAGACCAATTAAGCCCCTGTGGGAAATAGTATTGAGATTTCTCAAAAGATTAAATATAGATCTACCATATAACTACTCAGCAATTCCATTCCTAAACATTTACCTAAATTAAGTAAAGCACTTTTTTTTTAACATTTATTTACTTATGCATACAGAACTAGGGTACAGGCCAGAAGCATAGCGGAGGTGAGAGAATTCACCAGAGTCAAGAGTGGAGAGCAGAACAGGCATATTGAAGAATACACTGCTGAGGGGAGCAGCGGGCGGATCAGGAGGAGTCTGCAGACCATCCGCACCCTGTGGGTCACCTCCAGGGCCGGGACTTGAACTCCCACAGAAGCGGCTGAGGCCAGCTTTGCAGTGCTGTGTTCCAACCCATTGTACCACCAGGGAGGTCCCACAAAGCACTATTTTGAAGGACAGATCCACTGCTATGCTTATTGCATTCCTATTTACAATAGCCAATTTATGGTAGCAACCTAGGTGCTCAAGGTCAAAAACATAGGGCAGAGAATTGCAGGACACACACACACACAATGGAATACTACTCAGTTATTAAAAAACAAAACAAAACAAAGAAAGGAATCTCTTGCTATTTTCAACATAGATGAAACCAAAGCAGAAAAGGCTAAGCAAAGTAAGTCATATTCAGAACGACAAATTGACCAATTCTTGATGGTGTGACTTATATGTAGCATGTGAAGAAACAAAACAATGGTCCAAATCAAACTAGTAACAAACCCTTGGCCTTTGACTGCAAGTGAAGGAAAGCAGGAGAGTGTGGGAATGTGAGGGGGTGGGTGGGAGGATAATGGAGTAGTAGGATTACTTACTGAGGTTTCAATCTATCACCCTTAAAGTAAATACAATGATGTAAATCAACTTTTCTCAATTAAAAGAAAAAAGATTTAAAACAGTACTCAAAGTGTATAAAAAGGAAAAGGTTTTGGCATGTGTGTGGTTTGGAGAGTTTTCTCGTGATCAATATCAATGATGAACAAGGTTTAAGGGGGAATTACTCCCAGGGTTAACATATCCATTTATCTACTAGTAAGTTTTTCTACTAGTTTAGCTAGAAACTCAATTTTTCTATCAATAGCAAGAACAAAATCAGATTGCTCTCAAGATCTGTATCCCTTCTAAAGCAACATTAATCTTCAAAACCTGATTATAAAGTTCCCTTTGTTTAGGGTTTGATCCTATTTTCAGATATGGAGATGAATCCAAGTCTGTGCCTTAGAATTCAATTATGGTGACTGCATTTCAAATACAACAGTATGATTTTCCAAGGAATTAAGATGCATATATTTGTGAAGAAAATAAATTTTGAGTTTCCACAAGATGTGAAATGGTTAAGCTTTGAGTTCTATCATAGCAAGGTTTTTCAAAAAGACCTGATGTTTTGTCAATATTGATTCAAACTTCTCCATGTCACTGGAGTAAAAATAATAAAGTTCTGTTGCTGCAGGGATATAAAGGGGGAAAAAAAGTTTGATTGATTCTTCTATTATCCAATGACAGCTATTATAAAACAGGATAAAAATGGCAATTAGGTGAGAGATCTGAAGGGGAAATAGAGAGTACGTAACAATTTACTACATTAAAACAAAATTGTAAATTACAAATTTAAAATAATCAGAATCACATGTCTTACTCTAGATTAAAAGAGCATATTCATTTAAATTATAACAAATAATCTGTATACTTTCTTATAGTTTTTAAAAGTCACATCTGGGCCCTCCCTAGTGGCGCAGCGGGTTAAAGCACAACACTGGGAATCTGGAGCCGCTTCTGCATGAGTTCTATTCCTGCCTGCCCTGGAGGTGACCACATGGCGTGGCAGACCTCTTCTGACCCACCCGCTGCTCCCCTCAGCAGTGTACTTTGTCGATCTGCCTGTTCTATTCCCCACTCTGTCTCTGGTGAAGCCTCTCACCGCCCCTGAGCCTCTGGCCTGCACCCCAATTCTGTATGCACAAATAAATAAATCTTAAAAAAAAGTCACATCTGAATTTATTTTATATAATATAAGAAAAAAATGATTTTGTGTTTAATTGAAAAAAATCAGTGAGACAATACATTGAAGCCACTTTTTAAAATTTAAAGGAGCCCTCCCCAGTGCCACAACTGGTTAAAGCAAAGCAAAATGAAGCTAGCTTCAGCTGCTTCAGTGCAAGTTTGATCCCCAGTCATGAAGGTGACCCACACGGCACAGCAGACCTCTTCTGACCCACCCACTGCTCCCCTCAGCAGTGTACTTCATCAGTTGGCCTGTTCTGCTGCCCACTCTGTCTCTGGTGAATCCTCTCACTGCTCCTGCACCTCTGGCCTGTACCCCAGTTCTGTATGCAAAAATAAATACATGATTTAAAACAAAACAAAAAACAAATTTCAATCAAATACATAATACATTAAGTAAGTTAGCATCATGTGCATAATTTCAAATATAGATGTGACATTACAAGTGAGATACTACAAATAAACAAATACATTACCCAGTGCCTGCCCTCAGGGAGATTACAAGCTAACAGGAAAACAGAGAGCTAATAAAATGATACCAAGTGTCATCAAAAAAAGAAGTGTAACTTGTTGCTAGAATGTAGTTCATACATATGCTTTAACTAGCCTTGAAAATGGGATGGGAAGGGGAGGAAGATTACTAGGAAAAAAGTTAGCAAGAGTTAGAAATAGGATAAAGCCCTTCAAGAACAAAAAGTGGCAAGGAACTAAGACAGAAAATAGAAAAATACACTTGAAGCATTGGACAGAAAGCCAGCATTGGATAGATTTTGAACAAGTGAAAAAAAAACAAAAAAAAACAAAAAACAAATCTGAGACAGAAAGGAGACACCAGAGCCAAATAATGTAAGAAAGTTTTGAACTATGCTGAGCAGTGAATTCACATAATAGATTAGTGTTCTCAGCAAAGCCTGCAGTGTGTATAATTAATGAAATGAGGCAACACACTCACTAAATTTCTCATTGATAAATTCTGTTTACATCAGGTTAGTATCGATAGAATGGATTTTCATTCAAGTGCTCTAGAATTTACTTCAGTGCCACTATTCTTTACAATCTTCATGACGCTGAGGTGGGTATCAGTTGCTGAAGCTATGTCCAGAAATTATTCCGTAAAACACAAGAGCTGCTTTTCTGAAAATATACAAGTTATTTTGCAGAGTAGAGATAAAGGCAGTTTCATGAAGCACACACATGTGACTTTAAAAGGAGAGGTGTTCTTTCCCCCTCCTCAAATGTTACACCACTGCTCCCATATTCCCATACACATTAATATTTGGGAATCACTACATTATGCAGTTATTTTGAAGGAGGACTCATGGAAGCTTTGTTCATAGTAACAGTATGACCTCAAGTCTATTGAGTCATCTTCAACCATTTCGTAAATACCAAACAACCTGAAGGAGCTTACAAGGGATATTTTTTTTTTCCCTTGGTAAGAGCTGAAATTGACAGATAGGTCACACCTGATTGTAAGACAGTATGGCAATTTACTGGAAAGACTAGGAGACCAATTCTAGTTTTGAGGTTATTACTATCTCTTTAGGAGGGAGATTATACCCAATTTCTGAGCATCCATTTCTCTGAATCTTAATATTTAAAATTAGGATGACTATGTCCAACAACTTGTTGAATATGATTTTACATAAATGTGGATCTAATTTTAAATTTGAGTTGTTTCTGATGTAGAACAATGTCTCTAAAAGTTCAGCTGAAAATCCTGACTACCAAGAAGCTAGAAATGCAGCAGTATTTTCTATTATCATTATACATGATGGAAATACAACCTTGAAAAATGTCAGAGCTGCAGGAAGGACACTGTTCTTTACAAAAATGGAAGATACTTTCATTTATTACCTCACTTCATATAAAGACCACATATAAATTTCAAATGATTGGGTACACATTTTCTATAAGGATGATATTTCAATTAATGGACCCATCTTCGCTGAGTATCTTAAACCTATTAACCTCACAGTTTTGATATTCTTCACAAGTAGGATGGAAAGAAATGTCAATCCATATTTATGTTCTAACAAGAGCTGGAAAAAAGTTATGTCACAATCAGTTATTTTTCTGTTAGCAAAACTTACCAAAGTGTGAATTAATGTTTATAAAAACCAAACATATTAACCACATGAAACGTTTTATGATATTGCCTACCTGGCTATTCATCAAACCAAAAAAAGCAATTTATAATTTTCCAGCTGTATTATATCTTAGTCGCGACCAAATGTTTGAGCTACATTGAAAGTAGTTACTGGAGCCATAATTTTGGTCACAGCCTATGTCACAATGATTGATAGATAAAATTGGATTTTTACTGTGAAAGTCTCAATCTGTTTAGATCCAGCAAGAGAGATGAATATATCGACCAATTGGAGTTGAGTAACCACAGTCTCTACAGATGCTTCAACTCGATGTCCTGTAATGTTATTCCAGAGTGAAAGTGTTTATTCTCATTCATAATTCTATTGTCTATACTTGTTTGACTGTAGAATATCTTAGTATGCTCTAAAGGGTAAAGAACTGTGCCAGAAAATACCAAGGGATATATTTTGCTGGATGACATTATCCTAGACTAGTAAAACGTATATTTCCCTGAACTATTCCAGAGAGCAATTTGTTGTCTCAACCACTTTTGTTAAACATAAATTAAATTATACTTGAATTTTCCCCAATGAATCTTCACACTTTGATTGCTATATTTTAAACACTGTGGTTTCCGGATCTTTGGTTTTCTGTCCCATTTGTTTTAAATAAAAAATTCAGATACTCATAAGAATGGGATGTACTCTGTAGCTTTTGTTTTTTCATCTTTGTTTATTTTTTTTTAAAGATTTATTTATTCATACAGAACTGGGGTACAGGCCAGAGATGTGGAGGGTGAGAGAATTCACCAGAGACAGAGTGGGAAGCAGAACAGGCAGATC
>NW_004567104.1:63763550-63766631 GCF_000260355.1 Condylura cristata | reverse complement strand
TCCGGGGCAGGCGGGAATCGAACTCATGCGGAAGTGGCTTTGGCTTCTCAGTGCAGTGCTTTAACCCGCTGCGCCACCAGGGAGGGCCCCATCTTTGTTTATTTTTTTGAGATTTAGTATTCATTGTATGGGGGGAAGGAATTGTGAATATATTTACATATGAAGATGGGGGAATTTTTTGAGAGTACAGGAAAAATGCAGAAATGTTTAAGGTATAGAAACTAAAATAATTAAATTGTGACAAAGTGCATGCTAAATGTGAAATGTGGATGAGAAAATGGAAGTACATTAAATACATAGGAACAGCATTTTAAAAGACTGAAAATTTTCCAAAGGCATGTAGAGTTAACAATTCAATTGCATATATATTAAATGCATGTCTACATTTAAAACATATCATATAATAATTGATTTACTTCACTGACATTTATTTTTTCATTCAGTTAACCACATACTAAACAGAGCTGGAGGACCTTAATTGTACCAGCTATAATAAAAATAAAATTAAATGAGTTCTTACTATAAAAAGTAGTCATTAAAATCAAATGACTTTATTGTGTTCATTAAAAATGCTTGTATATTTTTAATCACTTGATTGTATATTTTCAATTTAATAGAAGAGATTATTCAAGAAACTTATGGAATCCCTTAGGAATAAAACAACACTGTAGTTTTTACAAATCTAACAGTGCCTAGATGGGCAATGGACTATGTTCATCTAACTTAATGAAGTAAAGTTTTACCTACTTAAATATAAGGAGACACTTGACATATTTAGAAATGAGGCTATCTTGAAAATAATTAGACTATATGTGATAGTCTCACAATCATAGCAGGATACCTAAATACAGTGACTGTAAATACTAGAAAGAATGGCATAAAATATGATTTTTTTTTATTTTATTTAGTATGTCTCTTAATAACACCTCTGCCCTGCTTCCATAAAAAAAAGTGCTTGTTAGCTACTGTCAAATTCAAAAGAGACATTTTTTGTATGTCAGAAATTGCCACTTTTTTACTTTACTATTAAAAGCCATCTACTGTAACATGAAGCAAAATCTTTAAGCTTTCTAACACTTTTCTGGGCTCCCTCCAAAAAGCAATTTATATCAGCTGGCAAGGTCATTAAGGAAACTGGTCAAAATGCAGGTGGGAAATGCAACCCTGTTGGGTAGAGTCTTAATGCTTCCATTTATCAGGAACCCAAGGTCATATCAATGGTGTTGAGTATTAAACTTTGATTTTTCCAAGAATCGCAAAGCAATTGCCATCTTGAGATCATCTAAAATATATGAGAAATATTTCTGTAGATTTATTTTATGAAAGAGTTTATTTTATTTTATGTTTGTGTGTACACCTACACATATATATGCAAATATTTTAATGAAAACATTTGGGTTCACTTCAAAAGCTATATGAAGCCAAGTACATTTTTCTGCAAAAAAACCAAATATATATATATAAAGTCTATTGAGTCATCTTCAACCATTTCGTAAATACCAAACAACCTGAAGGAGCTTACAAGGGATATTTTTTTTTTCCCTTGGTAAGAGCTGAAATTGACAGATAGGTCACACCTGATTGTAAGACAGTATGGCAATTTACTGGAAAGACTAGGAGACCAATTCTAGTTTTGAGGTTATTACTATCTCTTTAGGAGGGAGATTATACCCAATTTCTGAGCATCCATTTCTCTGAATCTTAATATTTAAAATTAGGATGACTATGTCCAACAACTTGTTGAATATGATTTTACATAAATGTGGATCTAATTTTAAATTTGAGTTGTTTCTGATGTAGAACAATGTCTCTAAAAGTTCAGCTGAAAATCCTGACTACCAAGAAGCTAGAAATGCAGCAGTATTTTCTATTATCATTATACATGATGGAAATACAACCTTGAAAAATGTCAGAGCTGCAGGAAGGACACTGTTCTTTACAAAAATGGAAGATACTTTCATTTATTACCTCACTTCATATAAAGACCACATATAAATTTCAAATGATTGGGTACACATTTTCTATAAGGATGATATTTCAATTAATGGACCCATCTTCGCTGAGTATCTTAAACCTATTAACCTCACAGTTTTGATATTCTTCACAAGTAGGATGGAAAGAAATGTCAATCCATATTTATGTTCTAACAAGAGCTGGAAAAAAGTTATGTCACAATCAGTTATTTTTCTGTTAGCAAAACTTACCAAAGTGTGAATTAATGTTTATAAAAACCAAACATATTAACCACATGAAACGTTTTATGATATTGCCTACCTGGCTATTCATCAAACCAAAAAAAGCAATTTATAATTTTCCAGCTGTATTATATCTTAGTCGCGACCAAATGTTTGAGCTACATTGAAAGTAGTTACTGGAGCCATAATTTTGGTCACAGCCTATGTCACAATGATTGATAGATAAAATTGGATTTTTACTGTGAAAGTCTCAATCTGTTTAGATCCAGCAAGAGAGATGAATATATCGACCAATTGGAGTTGAGTAACCACAGTCTCTACAGATGCTTCAACTCGATGTCCTGTAATGTTATTCCAGAGTGAAAGTGTTTATTCTCATTCATAATTCTATTGTCTATACTTGTTTGACTGTAGAATATCTTAGTATGCTCTAAAGGGTAAAGAACTGTGCCAGAAAATACCAAGGGATATATTTTGCTGGATGACATTATCCTAGACTAGTAAAACGTATATTTCCCTGAACTATTCCAGAGAGCAATTTGTTGTCTCAACCACTTTTGTTAAACATAAATTAAATTATACTTGAATTTTCCCCAATGAATCTTCACACTTTGATTGCTATATTTTAAACACTGTGGTTTCCGGATCTTTGGTTTTCTGTCCCATTTGTTTTAAATAAAAAATTCAGATACTCATAAGAATGGGATGTACTCTGTAGCTTTTGTTTTTTCATCTTTGTTTATTTTTTTTTAAAGATTTATTTATTCATACAGAACTGGGGTACAGGCCAGAGATGTGGAGGGTGAGAGAATTCACCAGAGACAGAGTGGGAAGCAGAACAGGCAGATCGGCGAGGTACACTGCTGAGGGGAGCAGCGGGCGGGTC
>NW_004567104.1:63761950-63762970 GCF_000260355.1 Condylura cristata | reverse complement strand
TATATGTTTTCTATTCATGACAATTTAAACAAGGCTTTTCTCTCCTGGTTGATTTCTGATATAAGCTTTTCTTGGAAAAATCATTAAAACCTTCTAGCCTGGCTCCATAGTGAGTCTGATGATATAGGAGCTATACACAGATGCACAAGGTTGCATATATTGTTTTTTGTTTGTGCAGAAATTAAGGTGACAACATTGTTCTTTCTTTTTTCTTTTCTCAGAATCCCTTTTCTAGAATGCCTGCCTGTAGGCTGCTCTGTCAGACTCATTGCTAGCAACAACCTGTCCTCAAAAAAATCACATATACTGATTTAGATAAAAATAGTCAAGCCCCAAGTGATATACCTTCAAATATATTTGCACTTCTGTATGGCTTTAAGGAAGACACATTTCTATACAGAAATTTTTGAGGTTCATCTATTTTGCTAAAAATATGAGGGGGTATGTCTGAAGACTGCAGGGAATGCAGATGGCAATGCTCCTAACACAGTCTGGAGCCCTGTGAGAGAATGTGCATCTGGTGGGAGGTGAAAGGAAACTAAACAGAGGGGGTGTGTTCCACACAAACCAAGCCTCCTGGTAGGACAAGAGCAGAAACAGGGCTTAGGAATCTGCTCTGTGCCCAACATTTTGAGGTAAATACAGGCCTCAGAAGAGCCATGCAGGAAGATGAAGTAGTCTATGTCAGAGTAATGCTACATGGAGAAACCTTGAAAGGCCATGCCTAGCTTTTAAGATGGAAAAGACTTCCAGTCAAGGAAAGTAAGCAATCTCTAACAACTCAAAATGAAAGAAAATGGGTTGTCCTCTGGAGGCAACATTGAAGAACAAAGCCCTGCCAAAACCTTGATTTGAGCCTATTGTGAGCTTCTGAGGAAGTTTAAGATATTAAATGTGATTGTGTCTTTAAATTTGCCCTAATGTGTTACAATAGCAGTAGGAAGCTAAGAGAATGAATCCAAATTTTTTCTTAATGAAGTAATTGAAGCAAAAATAGTGTATGGGGGCCCTCTCTGGTGG
>NW_004567104.1:63756556-63760700 GCF_000260355.1 Condylura cristata | reverse complement strand
CTGCCACACCATGTGGATCTCCTCCGGGGCAGGTGGGAATCGAACTCATGCGGAAGTAGCTTTTGATTCTTAGTACAGTGCTTTAACCCACTGCGCCACCAGGGAGGGCCAGTACACAGGGTTTTTAAGGAGATAATTTAGTTAAAATGAGGTCATTAGTATGCCCTAATCAAATATGACTGGTTCCTTCATAGGAGGAAATTGGAGCGTGGGCATGATAGATTCCGTGTAAACATGAAAAGCGCCATCTCCAAGCTGAGGGGAGAGGTCTCAAAATGAAACAACCCAATTGACACCATGGTCTCAAATGTCTAGCCTCCACAAAGAGGTCTTTATGGCTGTGAGAAAATAAACACTAATTTCTGTTGTTTAAGTCATCTGATCAGTATTACTTTCTTATGGCAATTCTAACAAGTAATTCAGCTTGCTAAATATTTTGTCATTTTCAAAATATGTTAATATGTTAGAGTATTTTTTCTTTTGTCTAATTACATTGAATTAGCTTGTCACAACATAATTGCACTTTTTTTTTTTGTTACACCTCTGAGAAGTTGGAAACAGAGGTTTCTTTTTAGTTAATACATGAGGTTTCTTTTTAGTGTTACAGATAGCTACACTTTTATAACAAACTTTTTTTTTAATTATCGCATGAAATTGAGTCCTATTTAGAACTCAGTTGATATGTTCTAAATTCGAAAGTCATGATGTACTAAAGATATAGTTTTTTCCTTTATATTTATCACTATTTGGAAGACATGACAATATCCATATTAAGTTCCTTCCCTCTATTAGTGTAGAATAATTGGGTGAGCCCTTTTCATGATGATCCCAGGCAGAGTGCCTTCACTGAACCACAGAGAACACAGCAGACACAAAGATGCAGTATGAATCAGGGAGAGGCTGAGCTGTGGCTTTTGGTATTAAGGGCAGAAACATCCTTTTAAAACCCTCACTCTGTCTCTGGTGAATCCTCTTACCTCCCACACCTCTACCTACACCCCAGTTCTTATATGCAAAAATAAATAAATCTTTAAAACATTATTCTCTTATTTTCAGATATGTAGAGAAGTTTATCCTAACAAGTGCCTTCATTTTAGAAATATTATCAAAATGGAATTTTATTTTTAAATTTACTTATTTATGCATACAGAACTGGGGTACAGGCCACAGGTGCAGAAGCATTGAGAGGATTCACCAGCAGCAGACCAGGGAGCAGAACAAGCAGCTGGATGAAGCACACTGCTGAGGGGAGCAGCAGTAGGTAGAGGCAGGAGAGGTCTGCTGAGCCATGTGGGTCAGTTCCCTGGCAGGGGATCGAACTCGTACTGAAGAAGCTGCAGCGAGTTTCACTGTGCTGTACTTTAACCTGTTGTGTCAACAGGGAGAGCTCCCCCCAGAAATCTGAATATTTTAAAGACAAATATAAAATGACTTCACATTCTTAGAAAAATAAAAAATAAACACACCATGGCTGAGGATATCTAACTACAGATGATGCAGAAGAAAGATTAAGTATTCTCTTCATTATATGTAAATTTAGTAAACCCAAGTTTTTTAAGGATTAAAAAATATTTGACCCACAATAGAGAGTTACACAAATGTGAGAAAGGACTGTTTTTTAGTTCAGCTACTCTGGGCAGAAGCAGTTGGATAGAGTAATTGATCTGCTTATCAAATTGCAGGCAAGTATCCAGCATGATAGGTAGTGTACATCCTTGCAAATGGGTGCATAAAAATTGAATAAATAAACCTCCCAGAAGTTTCCTAAATGTGCAGTGGTTGAGATGGACTAAAGCTTTGAAGCATAATAACCAATTTACAGAAACAGCCTAAAGTTAAGCTAAGATGAAGTATAAAAACCTCTACCATGGTAAAACTTTGCCTCGTTCAAATGGAAACATCCGAACTCTTTTCCAAGTCACTTGCATATCCCAGGGTACACACAGGTACAAGGAGTTCAGATATCACAAGCAGCGCAGAAGGTACAGTGCTGGGAACCACACTCCCTCGTTTTTTTCCTTCTACTCATTTGTCACATCAATCTGTGCATTGAAGATAATCATTTTTAATTAAATTGATCTTTTAAGCAAGAACACTGAACTGAACAAAACATTGAATATTGTTTTCTTTGAATATATACATTTGTGTATCTATGCACATATTTATCAATGAATTTATTTATATATTTATGCATATATATATATATTTACCAACAAGCATACATATATATTTATATACTTATCAACACAGGAAATATTAGCAAAAACTTTCCTACTTCCCTCCTGGAGTGCTCCATAGTTTATTCGGCATCATTTCTCTTAGGAAAAAGAACCTCTGTACAGTTTGTAATAGTCTGTCTGCCCACTAACCAACAATAAATTATATGGGATAAGAAAATTATTTTGAAATGTCTGAAAAAAAATACTATTACCTTCTTTACTTTAAACATCCGTTGCCAGATAGACTATCAATTCATCAATAGCTAAGAATGCTTTTTGTTGACCTTTATTCACAATGCCCTCTAAGAATTATTAAGTAGCCTTGTAGCCTTTGAATAAAAGAAAATGTTGAATGAATTACTGAACAGTCTTAAGTCTCCACAGTCTCCATTAATGCAGCCATTAGTTTTTCACTAAACAACTAGCCTATTCTGTGAATACAGAAATATTTTACCTGCTTCTTAGTCATTGGAAATAAAGCAGGAAAACAGTGTTGGCTAAATAACCACTGCTTCAAAATCATCTCATACACACCTAGACTTTTTCAGACCCAATTGCTGTCTTTATATGAAAAATAATGATCGAAAGTAACTGTGTCTTCCTATTTTTCCAACTACAAATCCAAGTAATATTTCTGCTCAAACTTTTAGTTATCTGAGATGTGATACAGCATACATAAAAGTCACTTTAAACAGTTAGCTAAAAATAGGGTAAAGTACCTTTAAGAAAACTCTGTGTTTGCTGAAAGGAAGTGTGAAAATCTTGCATGAGATGTAGGATGGGTACTTTGGTTGCTGTGTAGATGGCACAGTAGGGACACAACTTCTAATGCAACCTCTTCACCCTCATCCTACTGCAAAAGTTTGCTTTCTTTCTTTTATGTCTGAGTGATGTTTCTTGAAGAACACAGTCTTTACATAATTCTTCCTTCCCACCAGGAATTATCTTACCATGATATTTCACTGTTTCTATGTGGATGCCTGAGTTGCTTTAATAACATGATAGGGGTTAAACACACAGCACCCCACAGTATGAACTTAGCAATGAACATCAGTGAATGTTCAACTTTTTACTCACAATCTGTTATTCTTATGCAAATGGATATTTTCCTTAAGAGCTGTAAGTGAATTTTCATGTGTGAGAATGTCCAGATACACTTAATGTTCAAGGTTTCAAAACATAAACTGAGACAGAGATTTTAACTATACGTTGGCTTATTTTATATTTAATTTTACTATTACTACATCCAACTAGTTAACTCATTAAAATGAAAGCATACTGGAAAGTCAATCTCAGTTCCTGATTACGGCAATACATATTCCGAAATTCCAAAACTTCTCCGTAACACACACAGATGGCACTACCTTTAGAATGTGTGGCTTCTTTTAAGATATATTCAGTAAAACAAAAGCATATGGTCTTTTTAAAAAAGATTTATTCATTTATGCATACAGAACTAGGGTACAAGCCAGAGGTGCAGGAGTGATGAGAGGATTCACCAGAGACAGAGTGGGGAGCAGAACAGGCAGATTGACCAAGTACACTGCTGAGGGGAGCAGCGGGCAGGTCAGAAGAGGTCTGCCATGCATGTGGATCACCTCTGGGAGCCGGGATCGAACTCACACTGAGGCGCCTCTAACCAGCTTGCAGGGCTCTGTCCTAACCTGTTGCGCCACCAGGGAGGACTCAAAAGCATAGAATCTTAGTTTCCCCTCATTTTCAAACAGAACTAACTAACTTCCCCATTTTGTTTAGCAGGTTATGACATATTATTGTATGAATGAATTAATTATATAGCCAAGCTTTGATTACAGAGTCTTCTTCTTTTTTTTTTTTTTGGTTAATACAAGAAGTTTTACCATAAGTAGCCTTTGGCAAATGCCATTTCTACACTGTTCAAGTAAGTCCTCTGATATGAAATGGTA
>NW_004567104.1:63738527-63755611 GCF_000260355.1 Condylura cristata | reverse complement strand
AACAGGCAGATCTACTGAAATACACTGCTGAGGGGAGCAGCAGGCAGGCCAGGAGAGGTCTGCTATGCCAGGTGGTTCACCTCCCTGGCTGGGGATTGAATTCATGTTGCAGTAGTTGGGATAGCTTCTTAGTGCTGTGCTTTAACCCATTGCGCCACCAGAGAGATCCCAAGTTTAACACTTCTATAGACTCATAAGGCAGTTTTATTGCTGGGATTTTCAGAATAATATGAGTCTCACCCTCTCGTATTTATATGAAAATATAGATAAACCTGATAGAGGCCAGAAGTTCAGATAGCTACAAGCAACACTTTTTAACATATGAATGTCAGACAAGACATTTAAATATTATATGACCATCAACCTTAGATAATTAAAAGTTAATTTAAAAATACATGTATGGGGCCGTCCCTGGTGGTGCAATGGGTTAAAGTGCAGTTAGCTGGGCTAGCTATGGCTGCTTTAGCATGAATTGTTCCCGACAGGGAGGTGGCACACATGGCTCAGCAGACCTCTCCTGGCCCACTCGCTGCTCCCCTCAGCAGTGCACTTCCTCAGTCTGCCTGTTCTGCTCCCACTGTCTCTGGTGAATCCTCTCACTGCCCCTGCACTTATGACCTTTACCCCAGCTCTGTATGCATAAACAATTTCTTGTGATTTTTTTACAGTAGAGTCTAAGTATATCACTGGAAAAGAAAATGATCTTTATGCATCTTCTCCAAAAATGTACTTCCAATGCTCAGACAAGTTTATCCCAATAACTACAGCAATTTATAAATTGATTTCCCAATAAAGTCACAATTGACTTTCCTTCTGGTCACTGGGATATCTTTTTTTCACCTTGATGGCATAAAATACTCTCACGTGTTTTTGCCAAAGTGCAATTATTTTCTTCAGGTCTTTATTGTACAGCTTCAAGTACAATCCTTACAGGATAAACCTCAAAGTACTCTGTCTTCCTCCTTGTCTCCCTCCTTCCAATCTTCCCACACTCCTCCACTTCACCTGTTTTCCTTTCTGACTGACTTTCTTTTTGAGAACTTTAATAGAGGCCCTCCCTGGTGGCGCAGCGGGTTAAAGCACAGCCCTAAGAACTTTATTAGAAAAAATAATTTCCTCAGTTCTTTGCTTCTATCACTATTTTAATTGTTCGATAATCGTTCCCATCATTTTCTGTTTTCCTCAGCATTTTTTTGCAGTGATCCATTTCAATATTTTCTTTATGTGTATTCATTTTATATTTTCTTCCTCCCTAATAATTGATACATGTTGCATCACTCTAATTAAGGTAATGTATTCTTTTTTTAACCTACTGGAAAACACTTCATTATGATTTTATTTTCTTTCTGTCTATATTTATATATATATATATATTTGTGTTTGTCTTCATCATCTACCACTAATTTGGGATTCCCATTTTTTGTAGTCTATATTAAAGCAGTTTTATACCAGGATTTCTAGTTTCTTTCCATTATTATTGAAACAAACTCGAGTTTCCTATGTTAAGTTCCTGAAAGTGGATTCGGGAAGAGTCTAACTGGCCTTTCTTTTTGCTATTTGTTTCAAGGTTATATGGATGAGCCCTTACATAGTCATTGCCCTTATAAACCTAAGCAGGCACAGTGGAGATTATTGGCCTTTCCACATTAAGAGTCCATCTGTAAGGTATGAATTTTTGTGGGTTATTTCTGAGACGTTGTATTGATGGACCTCCCTACATTCCATAACAGTAATTCTGTACAACCTCATCAATAAAAGACATTTGTCTTCATTTTTTTTAGTGTGTGGAATAAATCTATCTCCTAATTTCACTATGGTGTTGGCCATATTTTTTGTTGTTGCTTTCTTATCTTTTATATTTCTTGTAATCTTATATTTTCTCATTTTATTTATTCTTATGGTTCTTACATTTATTGTATATTTTTATATTGTTTCTGTTTGTCCTCTTCTAAGAAAGAAAAGAAAAAATGTTGATACAGATTCATATTTACCCTAGAATTTTATGCTGTGTTTTACTCATACAAGTACTTTGTTTTGTTTTCTTCTTAAAATGAAATTAGTATGCAGTGCTAAATTCTTCTTGAAATAAATATAGCATTTCATCATCCTATAATCAAGACCATCTAAAAAATCCATCTGTTTTATCCAGAAAGATTTAAAGTAGCTTGAAATAGAATATTGGACCTAATTGTATATTCCTTTGTCAGACATATACATAAATTCTACCATAAAAAAGGAAATTATTTATGGTGACTTAAACAATCTTGAAAGTTTTCTTATTGGATATGAGAGCCAAGAGTTTAAACAAGTCCACATTACTGGAGAAAACAGTTTTTGAATGACTAATAATGGCATAAATTATTTCTTTTTCAAATTATCATGCTGAAGTTTTCCTGATAGATTAAGAATCAAAATATTTATGGATCAGTACCCTATTTAGGCCACTTTAGTTATTTCAACCAATGTACAAAATAAATAAATCTTTTACAGGGTGTGCGTGAGTGGATGTGCATTTTTTAAAAAAGATATATTTATTTATTTGTGCATACACAACTGGGGTACAAGCCAGAGGTGCAGGTGTGGTGAGAGGATTCACCAGAGACAGAGTGGGAGCAAAACAGGAAGATTGACGAGGTACTCTGCTGAAGGGAGCAGCGAGAGAGTCAGGAGAGGTCTTCCGCGCCATGTAGGTCACCTCCCAGGCCGGCGTTTGAACTCTCATTGAAGTGGCTGCAGCCAGCTTGCAGTGCTACGTTCTAAACCCTTCTGCCACCAGAGAGGGCCGGGAGGTGCATTTCTATAACACATTCATGATATTTTATACTGGTTATAACATATAAGCTGCCTCTTTGTAGAAAAAAGGTTATCAACTGATAGAGGACTCAAAGGAGACAGAGCAAGAGTAAAACCCAGGGAAACCTCACACAAATACGTAATTGGAAATAGAATTTGAATGTTTTCCAAGCAGACGATTGTAGTTTTTCTTACGTGCAGCAGACATTTTCATTAAATAGGTTCCTTGGTAATAAATTGTATATTTACAAGGGCTTTGTTTGCAGTGTCCCTATGAGATGATATATCAAGTTCAGAAGCATCAATAAAAGTGACTTTAATATCCAGGAAAATACTGATGCAGCTGTTTGTTTTCCAGCAGTGCCAGGGATTCATAAATAACAAAGTAGCACAGGCATACCTTGGGCAAAGTGGCTATATTATCCTTTCTATGACTCTAATACCAGTAAATCAGTTACTGACTTGAGATTTCTTAGAAAATCTCCTTGCTAGTTCGCCAATGTTCAAATCTAAAACAATAACACCAGAAACAACACCGCAAGTCACATTTCTAAGTTGAATGAAGTTTAACTACTTCTCTAGGAATCATTATCGAAACCTTGTGTAATTAAGAGTTCTAAGAACTCATTTAAGGAAGAGGAATGTTTAATCAGTCTCATCTGGAATCAAGCAAAGTGGAAATTAAACCAAGGAAACCATTCCTGTGAAAACACAGAATCTTGAATTGAACCAGTCATTTTTCAAAGAGGTTGACATTTTTATCTATTTGTCTTTACAAAATTCCTATTATGTTTGTAGAGGTAGACATTATTGCCCCAGGGGAAATAGGAACTTTTATTAGTAGTCATTGAGTTGTAAATGGTGTCTGAACTAAAATATAAAGAGTCTTAGCTCCCAGTGCAATGCTAGCTATATAAATACTACCCTGAGTTCCATTTTACTGCAGGTGAAGTTTGTATGCCAGAGTCCCTCCTTTCCTCCAAGAGCCTTAACTGTGTGAAAAAGAAGATTGCTCATATAAATTCCAAAAGTTACCTCCTTGGTTAGGTTTGCATAACAGCCTACTCCCACTGTGAACCCCAACTTTGTCCTTTAGCCAATAAGCACATTTCTCAGTTTCTGTGAGGCTTTTATTTATTTATTTATTTTTTTAACTTTCCCCACCTTTCATCTCTATTTTTCCTTTAGGCCTCTCAATTGGTTTCGCAAAATCATTACTTTTCCTCATTTGCTTATTTTCCTCCTTTTATCTGTCCCTTGTGATATGCACTTTTCTCCTCACAGTTCTTATATTTCCTTCTCTGCACAAAAAAAGGGTCGAATATTAATTTGTACTATAATTTTAAAACAGTTCAAAACTTCTTATCTTTCAAGGTTATTTATTTTGTCTTTATTAATATTTACTCCTACTAAAGGATTGTCTCAAATCCAAAACATGCTAGAATAGAAATAGGCATGGAGGTGCTTGCACAGAACCTGAATGAAATTATCTACCTGTGTCGAAGGACATTTATTTTTACTACCTGTTCTAAAAGAAATGCATTATCCTCTTCAAAAGCTTTTGAAATTATCGTTAATAAAAGTATGTATACTGGTGAAGGGCCATCTCATTGCAAGAGAAACTGCTCTGATATTAAACACTTAATTTTAAACTAGACTAGATAAGCCAGTATCTTATATTTAATACAAGTATTTGTTTCATTTATCAAAACGTTATACACATGAGAGAAAATATTGTTGTGTGTTTCTTTAAGAAGAGTCAGAGCTGATTAAAATATTGTGTTAGGGAGGGAGGCTAGTTATTGAATTATAAATTCCATAATTGGATCAGTCTGGTTCTTGTTCCTCTGAGTGCAATGCAGAGACATTAAATACTTCCGTTCACCCTCTAGATCTGAGTTTTCCTTATCAGTCACATAGTCAGCAGGCTTTTAATGTTATAAAACACAGAATCTCAAGGGACTGATTATTAAAAAGAAAACTCCAAAAATACTAAATCATCAGCTATTTCTGTTTGAAAATGTACCATAACGAGGCTTTTTTTTTCTGATAAGCTTAATAAAGATAATGATATGAAGAGCTGTCGCCTTGCAATTTTCATATTTATATGCACAAAAAGTGATTTATATTTGAAATAACTATCAAAGATTAAAAAAATACATAAGGAAATGTTTTCTAAAAATGCAAACATTCCAGTATTAGGTATTCAACAATGAGATTATAAATCTACCATTAGAGGTAAGTTTTTCAACAAATAGACATAAAACTTAAGACTATATGATGTTTTAACTTGATAAGTTTTTATGGTTTTTCTTGCAGTGAAAGAACAGAGAACTTTGAATCTCTCTCTTTCATATTTCACTGAATTTTCTGAGAATTTTTCTGAGAATTTTCCTCCACCCATATCTATCTAGCGATACCAGTACTGAGTCTACTTAGAACAATAAGGACAACCAATTTGTTTCTACGATGTGCCATGAACACTTTATATTAAATCTTCAATTCCATACAATCCAGATCTACATATTATTTTGCCAACTCATGGACAGAGAAACTGAGTCTTAGTAAAGTGATGTAAATATAAGTATCAGATATGGGCCCTCCCTGGTGGCGCAGCGGGTTAAAGCACTGCACTGAGAAGCTAAAGCCACTTCCGCATGAGTTCGATTCCCGCCTGCCCCGGAGGTGACCACATGGTGTGGCAGACCTCTCCTGACCCACCCGCTGCTCCCCTCAGCAGTGTACTTCGTCGATCTGCCTGTTCTGCTCCCCACTCTGTCTCTGGTGAAGCCTCTCACCGCCCCTGAGCCTCTGGCCTGTACCCCAGTTCTGTATGCATAAATAAATAAATCTTTAAAAAAAAAATATATATAAGTATCAGATAACTTGAAAGTAGCCTGGACTCTAAATCCAAATGATTCTATTGCATAAAGGATCCTGTTTAATCCTACCTCTTCCTTCTGTAACCTCATCTGTTAGCTGGAGCCTCTTGTTTTCTACATTGAAAATACACAAGTTGGTATTTGTTTTGTTTTGTTTTGTTTTGTTTTCCCTCACTCTTTGCTGCTACATTCTACAGATTATTCAATTTTTCACTCAAGCATGTCTTTCCTTAATCTCTCTCTCCATCTACCTTGTGTCATGTCCCTGTAATAAGCATATGAAAAAAATTTTGATGCAATTTGTACAGATGCTAATTATATATCTCTCTGTGCATGTATTTTTTTGAATATTGTCTCCTACTGGCTTGATATTCCCTTGAGAGTAATGTGTCTGTCTTGTTTCATTGTATACTAAATACATGGCATTATTTCCCATATGGAGGCCAAACAGTCAAAGCTTAAACCAAGGAATTCCTGAAGTATCAATCATTTTGAGACATCCTCTGCTTTATGGATTAGAACTAATCCTAGTCTTCTCAGGAAGCTCACCTTCAAAATGCTATTGAAAAGTGCCAGAAGATATAGGCATACTAAAAGAATGAAACTGTGAAGATAAACTCTCAATATCTAGTTTCAAAAATATGTGAAAAAGAAATATATTAATGTCATCTATTTGTTTAAACACACAATGGACATTCACCCATATTAATATCTGCTTTGGGGGATGATTATGTGCCATAAACACTTATTCAATTGAAGAATTTTTTTTGTGATGTTCTCTATAGGAATCTCAAAGGATATTAAATTAAAAGTGCCAACATAAAGAGACCTCAAATATTAGACTTGTCACAGAAGTCTAAGGGGTGTGAATTCTAATGATGTGAAGATGGTATATCATGATACAAGAACAAGATGCTGTCAAAGGACCCCTCCAGAAAACAGCAGAACAACATGGGAATTAAAATGCAACACCAAAGGGTGGTAACACAATAGAATAAATTGTTTAGGAAATACAATCAAATTATAGAGGCTAAAATACTCCAGAAAAGTTTTTATTTTTTCCTTTTGATGATTTATAAATAAATCAAGGTGGTGTAAAATAAAAATAATAATGGAGAGTTAAGAATACAGAAGAAAGGATGCTGTACATTAAGAAATATTTTTCTAAGATGAACTCCTACAACCTTGGTGGAACTTTTTTTAACAGTATGTTTTTCTGAAGTAATATTTACATCCTGAATAAGCTCAAGACCCTAAACACTTGCAATGGGAAAACTAAAAATCTAAACAAAAAATGAACAGGTAGGAAGGACTGATGAATCAGACTTCTTAGTAGCAAGATTAAAAGACATATAAGAGAACATGAAACTGTCATTAAGAATGGCATACTTATTTATGGCAGAATATAGTTCTACACATACCTGAATGTCAGAAATACAAAAGTATCTAATATAATAATTATAAATCACATTAACCATAAATCTTATATTTTATTTACATTGAAAAGCCTGATACAAATGAAGGAAACATAAAAGTAAACCTATTTAAGAGCTAGTTCTTGTAATCACAAGAAGTCACACTTTATGTTCCATAAATGGCTTTATTTAGCAGACATTCAAACACCACACAACAACCGTTATTAATTTCAAAATAGTGCAAAAGTAGTATTTTCTTAAATTAGAAGTAGAAATACTAGCATGTATCATCTTTGTGAACATTACAAAATGTGAAGATTTTACATAGGGCTAATTGTGACAGGTGTGTCTGTATGAATACAAGTCAAACTCAGCTTTATGAAGTCATTTCTTTCTACTAAAATGAAATACATCAAAGAAGAAAATGAAATATCTAAATTCATCTGCTCATGATTAGTGAATCTAGCCCCACTGTCATGAAGCACCATCTGCTCTCTCAAGCACATTTATAGATAAGGCTTATCAAAACTGGAGGGGATTATATGAAAATAGACAGAAACAACAGCGAAAGTGACTAAATGAAATTCTGTGACAAACTAGAAAGAAATACACCACCTTTCAAAATAAATTCGCAGTGTCCACTAGACAAAAGCCATAAATTGCTAAAAAAAAATTTACTTACAATAACTATATAGCAATCCAGATTTGCAGCTATAAATGGAACTTGGCTAGAAAGTGGATTCATGAGGAAATTGAATGATGTTTTGTTTCTTAGAGCTAGTTTTATATAAGCAAATAGGTTACACAGAAAGTTGAAATAATTCATCTTACTGAAGAGTTTATTGCATTGGTCTATTTATGTGGTTATAATTTGCAATATCATATTTTTTCTGGTAGATTAAATTTACAATGGTTCCTTACACCTTAGGTTTGATATTTTGTAAATTACATCGATACCTTTTACGTTGGCATCAATATGTGTTAAGCTGTAATGACTTGTTCGGTTTTATATATGATTATTAAGATTTTCACCATCCAGCAACACTGTCTTTTCAGGCTATGTCTTCTCACAAAGGCAGATCATATATTATCTCTAGGGATGGAGCATGATCTGAGATCTGCCATCATTAAGAACAGCAGCCTTTGCACACACTCTGTAGACTAGCATGGCCATATTTGAGAATCTGGGCTAGAACACTTCCTTATCACCATAAAGACTCCTCATAGCCTGTTGGAGTTGGACCCTTGCATGGAATATATTACTCTGCTCCAGATTCAATGTATAATCATCATTCTGCCTAAATTTGTGAGCTGGAGGACATGTAGGCAACCGCATTGCTAGCTCTGTCCTCTACAAGGAGGATGGGGTTGGATCTTTGCATTGAAGAGGTTAAAGGCCAAAGGCTTGTGTTAGCTACCAAGGTGACCTGCTGGTCACAGAAGCACGACACCCATAATGTAAGCTGGTCTTGCTCATCTCTTCTTATGCCAGTATGTGTTATCCCATGCAGCACTTGGCTGTTTAGTGATTTCCTTGGCAACTGTAATATCAGGGTGAAATGGGAGGAAGTACTTAGACCTCTACTGATCCTGATTAACAGCTGATGCCACTTGCTCAACCCAAATGAATCAAAGATGCTTTATGAGCCTGAATATGGACTCCTGCTTTTTCTTTTTTTAGTCTCATGATTGTTTTGATTGTCAACTGGATTTTTGAGTTACTAATGAGCAATGCTCTGAACTAACTCACAGTAGATTTGTAGCATAGCCATAAAATAAGGTATTGTTTTGATCTACTGAGATATTTTAGATTTTGGTTTTGCTTAGTTTTCAACCATTGATGCTCTGGGATTTCCTAAATGGTGTAAAAACTAAACCCTCCCTGGAAATATTTAAAATGGCAATTAATAAACAGCACAATTTTCCAAATTGTTCATAGTGGTTGAGAAATCTTCAGTTCTGCAAATTCTTGGAGTTTACCCTAAACCTACAAAATAAAATGTTGTGTCATAAATATCTTTGTGTTCAAAAAGCCTGTTGGATAAAACATATGTTAAACTTGGAGAACCACAAACTTAAGGACATAAATCCTAACATTTACATATTAAGCATAACTTGAAAACTTAGGCTACAAATTTAAATTATTTATAAAAGTTGTGCAATGTGAAGTTTCCCCGAGAAAGCGCACATATAACACCATGGATTCAGATATTAGGTTAATAAGCTCAAAATAAACTCAGTAAATTTGAAAAAACTGTTTAAACTGAAGTGTATACTATCAAGACTGTTTTAGAGGTCTAATGTCAGTGAAAGGGCCAAGAGCTAAAAGAACTATGCTACTGGAACTAATTTACCATTGAGACACAGCATTAAAAGCCAGCAGGGATTGTAAGAGCTTGTTGTATTTAAGGGTCTCTACATTAAGCCTACTGAGAAAATGTTAGTCTTTAGCTTAAAATTTGGTTGCACACTGGAAAGAAACAGCTTAATTGGACTCTTAAAATCCCAGGACAGGTAATATGTTAATTTGAGATGATTGAGCAAGGTACCATTAAGATTTTGTCACTCACTTTCTGTTGTGAATGAAAAGACTGAGTCAGTTTTGTGAATGAGCACTTTTAATCCCCAATTTACAAGAAAAAAAAATCTCCAGATTTATAACTAGAATGATAGAATGATGTTTCTTTTTTTTTCCAAGAGAGTAATTAGATATCTTAATACTTACTTCCCTGATTTAGAAACGTTTGTTCTAGCCCTCTTCAATTAACTCCAAGATGTACCCTCTCATCTGTCATTTGGAACTGTCTTGTATGAAATCTTTACTGTGCAACATTAGACTTCCAGTGTATAGTAAGATTTATGAATTTCTGATACAAGTATGTTTTATGCCATTGATTTTTATTTATTTTTACTCTTTGGTTTTCACCTCTTTCTTTGGCAATTGATTACTATAGGTTATAATACTACACAGCACCTTTCAGCCATCACTTCCTTTGAATTTTGAAACCACCTGTCATTTGGAAATTATTCTTTACATTTCTGTGTTGCATTTTTGTAATTTTCAGACATGCCAAAAATTTTTACCTTTTCAGTCAGATTCTGTGTAATAATTTTCAAATTTATCGTAAGAAGTTTGCTGGCAGGTATTTATGCATCTAAATTTTAGGTGGCTTATCCAGCACAGGGAAAAAATAGCTGGTGATAATTGTGCATAAATTACAAACTTTTATTCCTTTCCAAAAATAATTTTCATATAATATCTCATACTTCTTTGTAAAGAATTGCTATTGGTCCCAAGATAAAGAATTCTTTCCCTTCCAGTCTATAAGATCTACCTATTTCCTAAAAATTAAATATAATTCATTTGACAATTGAAGTAAGTCCCAAGTTTCCAATTGCAATAGTCCCTTTCAGGGGAAGCAACTGAACATTGTATTTTACCAAGACAATGGATGTTTGTTACAATTAGTTTATTCAATTAACTTTATTTCCATGTGTACATCGGAGAAATAAATTCACACATTTATTTTAAAGTGTTACTTTAGAAGTAACCACAAATTAACATATCACCTGTCCTGGGATTTTAATAGTACAATTAAGAGCTTTCTTTCCAGCAAACAAGCAAGTTTTACAATATTTCAAGTTATTTTTCCTAGAAACTAGAAAAACTGATTTCTCGAAATAACTAGTATTATTCAACTGTGTTTTTACTGCAATCAATTTTTTATTATATTTTTTCTGTGAGTGAAAATTGCTGGTTGTATAATGGAATACACTGGAGAACACTTAGAAATTTTTTTTCTTTGTTTTCTAGATACATTTTCCAAATTTTTTACATCTTATTTCCTTCCTTCCTTCCTTCTTTCCTTCCTTCCTTCCTTCTAAAAGGATCAAAGGATGCACAATTTTTGATATATGAGTGCTTCAAAAAGTATAAACAAATACAGGACACTATAAATATTTGACATATTTAGACTCAACATTCACTTGCAATTACATAGTGAGCTATTATAATTGAAAATGTTTTCCCCAAAATAGGTTCAATCATTGCTCAAATTATATTTATTATATAAAATAAGGGGTTTGTTGTTGTTGTTTGCAATGTAAAGATAAGAAAAATTATGTTACAGTCATCCTTATTCTGAAAGCTGGACCACTGCTATACAATCTCAGATTTTCTGTGTATCACTGTGGTGCTCTCTAAAGTCCACTGTTTCTTCAGTGTAGATGTGAATGGAGAGTGCATTAAAGAAGTATGCAAAATTACAGTCACCAGACACTGAATCTTGCTTCCTAGTCTATCATTATCATTGCCTATTAAGGTCAAGTTTAAAATATATACTTACTAAAGGTATAACAATATTCTTATATTTGAGTTAATTTTATGAAAAATAAGGATGTTTGAGGGTGGGTCACATCTGATTTAAAAATCACCTGTTGTCACCAATAACAGGTATATGGCAAAAAAAAGCAGGATAAAAAAGAGATTTTTAAGATGGTAATAATACTTATCTTGTTGCATGTTATAGGAAGTGCTTAATTGGAGAATGAAATAAATTATGCTAGAATAGAAAGATTTTCTAGAACAAAAAAAGTTATTACTGGAATTTTAAACCATATTATAGGTATTGATTTTTCTTTTTTCCCTTACATTCTCTTGACATGGATTAAAAAAAAAAAAAAAACTCAAGGACCATTCATTTCTCCCAAACAAAGAATGTACTTCAAATTGTTCCACCTCTGTCCTTCACAAGGTATTGTCTCCTTTGTATTTATTTAGTATGTTTGTTCTTTTATAAGCAAAGCAATTTAGAGCATTTCCAGTCCTTTCATTTTTCTTATCAACGTTCCTCTTTTGACCCTCTTACACAAAGACTGCACGACAGTGCTATTACTGAGATATAAACTTTAATTATCTCTATTGACATATTTGAGTCCATTAACAAAATGAAAGAATAGGTAAAATAAATTATAAAAGCTTACTTCCCAATGGAATAAGGGATGCACTAATATACCTACCCCAATTCCTTCATCTATGTTTATAGTTATTTTTAGACACTATATTTAAATTGTGGTTTGGATTAGAGTGTTCCTGGTAAATTTTAAGTAACCTGAAGGTAAAAAAAAAAAATGCTCTGTTCATTTTGATTCCCTTCAAAGAAAATAATAGGTTTTTGTGCAGAGAGAAAGTCAATTTTTGAAAAGAATTTTAGGTTTCACACTTTCAGTCACTTATATAATGACCAGTTCTCTAGTACATATGGATTAGAGGTACATTGACTGCCTCAAGAAAAAAAAAAGTTGAGTTGTTTGTGTGCATTTTCTCCAGGAATCCATAAATATTAATGGTTAATAAATATTAGTAAATAAATAATAAAATAATTCTAAATAACGAATGTTTTTTTGTCTTCTTTCAGATGCAAGTGATTGAGCTGTAGGCCAGAGATACTAGGGTGCATAGCAGTTTCAACAGACTTCACTACTATTGTATTGAGAACCTTGTGTTTTTGAAGTTATGTGAAGAGACTCTAAATGATTTATTTTTCTTATTCATAGCACATTCCTCTAATTCTTAATTTAAAATTTATCTTTCATTTTAGAGTTGAGTGAACAGTAATCCTAAAATTGTTCTGGTGAAGAGGACAAAGTGATGGAGAAAAGAACAGCATCAGGAAAGTGTCACATTATTGAAATATCAGCCTAGTGTTCTTTCTGCCTAGAATTGCAGGTTCTTCCAGAAATTAAAAAAAAGAAAAAGAAAAAAACAGGTCTGTCTGAAAATCTTTGCTCAAAATTACTAAAAATTTCCATTACTGATAGTAATGGAAAAAATGATTACCATAGTTTTGTAGAAATATTTCTATTTTAAACAATTTTGAGGGGTTACATTGAAATTAAGTTGATGAAGCCATGAATATGGCAAATCTTTAATTTTTAGAAACCAGGCAATGGAAAGAAGGCATTATTTCTGCCTCCAAAGTGATGAGCCACATAATAATGGATAAATTATAAGTAAAACAAGAAATATTGACAAATAAAAGAGAAGATTTGAAAGGCCATACAGAAGTCACTATCAGCTTTTGGAAGGTGTCTGGTGGAAAATAATTTTTTTTTTTTAGTTTGTACCATTTCTTTTCTTTTTTTTATTTTACAAAAGTTTATTTTTACATAAAGAAAGTAAATTTTTTTAAAAAATTATTTATAAACAATTTTAAAGAAAACTGATAAGCAATGTATCAGTACTATCAATTATATGCAATGATTAATAGATTATTTGAAAAGATATGTGGTAGTTAATATAATTAAACAGTAGAATATGTTAAATTCAAAGCTATTTATGAAAGCTTAATGGTAGAGCATGAAATGATACTTATAATAAGATATTTTTTAAGTAATTGCTAAAAATTTTGTCAGTGAAGTAAATTTCCATGCATCTAAGAGACTAGCAATTTTTAAAATAAAGCTAAGTAGATAAAATAGAAAACATTCTTATAATTTATTTTGTTTATGAGCAACACATTGGCTTGTGCGTCATTTTTTATTCTTGGTTGTTACTACAGATATTATTAACTTCTCAATGATCTAATAGATGTCTGTACCGTCTCACCATCTAATAGATGCTAGGTTATCATTTGGGGTTATCATAGGGGGCAATTATTTCTTCTAATAAATCCTAATTCCATCTTCACTACTCTGTGCTGAGAGACTCTTGATGTAGAAGAAATTTGATGTAATAAAATGGACTGCTCGTAGAGTAGAATTTCTGATTAACCTCCCATTTACTGTCATACTTATACATGAGAGAGATTAGTAAGGAACAATACAGAGTCTCACCTGGGGTCCCTCAGGAGAACACAAAAATCCACCAGTCTTTAGAGATGTGTGTTCTTTTCCTCAAAGTAGCTGCTTTCCGATGATAGAGATGGGTTTAGTTAAAGAAAGCTCACATCTTTCCCAAAGCCAGTTGCAGACAAGCAATTCCATAACTGACCATTAATTCCAGACTAAGCAAATGGTAATATTTCTGGTTCTTTAACTTTTGGATTCACTTTTCACATTTACTCATAAAGTCATTTTGTTCTTAACATTTGTCAGTAGGCTCCCTGAATACTTTTTTGAAGATGTCTTAGAGAACACTTAAAATGTCTGGTAATTTGCATTACAGAACACTGAAAAAAAGGGAATCTTTGTCCCTTTGTAGAACATACTTGAACAAAGGGGTCAGATTTAACATGTATGAGTTGCCAACACTATTCAACAGCTTTTTATCATCTTCCTGTTACCTATTTCTGCTTTACCACATCATCTTCATTCCAGAGTTTTTCCTGCCACTTAGATTTCATTTCAAAGTCTGCAACTCTCTCTCCCCTTCAGGCTTTCCTGTGTTGTACTCTGAACACTTTTTTCCTTTTCATATTACACATCTTTCACGTATCTAACAAAGTGTAATTTCCCTTTTATGGCAGAGGTGAAGTGTTTTCCTTTTGTTCCCATATTATCCTGCTTATCGCCTATATCAATGTTGATTATACCTGATTTTAATTTCATATTTGTTGGCAATTCCCCTTAAAACGCAAAGTATCACTAGGGTAGTATCTTTTCTTATTTGATTCATCATGCTATTCCAGCACCTAGCATAATAGCTAGTCAACAAATATTGCTTGAATAGATGCATAACATAACTAAAATTGTTAGAGAAACAGGAGACTATTAATTATCTTATATGGCATTATACATATAAATGTATATATATTGTTTATTTTAAAGATATTATATTAAAATTGATAGTTAGGAAGTCAATCTGGGAACACTGGTGGGTATCCACTCTTGCTGGTGCTTTCTTTATTCCTGCTGTCAAGGATCAAGTAAGGTCAGTTTATTTAAAATTTAATTCATGAGGTGTCTCATCTCCATATGTTCAGATAGTCAGTGAAATATGGTTTGTTCATTTTGCATAGATATTCTGATTGGTTTATTTTCTAAAAAAAAAACTCCCCAAAAACCAGATTTTTGTTTTTACAAGTGGCATAGAAGGTTGTATAATGCAGTTTTAAATATGAAGGTATTAGCATGTATTTTGTCTAAGTATAAATGCATTCAGAAAAATACACAGCTTGTGCCCTAATACTTTATTCAAAAAATGGCCTAGATTTTCTGATGTACAAAATTCATTACAAAATAAAACAATGAGAATGACTTTGTTTTTAATACTAAAATGAAGGTGAAACTTTTAGCTCTGAAATGTCAGTAGTGAGATAACATCATATAGAATATATCAAGAAGGATCCCTTAACGTTTTAGTTAATCGTGACATGGAAATGAAAACATTAATATTTTGAAATTCATCAATTTGAAATTGACTGAAAGATGTTTTAATTTAACAAATATTTGCTGAATGTATCGCTTGTATAATACGTTAAAGTTGAACAACACAGATTTGATACACCTCTAAAGTATCCCTAAATATGAAATATTGATTATGTGCTCCCTGAACAATAGTGCAGATTATATATGCCTTCCATTAGCACAAACTTCAAACAAAAGCAAACTGATAAATATGTGGACTCAAAGCTATATGTGTGCACTGATGTTTTTTATTCCATTCTTATATCTCAATTTTGTTATATAAAATTTTAATTAATGACAGCTTAATGATGAGCTGAACAGCCTTACAAACTCAGTCTAGAATATCTTCACTTGATGTGCATTCCAGCAAGCAGTCCCTACTAGAGGGAACACTTGCAATATTGCTTCACCTGACAGACTGCAATCCATCTGGTTTTCAAAGTAGGAATTGTGGAAAAACGCCAGTGCACACTGCTTCTGTCCAAGTAATGCATTCATTTCTTTCATCTTCAGCTAGTTTTGGTAACTTGATGTGGTCCCCATGGCAATGGATTGGCCCTTCTTTCCCCAAGTGATTGCAGTTAAAAGAAGAGACATTTCTCCCATATGGCAGCACTAATAAATTAATAAAGGCAATAAATGCCATGCCACCTGCTCCACATAAGTGAAGGACATTAATCAGGGTAGGCTCCCAGCCAGTGTCGCTACATGCGCAGCCACCAGGAGCACAAACAATGTCATGGGTCAGTGGAGTCCATCACCTCGCTTGGGGCCAGGCAGGTGAACTGGCCACCAGCATTAACCTATTATGTAGGGATGTACCACTGGGGTACATTTGTACCACACTAAGTCTCCATCCACAGAAAAACAATATATATTTGAATAACCAGCATGTGATTTTTTTTTTAAAGTTTCAATTAGTCATAAAACAAACTGAAAATTAGTAATAATGGAAATTTAGGAAAAGAAGGTAATCTAATACTGTGGGGGAAAGAAATTATAAAACCAATGTGAATTTGTGAAAAATTAATGGTTTAGACTTTGGTTTCATGTAGGTGTTTGGTTTCATGTAGTGGTCCACACAGCACTCCTGATGAAGACAACTGAATTTTTAATGTAAGCATTTAGTGCTATCAATTTCTGTCTGAGCACTGCTTTAGCTGCACCTCACACAATGCCTATAATGCATTTACAACTCAGTTTGCATAATGTATTTTTAGAAAATTTTCTTTGAGGCATCCCCTGTCTGACTCATGGATTAACTGTATATATTTACATAACATAATTATCACAGGAAAAAATAAATAATGGAAAAGGGAAGGCTAAATGAACTACTTTTCTATATTGAAATAAGCCCTAAAAATAAAAAATATGGCTTCATATGATATTCTATATGCAAATATTCCTCATTCATAAACCAGATATCAAGATTTGTATGACTAAAAGTAGTTACTTTACATTTATAAATTTGTTTATTTATTTATTTTTACTTAAGTTGCATTGGTTAACAACATTGTGCATGATTCAAAAACCATGTAAAAATGTTCAGGTTCATGTTAACAATATTATTATATTTATCTTTTTTTAAAGATGTATTTATTTATGCATATAGAACTGGGGTACAGGCCAGAGATATGGAGGGTGAGAG
>NW_004567104.1:63716622-63738257 GCF_000260355.1 Condylura cristata | reverse complement strand
TTATAAATGAGTTATTTCGTATTTAAAATGTTCTGTGCTATGAGAGCATGTATTTTTTCTTTCTCTTTCTGTCTCCTATTGTTGTCCTTTAATAGGCTAGAGTTTATCCAACTGCTGCACCATGTGGATCTCCTCCGGGGCAGGCGGGGATCGAACTCATGCGGAAGTGGCTTTCAATTCTTAGTGCTGTGCTTTAACCTGCTGCGCCACCAGGGAGGGCCTGCTCAGGCATTTTATGTTTCCTCAAAATGTAGCATTCTGGTGAAAACTTTCTATTTTTCAGGGAAAAGACAAACCTTTTATAATAACATTTTTCACTTCTCATATTACCTTTAAAATGTTGAAAGAGTAAAAAGAGGTATATTTAACAGTGAATTTCATATAATTTTATTTGAGAATGTCTATTTTCAAGAAAAAGCATTACCATTGTACAAAATATCAGTGATTCCAAATCACCATCAATATATAAAACCCATGTGCTTTCAGAAATAGTTCCCTACAAAAGAAAAATTGATAACCAATATTTCTGGGCATAGTTGTGATTTAATTTCTTTATCAACTTAAGTCATTTCATGTTTTTTCCTCAGGTAAATATATTATTAGAGACTTTTTTCAACAAATAACCAAGCATCTTATAAATTTAAATATATGTGGAAAATCATTTTTATGACAGATGCAAGTACTAAACTGGTATACTTCATTTATGCTTGTACCATAGTCATCATTTAGGTTAATTATAACTGTTACAGTAGCAAGGAAGAAAAGGTTTTATTTTAACAATGCATGAAAGGTAGATGTAACATACAGGAAATTGAATTGTAGTTTCTGACATACTTACGAAGTATGCATTTATTTCGGAAGTAGTTTGGAGGAAAGATTGAGACAATTTTCCTTGACATACTTAGTAACAGAGTCAAATTACATTACAGACATAAATAGTAGGTAAAATTTAATAGCAAAGAGAACAATTATTCAGATAAAATTCATGTCAATATATATATATTTTTAAATTCCATGTTATTACAAGTATAGTTAATTACGTAAATAAACTTTCTTATTATAAGCTAAAATTATTGGCAATTTTTTTAAAGATTTATTTATTTATGCATAGAGAACTGGGGTACAGGCCAGAGGCTTAGGGGCTGCGAGAGGCTTCACCAGAGAAAGAGTGGGGAGCAGAAGAGGCAGATCGACGAAGTACACTGCTGAGGGGAGCAGCGGGCGGGTCAGGAGAGGTCCCATCATGTGGTCACCTCCAGGGCAGGTGGGAATCGAACTCATGCTTAAGTGGCTTTAGCTTCTCAGTGCTGTGCTTTAACTGGCTGCGCCACCAGGGAGGGACCTGGCAAGTTTTTTAATGTAGTGAAGTTGATGCTTCAGTGTTTTCACTGCAAACTTGTTTTTTTGTTTGTTTGTTTTTGTTCCTTTAAAACTTGGATTCAGTCTTTACATTAAGTACATGTATTTGCAATAAATAAAACATGCTCATAAAGTAAAATTTGCTGACTTGCTATCTTCACCCGCTTACATTTTTAATATTTATAGATCTTTCAGAACATGTATGAGTTAGTGGGAAAAAGGGTAGATACTCATCTAATCTCATAACCACATATTAATCATTCTACTATTTTCACATATCCAAATATATTGGTATTTCTAAGAATTACCAAACCATGAAATTAAAGACATTTAGAAGTTCACTAACAGTCTGGAAGGTTTCTCTGAAACACAAAAGAGTTTTAGCAGTCGTTAATTTAAATAAGAAGTCACAGATTTCTTTCTAGTAGTTGATAAACTCATTTGGTCAGATTTTGAACAACTTACATAGATACACACACACACAATATGGACGTTATATGGACGCTAGTTACTTTTATTACTATAAAAATCTGGGGAAATTTTTATTTATTTAGCTCAAACATGTGATAATTTTTCAAAATGTTTACACCCGGCCCTCCCTGGTGGCATAATAGTTTAGGATGCAGTGCTGCAAGCTAGCTGCAGCCACTTCAGTGCCAGTCCGATCCCTCGGCCCGGAGTGACCCACATGGCACAGCAGACATCTCTTGAGACCCCCCCCACTGCTCCCCTCAGCAGTGTACCTCGTCGAGCTACCTATTCTGCTCCCCACTCTGTTTCTGGTGAAGCCTCTCGCCGCCCCTGCACCTCTGGCCTGTACCCCAGTTCTGTATTAATAAATAAATAATTTTTTAGGGAAAAAATGTTTACACCTTATGAAGTTCTATTCTTTAATTACCACTTTAATTTTATATAGTGTCTATGGAACATACTATCAATAGTCATGACATCAGATATCACTAGTGAAGTAATGACCTTCAGCTCTTCAGTGTCTCTAATATCTCAAATGCTCCTTTCAGCCAGCTGCAAAACAATTCCATTTGGACTTATGAATACATCAGACACAGATGTCCAGATATGATAATCACATACTTCCACCACTACTTGCAAAATGTATTATTCTTTAAAGGTTAACCTCGCGATGTCTACAAAATTTGTCTTCAACATGTATTACCATTAATTTCATATCAATCTTTTAATAGAATTGTGGCTATACTCAAGCACTAGATGCCATTCTTTAAATGAAATCAGATAACGAATACATGCATAATAGATATAATAATTTATAATAAAAGTAGAAGTGCTGATGGCTAGCTTATAAATGAGTTATTTCGTATTTAAAATGTTCTGTGCTATGAGAGCATGTATTTTTTCTTTCTCTTTCTGTCTCCTATTGTTGTCCTTTAATAGACTAGAGTTTATCCAATGTAACTTTATTTTAAAATTTTAAACTTAAATGACTAGCCTGAATACTATTACAAACATCATTCAATATTCTACACATTGAACTTAAAAGATTAATCCATACACTAAGAAAATATTAAATACATTAAGAATGCTCATAAGAACTGTGCAAGCTTAAAGAAAATAAATGCTTCCTACAGATATATATAGGTGTAGGTGTGTTAAATCTCCTTCATTATTCAATGAATCTTGGTACTTGCAAAAAAATGCTTAGCTATCTTGAATTATAGAAGGAATTACCAGTATATAATAACTTAAATATGCATGCCCCAAAGTTTTCTAAAATTTTACTTATTTATTTTTTAAAGATTTATTTATTTATGCACAATAGAAATGGGATACAAGTCAGAGGTGCAGGAGGTGAGAGGCTTTATCAGAGACAGAGAGGGGAGCAGAACAAGCAGATTGATGAAGGACACTGCTGAGGGGAGCAATGTTGAAACAGGAAAGGTCTGCTGAGCCATGTGGGTCAGCTCCCAGGTCCAGGTGCAAACTCATGGTGCAGTGGCTGCAGATAGTTCCTTAGTACTGCAAGTTAAACCCCTTGTGACACCAGGGAGAATATTAAAAGTTTACGCTAACTCTTTTTTTTTTAAATTATTTACCCATGATACACTTTTAGAAAATAATTGCCTAGACTGATAATTAAGTAAGAATCTGTGACATACAGTTTGAATGAAACATGAAGTTTTTGTAAACAATAAGTAGGTTCATCTTGTAGGCTATTAAAAGATGAATATTAAGAAACCCAAATGTTGAGCTTCTTTCAAGTTTTAATAATTCCAAACTTGAGCATTTTTATAACTATGCTCAAACCTCTTAATGATTCATTGTATTTCAAAGTATTCATCAAATTTGAAGCAAATTAAATAAAATGATTAATCGTATCATTCAAAAGGAAACCTAGGAATATTATTCAGAAACTTCGATAGAATTGGTCACACAAGACAATTTTACAGTATTGATCAATCAAATGTTAAACGATGTCTTATTTCTCTTCTTACACAATTCCCTACTACACTTTCTACTCCACAATAGGGTGGGGAAAGAGAAAGTTAAATCAAATAAATCTAATAAACTCATTAAAGTCCTAATGCCTTAAACTGAAAAATCTCACTGTAATAGAAATAAATATGTCAAGATGATAATATGTAAGTATATGTGCCAATTGGAGCATCTTTGAGTTTATTGAAATTTTAACGTATCAATCTGCCACGTTCTGGTTTGCCTCCTTGTCTGTGGTGACTGATCACTGACAATGGGATAACTTCAGATGCCTATTTATTCACCACAAATTCTTACAGACTAACCTCTGATAGATTCTCATCCAACCACTGCTTCAATTAGAAATAGGAATTTTTCTTTAGGTAAGTCTATGAAATCACTCAGATTGAATTCATTATTCTTTATTATAATGCTCAGCATTCTAGCCAATTTTGCCCACTGGGCTCCAACATCAGGGATCAAATCTTATTCACAATCATATGCCTAAAGCTGACACATTATTCAATAAATAATACTTCACCAACTTTTGATGTATGAATGAGCCATTTGCCTACTGAGGGGAGCTGCTGGTTATTAGAAATTGGAAATCATCTCTGTGTTAGAAATAAACTGAAAAAAAAAAAAAAAGGGCTGGTTATTTGCCTAGGAGATTGTTTCGACTCTATTCTTTCTACATCTCATCTTATTTTTACTTCATTATTTTGATCTAATACTGAATTCAAAACAAGTAAAAACAAAAACCTAAAAAAAAAAAAAAAAACCTACAAGGTTCTCAAATACCACACAATTTAGTGTGGTATTTGGAACAATTCTGATGATATTTTAACAGAATAACCAACACAGACAGGGACTTCTCCATCAGAGAGAGTACATGAAAACGTTACATATGGATGGTCAGGGTAGGGTGGGCCGAGGAAGTGTTGGGTGAGGCTAAGGACAAGATTAGGGGTGGAGAAGGGGCCCCTAAGCATGTCAGTGTAAGGCTTTCTGTTATATCCTTAGCGTTCTGATATTTGTAAGAAGGTTAGGTGTTAAGATTCACATAAATAAATCATTTTGGCAGGTGTGGTGGTCCTCCCTGGTGGTCCAAGGTGTTACAACGCTGCACCGTGAAGCTCACAGCAGCTGCTTCAGCATGAGTCCAAGATCCACATGGCGCGGCAGACCTCTCCTGACCCGCCCGCTGCTCCGCTAGGCATTGTACTTCTTCAATCTGCCTGTTCTGCTCCCCACTCTGTCTCTGGTGAAGCCTCTCGCCGCCCTTGAGCCTCTGGCCTGTACCCCAGTTCTGTATGCACAAATAAATAAATCTTTAAAAAAAAAAAAAAAATTTGGGCCCTCCCTGGTGGCGCAGCGGGTTAAAGCACAACACTGAGAATCTAAAGCCGCTTCCGCATGAGTTCGATTCCCGCCTGCCCCGGAGGAGATCCACATGGCGAGGCAGACCTCTCCTGACCTGCCCGCTGCTCCCTCAGCAGTGTACTTCCTCGATCTGCCTGTTCTGCTCCCCACTCTGTCTCTGGTGAAGCCTCTCACCGCCCCTGAGCCTCGGGCCTGTACCCCAGTTCTGTATGCACAAATAAATAAATCTTTAAAAAAAAAAAAAAAGATTTGTTAAGTGCTCACAATTAAAAAAATAATAATAATTTGGGTAGGTATACTGTTACTAGACAGAAGCTAGAACGATGATAGGGACCCTTTAAACTACACCCGCCATATTTTGATCACAAGGGTCTATGCTAATGTGCACAGGTGAATTGATTTTAGGAATTCTATGGGAACAGCACCTGAGAACTCAAAGCAAGCATTGTACAAAAATGAACACTGATGTAATGTATATAATAAATTATTTATAAATTAATTATTTAAATAAATAAAATAAACCTTTGCAATTCACAGATGAGATGTCTTGAGATTGAATTAAGGTGATGAAATTGTTAACAAATGCTAAGAGCTGCTTAGCAGGCTAAACAGAACAAAGATGGTGAACATACGGATGTGTAAGTAAACAACTGGAAAATTTAAATTTAAGTTATTGAGGGACTAAAGGCATAGTTGTTCCCTCAAAGAAAAAAGAGGCAGATTTTATGCCACATTATGAACTTAGTGTCATTTGTATTTAAATCACAGTAACTTGAAGGGTATGATCTAATTGAGGTGGAAAATAAATTTGACCAGGGCAAGCCAGGTGGCTGGATACACTGCCTAGAAATAAAAAACTAATCAGTAAAAATTAGCCACTTACAATATGTAGACAACTTATACTCCTCTCTACAGATTAAAATAAACTAATTAGAGCAATTTTTCATCCATTCTTCAAGAATTGAAAGGGTCTTTGTTCTGATCTCTCCAAAGATAATACAGTCTAGCCTTTAGAGCTGTCTAAAATATAGTTGAGGGTTATTTTTAGTCAACACATTAGACACATTGCTGTAGTTTGCATTTCTCATCAAAGAGAATGAATAGGCAGTAAATACAAAGTATAAAATATGCCATGAAAAGGAAGATTAATAAGGAAGGATTGTCATTTGCATTCAAATCCAATGGCTCATTTTAAATGAAGCTCAAAAATAATAACTTCTTGGTATTTGAATTAGACAATAAAATACCTATCCTCAGTACTACCCTTTTACATGACCATCTACTTTGTTTATATATCCCAATGCACACTTAATAAAAATAAACAGGCAGATATTGTAATAAGCTATTGCAACAAATTCTGATTCTGAAATTGCTGTGTTTTAAGACACTTAACATTATTAGTAGTGATATCCACTTATAACAAAATTAAGATAGCATCTCTTCAAACTCATCTGACTTTACACTTAGATTTTTCAAAGTGGAAATTTTGTTTCAAAATATTTTACCAATAAATATTTTTGCTTCGTTTTTATAATTGATGTAGAAAAATTGAACACATCTGATACACATACCCTGACAAGACTGGACACAACATATACTTTATGATACCATTACTGCCTCAAAGTACTAAATATATTCAACACCTCCCAAATAATCGTGTGACCATTTGTGGTCTTTGAGGTTTTCTTGTGGTAAGAAGATTAGATCTGTTTTCTTGACATCTTTTGAAGTATGGAATTAACTCCACTCTGGGGTTAGCATCTTTCGCTTAAGGAGTCCCAAGAAGGTCGATTGTGGGGAAGAGAATGGGAGAACTTAATATCCAAACTGAAACACTTTTAGGATATAAGCAAAGGCACAAATAATTTAAATTATATAATTTCTAGAACATTTATTTTTAATTGCAATATATTTTATTGATCTACAAGATACTGATGTTATATTCAGAAACAATTGTAAATATAAAATTCTGTCTAAAGACAATATACAACAAAAATCCACATATACTCATTCACGTTAAAATAGCATTAAACATTTTCCTACCTAAATTATTTAAATATTAAAAATAGTATTTTTGTACCCACTTGTGGTATATATTGCATGAATTGATGTATTTTTTAAGGATATATTTTTTCATAATATAATACTGGCATTATTTTTGGAGATTGTGCACCTTTATTATCATTTTTAATATTTTCATAAAATTGCCAGTGTCTCGAAATTGTTTTGGATTTGACAAAATTGAAATTTGCTTTCTGTTTAATTATACCTTTTATTTAAAATTATGTTTACACTGAAAACTAATAAAAACTAATGTACAGTGTCAAAAGGAATTATTTTCAGCAAAACAATTTTGTGACACTTAGCAAATTATCAGATCCTAAAATTCAACATTGTTTAAAATATGTTGGCTCACTCTTTTGTTTTTCAAATTTGTTACATCTCATTAGTTTTTCTGACTTCTCTTATATCACTTTGACTCATTTTACTGCATTGTCTTTCATTTCTTTTATCTTATTTGTCACATAAATTATCCAGCCCTTGCTGATGATGCAACGGGTTAAGATGCAGCACTGCAAGCTGGCCGCAGCCGCTTCCGCGCCAGTTGGATCCCCCGCCCTGGAGATGATCCACATGGCCTGGCAGACCTCTCCTGACAAGCCCACTGCTCCCCTTGGCAGTGTAGTGCATACAAAACTGGGCTACAAGTCAGGGGTGGTGAGAGGCTTCACCAGAGTCAGAATGGGGAGCAGGACAGGCAGATCGATGAAGTACACTGCTGAGGGGAGTAGCGGACGGGTCAGGAGAGGTCTGCCACACCATGTGGTCACCTCCGGGGCAGGCAGGAATCGAACTCATGCGGAAGTGGCTTAAGCTTCTTAGTGCTGTGCTTTAACCTGCTGCACCACCAGGGAGGGTCCTAAATAAATAAATCTTAAAAAAAAAAAAAAAGTATCCATAGCACTAACAATAGCCAAGCAGATAAAGAAGATGTGGTATACACACACAATGCAATATTACTTAATTATAAAAAAACAAAAACTTGCCATGTGCATAAACATGGATAGAACCGGAATAGATTATGGTAAGCAAAATAAATCAGGAGAAAGACAAATTCCAAGTGATTTTACTCACATGTGGAATGTGAAAACAATGTGGAAACAATACAAAGGAACAGCAAGCCCAGAATTTATAAATATAATTCACTTTTAGCATTTATATATATATGTTTAAAATGTTCTTTTTTTTTAAACCTATCTTCCTTGTTAGAAAGTTCCTTTCTTTCTTTATTTTTCAACTTTTGGTCTTTGTTGTTCACTGTCATTCAGGTGCTTAATAGAATATTGAAATTAATTTGTTAAATTATCAAATATACATAGTATAAGTAAATGTAAATGAATTTACATTTGATAATCTATGTTTCCTTAAAATATAATTTATTCATTCTAGATTTATAGAATAGGTTTTTATTTTCTACTTAGAAAATATTTATATTTTTATTTCATTGAAGACTTAGTACAAAAATCCATGCCTTTTAGTTTCTAGAGTCAGTTATCTTTTTTAAAAAAATTAATTTATTTATTCATATAGAACTGGGGTACAGGCCAGAGATGCGGAGGGTGAGAGGATTCACCAGAGACAGAGCAGGGAGCAGAACAGGCAGATAGATGAAGTACACTGCTGAGGGGAGCAGCAGGCCGGTCAGGAGAGGTCTGCCACACCATGTGGATCTCCTCACCTCCCTCCCGGGCAGGCGGGAATCGAACTTATGCGGAAGTGGCTTAAGCTTATTAGTGCTGTGCTTTAACCCGCTGCGCCACCAGAGAAGACCCAAGTCAGTTATCTTTTTAAATTCATTTTTATCAATCTGGGTAAAGTACTTACCAGACATTGTATCAGCACATTGTCACAAATGGGAAAAAAACTACATATTGTTGGATTTTACCATAATTTATACCTAAGAAACTAGAAGCTGGAATATTACCTATCACAAAAAGTTTTCCAAAAAAAATTTCCTTAAACATTATTTCTTCTCCCCATAGAATCACACGGAGACATCATGAGAATATCATGGCTGTCACACGTGTGCTTTACTCTGTGGGCCATCAGCTACCTACCCCTGGCGCTCTACAGCAGCTGTAGGATGAGTTCTTCAGTTGCTTTGGCACACGATGTCTCCAAGGTAGTGCTGCTGTTCTTTATTCTATAGGAGTTTCTGATGAACAAACTTTCTGCAACTTCATATAAAAGGACATCAGTTCTCTCTTAGAGGCATTGACACTAGTATTTTTCCAATATTTTCTTACTATGAGATACATATGTTTACCCTGAGGAAAAGCTAACAAATATCCCAAAGAAAAACTGTCTAACAAAGACAGCAATTCATTTGTGAATCATGAATACTGGAGCAAATTTGATTGGCAATTACTGTCCTTCAGGTTGAAGGCAATTGTGTGGGGTTATCTTGATTCCTTACAAGTTTTCAGCAGAGAAGTCCATTAAAAACAAGTTCCTGACAATGGAATTACAATGTCAATATTGAAAACTTCAGGTTTAGGTCAGTAATAGTCATGCAGTACCACAGCTCCTATAAGTATTCCTCAGTGAACCCTCTGTCCAGGGTGTTGATTCTAATGCCCCTGTCCTCTAGCACAATGCAAGATTTCAACAGTCCACAATATGGGTGTGTGGTCAGCTCAGCAATGGTAGCGGTTACTGCCCAAAAACCACCTCTTCCTTTCATGGGCTGGGCTCCCAGAGTATCACTGTAAACACAGGTCACTTAAAGTTTTCCTATTTCTTTCTTCTGCGCTGTTACCCCTAGCTTGTGTTATGGTTGTCTTTCCTTCAGCAGCTTAATATTTCATATATACATACATTTCCTTTTCCCTTGATAACTTCAATTCCAGTAATTAAAGCTCTGACAAACCAAATTCTCTGTTCATTCTATGCTCATTTTCCCACTCAGCAACAATATTCACAAGTTTTAAGGACAAGTGTCATTTTCAGATATTTTCAGATTAGAATTGATTAGGGTACTATTACAGTTTTAAATGAATTACCATCAGACCATAGCCAGTCTGATGGCATCAATTTGTGTGACATTTTGCAAAGCAAATCTTTCATTAACCTTCTCATCCAGCTTTGTGTGTTAGGCAACCTGTAATAACCCTTTACAAACATGAAATGTAGTAATGGATTTAATAAGAACCAGTACAGCCATAGCCAGATAGGTGAGTTGAATTAGAAAGGTCAGATTAAAGTCAGTTAATATTTAATAAACACTAAGATTGTGTTGCTATGTCTATATCCATAGCAACCAATTTGTATTAAGGGTTCCTATAACAGTAATTTTGTATTTAGTGTTCTGTGAGTCCAGACCTGGAAGAAGATGGTAAAATGCAAAAGAAGCTAAAAACAAAAAAATAAATTTTACTTCTAAAAGGAATGATATTAGTATATGAAAATAATGTATGTACAAGCCAAAATCTTAAGATAGGAGTAAATCAACTTAAATTTAGTTGTTTGAGATAAATGCTTGTGAATCTAGTCAAATTTTGACCACTTAGTGATTTACAAGGTATTCTTATTTGATTTAACAAGAATGTATTGGTTTATTGCTGTTATATATGAACTATTTTTTCCTTGTCCATAAATTAACTTTAAGCTTTTATTTTTTTAATTTTTAAAAATATTTATTTATGCATACAGAACTGGGGTACAGGCCAGAGGTGCAGGGCATGAGAGGATTCACCAGAGACAGAGTGGAAAGGAGAACAGGCAAATTAACTGAAATACACTGCTGAGGATAGCAGAGGGTGTGTCAGGAGCTGTCTGTCACACCTTGTGGGTCACCTCCTCCGGGGTCAGGGATCAAACTTGTGCTAATGTGGCTTTAGCTTCGCAGTGCTGTGCTTTAACCCACTGCGCCACCAGGGAGGGCCTAACTTTAGGCTTTTAGGCTTTTTTTTTGTTCGTTAATACTAGGTTTTCCTTTTTTTTTTCAGAATTTCATTGTGCTTTCCCTCATATACTGAAAAAAACAAATAGACGTGAATTAAGCTATACTCTATCTTTTTTTTCTTGTATTATGCCAAAGAAAAACAGTCACCTAAGATGATCAATTTTATGTGTTAACTTAAAATGGGTTGCCCAGATTAACCGTTCATCCTTCGAAAACTTGGTCTGGCAAATTTTCTATAAAGTATGCGGCATTGGGCTCCCCCTGGTGGCACAACCGGTTAGAGCAGAGTACTGCAAGTTAGTAGACGCCTCCTCCATACCAGGGCAATCTCTGGCCCCAGAGGTGACCCACATGGCCCAGCAGACCTCTCCTCTCTGGCTGCCTGCTCCCCTCAGCAGTGTATTTCAGTACATCTGCCTGTTCTGCTCCCCACTTTGTCTCTGGTATATCCTCTCACCGCCCCTGCATCTCTGGCATAAATAAATAAATCTTTTTAAAAATAAGCTATGGGGGCGTATGGTCATATAAATTTAAGATACGGTATACTTCTTAGTCAATAGACACTGAAAATGCATGTGTTTTAAAGAATTTAAAAGCAATGACAAATTGATACTAAATAAATCATATGTATTGAACACAATGATATATAATTTTATTTTAAACAAATGTAATTTTGATATCATATAAACTAAGTGGAAATATTTACTTACAAAACCTGAGGTTCTATATTTTGATCATAGTTAATCCATATTTCTTTTACAGTCTTGAGAATCAAACTTAGTTTTTGACATCTACAATTAATTAAAAAGTAAATTTATCTTTCTTGAAACAAAGAGATAAAGCTGGTGTCAAAAACTAATATATGGAATTATTTTAAAGACACATTTGGCTGGAGTACTTGAAGTATAATGTATCAGATGCTTAAAACATGAGATACCATGACATGCAAGAAGCCTTTTGCAAAGATGAAATGTTTCATGAAGATGAAGCATTTCATTCAGCTTAGCTAAAATGCTACTTCCACAGGAAATATTGAAATGGCATAATTGAATGGAATAGAATACTTTAACTGGTGTGAATTTCACAAAAGTTGAATAAGATATCTCATTCCATTTTCAGATTAGTCATTATTATTTCATGTTATGTTCTTAGACTGGAAATGTGAACTTGAAAAACCTGGTGGCTTTTCACTCTTTCCATGAAAACTGCACATATATAATATAATCAATCAATTATTTGATAAAATCTGGATTTGAAAAAAAGTTATCAAGTTTTTGTCAAAATAGAAAACTTATCCAAAAAATAATTAAAGAGCCAGCCTCATTTTTCTTGTTCCTGACAGAGGACAAAAGTTGGATTGAAAATGGAGATTTTGTTTTAATATGAGAACTTTATAACATTCAGAATCATGAGGAATAAAGCAGCTTTAAGAGTTTATCCCTACCCTCATCTCTTCTCTCCTTATATTTTTATGTCTCTCTTTTTTTGTGATATTGTACCCTGCAAAGAACTGAGGCTCTGTCAATGGTTTTGAATTAGGATCTCAGAAGCAGAAGCATGATTCTATGAAAACAGCCCTTTAGAAATGTCAGTTTTATTAGGGCAGGCCTATTTCCAAGTAATAGACCTAGCACCTAAAATTCAGAGGGCCACAGAGCAAAGAGATGAGAGAAAATAAAATTGTGGGAGATTAAGATTTATAGGCAAATAATTTTCTACCTGATTTGTGTTGTATTGTCTTGAGCTTCCAGTATTGTCTGTATATTTGCAAGTAATTTCAGCAACAGATTTATGTTTTCATCTAATTGAAAATGCATGCCTTCATAAAATGTCCACTTTCTTTATCTTCCTATAAATAGTGATGTTTTCTCCCTTTTTTATCAAAGAGCAGGTAAAAAAATATGTATCATTTACTTCCAAATTATATGTATATTTAAAAACACTGCAATCCAGACAGGGTGAAAAACTCATGATAATATCATGGTGATAACAACCAGTCAATCAGTGAATAGGAGTCATAATTTTCTTTTTGGTTTGTTGAATCTCTGGGAGGCTGTTGAAGTAGTTCAAGAGGGGGGCAAAGAGCTGTCTGTGAGTAGGTTCTGTTCCAACTTCAGATGTTATTCTCTCTGTAACATGGAGGACATGGTAGCTGGAAAAGAAAGTTCTATAGGCCTCCTCTACCTCTAAGATCTGATTCTTCTTACATAGACTGTGAGACATCTGAAGCCAAGCAGTGACACAGAAAACATTTTAGAGGAACATGTTTCAGTATATGATTATTAGTACATAAAAAAGCATGAATTTGCAAATGATTTGAAAATTAAATTTTTTATATATATCTGATTCAACGTGGCTCCAATTAAATGCATGTGCAATACACACACTGTCCTTGACATTTACCCTCACAACTGCAGCTTGAAAGAATTTATAGAAATGGAATGATAAATCCTGAAGCATTAGAACTACACAGTTCACAGTACAACACTGGAGGCAAATGAATATTTTTCTAAGAGTGACATACAATCTGCCTTCAGTTATTAATGCTAATTAAATCTTAATGTTTTATTATGTTTAATTATATGTCTATTTATTTATGTATGCACACAGAACTGGGGTGTATGCCAGAGGTACAGGGCTGGTGAGAGGATTCACCAGAGACAGTGGGGAACAGAACAGCCAGATTGACAAAATACACTGCTGAGAATACTGAACAGGCAGATCTACTGAAATCCACTGCTGAGGGGAGCAGCGGGCAAGACAGAAGTCTGTTGGGCCATGTGGAACACCTACCTGGCTGGGGATCAAACTCATGCTGAAGTGGCTGTGGCTAGCTTCATAGTGCTGTGCTTTAACCCGCTGTACCACCAGTGAGGGCCTCTATTTTTTAATATTTTTAACTCAAGTTTCAAAGTTAGCATTTCAAGTACAACTTACAGAAAAAATTAACACGCATTTTCTCGTTTTCACTAACATCCAGAGATTACTCTTTGGTGTTTTATAATGAACTCCTAGAATTTCACCAAATATGAATTATTGAGATTGCTGATAAGATAAACTCTGGATTAACGATATATAATGTGACACCATCTACTCCACCATTGCCTCACTGACTGTGTAGAAGAGGAAAGTACTACAAGCCCACATAGCCATTTGGAGGCCACTTGAAATATATATAATAATACTGATCATTTGTAGGATGCTATTATTAACATTTTATGGTTTCTCAAGTACTATCCCACATAGTACATCTTTAATATTTTCTTCAATCCGATAGTCCTTAAGTACAGGCATAGTAAACATACTCATTTCTTTATTTTTTTTTCTGTAACAATTCTTTACAACACTATATAATTCAAGGATATAAGTCCTCTCCTCTTCATATGTGTGTTATCACACTACACCTACCAGCAAAGCACCAGTCATTTCTCACCATAAATAAATTATGGCTCTTCCACTACTGGTTCCCTTCTCCCCATTTTAATTCTGCATTGGATTTCTAGGGTTTGTTTTGGCTTAGATTTCTCTGTTCTTCTGTTTTGATTGTTTGTATTCCATATGTGAGTGAAATGATCTGGTTGCTGTCTTTCTTCTTCTGATGTATTACACTTAACATAACACACTCCAATTCTGTCCTTGTTGCAAAATGGCAAGAGTTAACTTCTTTCTCTGGCTAAACAGTAGTTCATTGTGCCTATATCACATATTCTAAAAAAAAAAAAAAAAACTAATCATGTAGATGTGAATTAAGTTGCGTGATTTCAAACAGCTAAAAAACACACATTAGAACTACTTAATGTTCAGATAGACTGGCCTTTCATCTCCTGTACAGAGAAATGTAGACTAGAATTTAGTCCTATTAAAAAATTCAATGAATATATTAAAGTTTTATGAAATTTATTAAAAGGATAGCCTTTTATGCTTAGATGCAGGCTGCAATATGTAGAATATAAAATAACCCCAACACCTCCTCTGTACCTCCACCCTACAAAGTTGGAAGCTATCTGTCAATTCTATAAAACATTGCATCTTTGGCTTCAGCTTCTTCAGATTACTGCATTTTCCCTGGGAGTGAAGAAACTTGTTGACATGGTTTTAGAAGCAAAAAATGAAAGTAAAATACATTGTCACTCAAACTGGCTTTTTATAACAACTTGCTTTTATTGTTTATCAGCATTATTAAATCAAAGTTTAAAAAATCAACACTTTGGATAATTTTATTTGCTCCTACTGTAACTTAATCCAAATTAAACACTTCATTTATAACCTTGTCTCTTGAATAAATTATACAAATATTATCTGTTACTCATTTCTTATTACTGAGTTTGGATATCTTACCTAGTTCTACTGTATCTTCTTTTTTCCCCCAGTAAATATTCACTCACCCACTCAAAGGAGATTGTCTCCCTATGTCTGTAAGTCACTGCTCTAGGTTCTAGGAGTAGCATGAAATTACAATTTTATAGGGAAGACAGACAATAAACAAATGGATAATATGCACGAACAAGCAAAGTATAATGAAATAATGAACTAAATAGGGATGAGGTATTTGGTTATGAAACCAAATTCACGTTTGAACCTAAGGCCTGATTAAAGTAGAAAGGGTCTCAATAATGCCAGGCAAAGGAACAAAACTGTGACGTTTGAAGACAGGAATAGACTTGATATTTTCTAGAATTGAGTAAGAGACTAAGAGAGCCTTGCTGAAGCTCTTAAAGGGCAAATAGTAGAGCATAATAGCTGAGGTGAGAGAGATCAGATCACACAGACATTGGCAGGGTGTTTAGTACACCCAGGCAAATACAGGGGTCTACTCAACTGAAACCCTCTTCTCCCATATTTCTTGCCTCTTCCCTCTACTGGGTGACCTCATTTCCCACTTTTCTCGGAAACTGAAATCAATGAGCAGCTTCTCTCATATTCCTTTTTCCTCCTTGCTGCTCTTACAGATGAAATTTCCTTGTCACTACATAAATTACATTCCTCCTCTCATGTAATAATTTATCACTCCTTAGTTGTTTGAAGACACATCTCTAACAGCTCTTTTCTTTTTGTCCTTTATCAGCAATTTTGCTGTCTGCTTACTCTCATAAGCATCCAAACAAACTGTTCTCTCCCATCTTAAAAATCAAAAACATCAACGACAATAATAATACTTCAAATATGGGCTCTCCACGGTGGCTCAGTGGGTTAAAGTGCAGCTCTATGAAGCTAAGCACAGATGCTTCAGCACGAGTTCTATCCCCAGCCAGGAAGATGACCCTCATGGCACAGCAGACCTCTCCTGTCATGCCTGCTGCTCCCCTCAGCAGTGTACTTTGTCAACCTGCCTGTTCTGCTCCCCACTCTGTCTCTGGTGAATCCTCTCAACAACCTGCACCTCTGGCCTGTACCCCAGTTCTGTTTGTATAAATAAATATGTTTTTAAAAAATCCTTCAAATATTTTTTACCATTTCTCCTTCTGGTAAAGCTTGATCCCTGTCTTTTTGTAGAAAAACTCTGGGAAATCTCTTTATGCGTCTTATTTTCAATTACCTTGCAATCTTTATAATTCTTTCCATTTAAAGAGTATTTTACTTGCTATAGTAAGACTGGGTAATATGGTGGGCACTCCCTACTGTTTGGTTCACTTGATTTCTAGAAACTAATGTCTTGGTTCTCTCCCCCAGTGCTCACTGTCCACTTCTGATGTCTGTTCTACTTGCCCATAGACTTAACTACTGCATGTGAGTTGTAAACCTGTCTTAATTTGATGGCATTTGAGATCATGGTGATCTGTCAATTTCATAAAAAATAGTTTTTTGGGGGCCCTCCCTGGAGCGCAGCATGTTAAAGCACAGCACTAAGAAGCTAAAGCCACTTCAACATGAGTTCAATCCCCGCCTGGAGGTGACCACATGGCGCAGCAGACCTCTCCTGACCTGCCAGCTGCTCCCCTCAGCAGTGCACTTCGGTGATCTGCCTGTTCTGCCCCCCACTCTGGCTCTGTGAATCCTCTCACTACCCCTGCACTTTTGGCCTGTACCCCAGTTCTGTATGCATAAATAAATAAATCTTTAAAAAAATAGCTTTTGAGTAAAATTCTTATTTGAAATTGTTATTTTCATTAAAATGTATTCCACTGAAAGTACATAAAAAAGAACATAATACCAAGAAACTAGTTGCTAGAAAATCTCTTCTAAGTAAAGATATTCCAAGAAATCTGCAGTTTAACCACAATTATGGCAAATTTAACATTCAAAGGATTATGTCATATCTCTTTTGTCTTCCTGTGATTCTTTCTTATCCCCATTCTGTTTCCAAATACAACATCAAAATTGAGACAAGATTTTTGATTTTTCTAATAATTCACATTACTAAAAATATGAGCATGCCTTGGTAATCTAAATTACTTTATTTAGACATTAGTTAACTTATTTGACATTAGTTAACCAAGGATACATTGTGGTTGTTGAACTTATAATGTATCTATTCATGTATTCTCTATTGCATTTCACTATAGTCATTTCTATCTAGAATTGCTGTATTTGACCTTTAAATATTATTTTTCTTATTTTCCTAGCCTCATTCCTTTCTCTGAAGGTATTGAGTATTGAAGGAAGTGAACAGCTATTATGATAACTTGTCCATATTTGCTCCATTAAAAAAATCACATGAGAATTTCTAATTATAAATATACTCCTTTATTTAATGTACTAGGTTACTCAAAAATTCTTTAGAATGTTTCCATGTAGAAGCTGACTTTATAAATTAGTGTATCTTACTCTATGGGCAATTTGTACCTCAGTAAAATTATTATTGTAAGTTTTAAAATAACATTTTAATGCAAAAAGTATTATTAAAAATAAAGATAAATTAAATATTAATATATTATAGTCCCACAAACTAGGAACATATATTATAAACTTAAGCAATTTATATTCTTCTCCAGAGAATACCACCCAATATCCTACATTAAAATATTTAAATACCTTGTTAAAGTTGTTTTTTTCCCATTACTTCTTTGCTTAGCTGCTCAAATATTAGCTTTTAGGCATATTGAATTTTGATAAAAGAAACATATCCAAGATGTGTTGTGAATATAGTGACAGATTAAATTGAGTTAGAAGTTCAAAGCTAAAGCTACTGATAAGGTGAGTAAGAAGGAATTGTGAAAATTTTAGTATTTGTAGGAGCAGCTCGTAATTACAGTTTTAGAATGTTTGTAATATATCCTTCCAAAAATGCATCTTTTGTGACTTTCTCTAGAAATTTCTAAAATCCTTCAATCAAGTTAAAGTAAAAATACTCTCAAAAACTGTTCATGATTTTCTCATCCAAGAAAATTTCCTCTCTATAATAGGTGTTGTGTGTGTATATATATATCTAAACTTATATATATATGTTAATAAAAAAAGAAAAGAATGAGAATTTCCACCCAGATAGCAAATAAATAATTTCCATTAAAAAAATCAAATCAACCACAGAAAATGACCAATATTTCTAGTGTTCAGCTTTCAGAGAACAAATAATGAGGCATTTAAAGATTTAATCACAGTGTTAAACAATTGCTTTAATAACAGAAAAGAGGTGTTGTATATATATATGTATATATATATTTTATTTGAAAATACATTAAAAATGACATTTATATTCAGACTCTATATCACCAAATACTTACAACCAACATTTTCTACTTCACAGTGCCTGCAAGTAGTAGTCCTAGCATACATATCCCAACTGTTTACCCACCAAGGAAGCTACCAAATCAGAAATGTGTATCTCAATAATCTTCGGTGACAGTCTCACTCTGCCTAATACATGAAATGGTGCCTTTTGTCACAAGAGCATCTAAACTGATTATGCCAAGAGAAATGTCAGGGAATAAAAGACAGTGACTGGACTGTTTTACTTATTTTCTCATGGAATACAAACAAATAAAGCAAATTGACAAATCATAACAAAATTAACTAGTAGATTCTGCCAAATAATGGTGATCACCAGAGAGCAGGGGGAGAAGGGGATAAAGGAACTCAATATGATAGTGACTCTGGTGGTATGTAGACAGTCATGAACACAGGTGGGCAACTATTTTCAAGGCATCAGTATAGAAAAGAGCACTCCATAAGTGACTTTGCAGATGCAAACTGTGCAGGAAAAATGGAGAAATAATAGTTAAAATCTTCATAAATATTTTCTAGGTAAATGAGTTACTAATACTACAACATTTTAAAACAGAATTGATAAATGCATTAAAATTAGAACTTCTTTCCTTCAAAGTACATCATAATGGAATTTTGGAAAAGAAATTGGGAGAAACTATCTTATGAATGAATTGCAATTTATTTCTATCTAAAGTATATGACGTACTCCTATATTTAATAAAAAATAAACACAGAACTAAAGTTTTAAGAAAAGTGAACATATTAAAACTTTAGAAAAGTACTTAAGAATAGTGAAAGGAAAACAGATGATGTATCATAAGAAAATAAGGAAATTAAATTAAAAATTATGAGACAATTTCATGATCATTGCTAACATATTTATGATGTCTATGATATCATATATTTACAAGTATGTGCTTTCAAACACAGCATGGTAAATAGAAAATTAGTATGGACAAAGAACAATAATTTGGCAAAATTTAATAAAGTGGAAAAATTGTATTTATGGGCCCTTTGTCTAGAGACACTTATACACATGCACATTGTTATGCATGTAATGAAATGTTCAGAGCATCATTCTGTGACTAGGAAACTAGAGCTTAACAATAATCATCACGACTAGATTAAAAAGTAAAACTTTTGTGATGTATGGATACAGTGGAATAGTATTCAGAAGTAAAAATGACTGAAACAGAGTACAAGTGAAAGCCATAAATCATATATATATATATATGATTGGATCCATATATACTTTAAAGCCAGGAATTACCTAGTAATGGGTAGTTCAGGTAAAAATAATATATAAATAATTACAAAATATAAAACTAAATAATTAAAAGAGGTATAAGAATAGTGCTCATCTTGGTGGAGGACATATTGTTACTAAAATGAACTCATATCATAATAAGAGGTCTTTGAAGTTGCTAACAGCATTATGCATCATAATTTGAATAATGAGTCATTTGGTGTTTGTTTCACTGTTATTAACTGTACTCTAAGTTTTAGGCAATTACGTGGGTATATGAACTATTTTTAGACATGACTAAGTTAATATGACCAGTTTCTGTAAGAATTAGAATCAATTAATGCCCAATTTTCGTAAAAGTGATGGATTCCATTTTCAAATATATGTTTCAGAATTAAATTATACAGTGTATTGTCTTAATGAAGATGCAGCAAGAAGTTCAAACTTACATTGATTTTTTTTCTTTGTGTTTCATTGATCTTGCTATGAGCAGGACTTGGAAATAATACTTTTAGGGATGGATGAACATAAATTGAGAAATGTAGCACCTACTCAAATACCATACATTTGGAATTTGAAATTCAATTTAAACATTTCAAGGTTGAAATTATATTTGTTACTAAAGAAAATCAATCCCTGGTTCAAGAAAAGAGGACTGTTTTTCTGTAAACTTCCTGAACATTTAACACATTCTATTTAAAAACATTTAATTAAGTATAATGATTCTAAAATCCAAAGTATGTCATTTAATATAAAAAATATATATTTTGTTTCAAGATTTTAATTATAGTTTAGACGAAATACATCTCCAACTTTTGAAATATTTATTGCATCTCTCATACTAAGTCACCTGTGACTTGAGATTGACAAGTTGTCAATATCTTGATAAAGAGGAGAGAAAATGACATTATAGGTTATTATTTGTATTTATGAGCTTTATTTTCTTAATCATCAAAGAATAAAGTAACATGTAACACATACATTCCTTAGAAAAATATTTTATGTTTTCATGTTCAAAAAACATTCAACTATTGAAGCACCTAGCTGACTAGGGAACTTAATTATAATTAATAAACAATTTTATGATAAATAAGAAAATGTTATCATTCTAAAGAATGTTACACAAGTAAAAAATTCCAAGTTTTTCTATGGAAAATTGCACTTCTAGTGTTATGTAGATTTTCCTGATATGTTGATCCATGCTTTACAATATTTTCAATATGCATATTTATAATTTACCCACAAAACAATTTTTAATTGTTTAAAAATTTTAATTTTTAATTTCATGTTTATAAATTTAACATATTGTATTCTTAGAAACAATGAGACTTTCAGAGTGTTCCTGAACTTACTCATGATTATAAAAAGATTTCACTCATAACAATAAAGGCTGAAGAACAATTATAACCCAGAAAGAAAAACATTTCTGAAGAAGGAGAATTGAGTACATATCTTAGGTGCAAATTCAATTTCTACAATATTAAGTTAGAAGATTAGGCCCTCCCTGGTGGCGCAGCGGGTTAAAGCACTGCACTGAGAAGCTAAAGCCACTTCCGCATGAGTTCGATTCCCGCCTGCCCTGGAGGTGAC
>NW_004567104.1:63626421-63716507 GCF_000260355.1 Condylura cristata | reverse complement strand
AAAAAAAAAAAAGTTAGAAGATTAATAGGAAAAATTTTAAAGCATAAGAACTAAACAAATAAAGACATAAGAAAATTAATATTTCTTTTTTAATTATTTATTTATTTTATTTTGCATAGGCCAGGGGTGCAGTGGGTAGGGAGGAGTGAGAGAATTCACCAGAGACAGAGTGGGGAGCAGAGCAGGCTAATGTACTGAAAAACACTGCTGAGGGGAGCAGCAGGTAAGACAGGAGAGGTCTGATGTGCCATGTGGGTCAGTCCCCGGGCTGGGGATGGCACTCATGCTGCAGGAGCTGTGAACAGCTTTATAGTGCTGCAATTTAAATGCTTGTGGCACCAGATAGGCCCCAGAAAATTAATTTTAATGTGTGTTAGGTAGCTATCCCTGGAATGGTCCTTGGCTGTACGAAATATGCAAAATTGAATAAATTCCTCAATGAACTATTATGTAGAGTCACCCTCTAGTGTGATGAATTATGTTAGGTCTCTAGACTACAGAGAGCAAAGCTCAATCCCTGCCCTCTAAACTCTTGTGAAATATTTGTAAAATAATATTTCGCATTCACAGTAACAACCAATGAATCAAATGCAAACTAATATTCACAATGATTTTAATACAAATCAAAGTTCCAGCTAATTCTACATAGAGGGTTAAAGAGAAAGAATGAACCTTCCCAGTGCAAATAAATATGCTGTCAACCACAGGTGAGGCTCATAAATAGCATTATTATTATTATGCCACTGCTAAGAGGACATCAAATATAAGAAGGAAGATGAAATTGAAAAAAAAAAGGCCAGGAATGGAGCATGAATAGAAAGAGGAAAACATTTCAGACCATGACAGATGATAAACCTGGAAAAAGGACCGAAACATGAAGGTTTGTTTTTGCCCAAAATATCACAGGCTCTAAAATATATTTTTACAGCATGGTGAACACCTTCATAAGTTTATGTAAGGCAGGAAAATGATTACATTATTATGTTAAAGAGACCGCTCTGTCAGCTCTCTGGCTAATGGATTGGTAATCAGAGACTCACAAGGAAAAAAAAAATTTGCATATGTCTCTAACAATGAAAGAATATGATCTTCATAAAGACGGGATAATTACACATATTTTAAAATAAGTTCAAGTTTCTGGCTTCCTTGATAAGAAATGTAAGTACAGTTTTCTCCCTCCTTCCCACTGGCTAGCCTTTCCGCACAGACTTGAAGACACAGTTATATATTAGAATTCATTCTGTGAAAGGATGAGTCAGGAAAATGGAGCCAAGAATTTTTCAAATACTATATCTTTCTGGTTAAATAGGAGCTGCAGGTTTTGTGGCCCATGCAACACTGATAAAATCATTAATCTATTAATAACCTTATGAACATAGACAGTAATATGCTGTCAATAACCTCAAAGCAAAACTTCCAGGGCTGAATTCCTGATGCCAGAAATTAATGTTGCTAACACATATAAATGCCACACATTATTTGATCCTCTTCACATCTATTAACATATTTAATCCCCACTCTCCCTGCTAGATTATTGTTATTATTATCTTTATGTGGCACAAGAGGCAGCATAATTGTAAAATCTCTCTCAAGAGCACTACTGCTACCAAGATTCAAGCCCAGCCAAAGGTTTCAGTGTTTCCCTCCCCTGCTCTGCATGCTTCCTCCTTTGTTTCATGCATACTGTTTCTTGTCAAAGAACATTTTAATCAGTAGAAGTGATAAATTATGACTTTTTAAAAAAGATTTATTTATTTATGCATACAGAGCTGGGGTACAGGCCAGATGTGCAGGGGCAGTGAGAATATCACCAGACACAGAGTGGGGAGAAGAACAGGCAGATCAGAGAAGTACAATGTTGAGGGGCGCAGTGGTCGGGTCAGGAGAGGTCTGTCGCACCATGTGGGTCACCTGCAGGGCAGGAATCGAACTCATGCTGAAGTGGCTTCAGCTTCTTAGTGCTGTGCTTTAAGCCACTGCGCCACAAAGGAGGGCTGATAAATTCATGACATATAAAAAAAAGGGACTTCATGACTCAACTATCAGCAATAGATTTTAAAATTCTTTTTTGTTGATTGGCAAGTTGTTGATGCTCAGTAAATAAATTTATAACGTGTAATCATGCCTCCAGTAGCTGAGCATGACTTTCACACTGAAAAATGATGCGGAAAAGTGGTATGTGCTTAAAGAAATGCACTTGGATAGACTGGAAAAGTTAGTAATTGCTGGATGCTGTAAAACAAGCCAATGCAAGTGAAGTTCACCTTTGGCAAGTGATTTTCCAACAGGTAACAAGTTTCGCTATGTTTATATTTGTATAAGTCAAAATCCAGCTGCAATTGACATCTTTAGGGAAACTTGAGTATGTCATAAATTGTATGGCCATCATCTGACTTCAGGTGAATTCCTACAAATTTGATTCAACACTTAGAACATTCGCTGATACCATCCAACTGTGCATTTGCACTCTTGGGGAAGACGTTTTAGAACATAAAAGAAAGCACCAAATAGTTGATCAATGTGACCTTGATCTGATGGAACTCTAAAAATTAGATTTTTTTCCATCTTGGTTTTTTTTTTTTTTAAACTAAACCTTAAAATATTTTCTGGGCTTTCTGGCCCTCCCTGGTGGCGCAGCGGGTTAAAGCACTGCACTGAGAAGCTAAAGCTACTTCCGCATGAGTTCAAATCCCGCCTGCCCCGGAGGAGACCACATGGCGAGGCAGACCTCTCCTGACCCGCCCGCTGCTCCCCTCAGCAGTGTACTTCGTCGATCTGCCTGTTCTGCTCCCCGCTCTGTCTCTGGTGAAGCCTCTCACCGCCCCTGAGCCTCTGGCCTGTACCCCAGTTCTGTATGTACAAATAAATAAATCTTTAAAAAAAAAAAAATTTCTGGGCTTTCTGTCTGAATTTCCAGTCTTCAGAAATCATTCATCATTCAGTACTTTCACAGAAAGAAAGTTTTAATAAATCACTGGGAACTGTTTTCAGATCAGTGCTGACAAATGCTTCTCCCTCAATTCTTAGTAAAAATGAGGCAGACTCCTTAAGTGATCTTATTCCATTATTTGAAAAGAGATAAGTTTTAATCCACTTCTGAGAGGAATGGAAATATTGGTGAGATGCAAAAGATAGAAACGTAGTGGAGAAGTGAGATAGCCAGTGAAGAAAAGCTGCCTACAGGGACATTTGTGCTTGCAATGTACCAGTGCTCCTGAAGTCAGTTTCTTAATTAATTCAGCAGCATGAGGCAATTCTGTCTCTAAGAGGGCTGATTCTGAATTTTTATCTGACAAAATAAACCCTGAGGTTTGCTTCACTGTGCTTGAAGAAAAATATGGTTTGGGGAATCATTGCATTCTTAAATAGATTTGAGAAATTCCAGGTTGGAACTATCAAAGTAACAGTCAATTTCACTTAGCATGTTCTGTAGATGACTGGCATAAGAAATAAAATCTCAACTGTATCTTGCTTATAACTTCTCCTGAGAAATTTGAGATCTGTGACATCACAGTTTTATATATGCTTCCTTAATAAATACCAAATGTTTTTTAATAGATCATTTTGCCATTTTGAGATCTTTATATGAGAGCTAGCAGCTGGAAAATAGTATTAGCTTCTTGCTTTCCCAAACAGATAGGCAGTTTTTACATCAACAGTGACATTTGAGTAAAAACATTTCAAGTGGTTTATGCACTCTTTTCCTAAGATACAACTCAGCCTCCTCGATCACAGTACAATTCTTTAGCTTATATTTCACTGGACCAAGAAACATTTCCTAATGATTCTTCCTCTTTCTTCAAACCCTCTTCAGATACATGTGTTTCAGGTATAAAGAGCCTAGTATATCAAAGATGATGCTACTTTGGAACTAGATAGAGATAATAGAAAGAACTTTAGAAGATGCTTTTAGAATTTCTATTGGCAAAACTGGGTTCCAGACATGAACTTCTAGGCAAAATACCTCACTGAAGCCAAAATTGATCTAACTATTCAGGCATTCTCTTCTTAAGAAAACCCCAATATATTATAAAATTAAATAATGTAGTCTACATTTAATTAAAATAAAGTTATCCCATTCATTCAAGGCACATAGAATAATTATATACCAGAGAAGGCGGTATCCTGGAGTTAAAAATAATAATAAACGCCTTTCTGAAATGGTGACCAAATAAAGGGTATTTCTGAAATATACAAAATAATTATTACACAAATGAGAATATGATAAGCAACATTAAAGAAGGGTTAAAAGTTCCATGACTATCTCTGGAAGGGTCACTCTTAATGTCATACAAAAGGTAAAAAAATTGCACTGACTTGGACCTTGAAGTTTAAGAGAGAGGCATTGCAGACATTGTTAATAAATTATGATAGAGACATATACCAGGTGGGAAAAGATAAAACCTCTGCTTGTTTATCACAAAGAAGTATATTTATCAAGTAAGGATGTGAAGGAAAGATTAGTGCTGGCCTGTCAGTAAAAAGATTAGGAAGTCATGCTAGATAAGGAATGCAATGCTACTGCATGCTTATAGGCATGCATGTGTGTGCATTTATGTATACATGTATTTGTGCATGCATGTAGTACTATCAGGTGAAGAGGTTTGACAAAGATTGAAACATTGAGGAGATTTATTTTCTAAGTATCTAGAGTGAATTTAATGAAAACAGATATGAACACATTTAGGATATTTTTACATAATAATGGTGATCATATTAGTAACCAAATTAAAATAGTAACAGTGGACTAGAAAACAGGAGAGGCATAATGGACATGGAAGAAAATATTGTATGTATGATAAAGAGGAAATATTCAAGCAAATATAAACCAATTTTCAATTTTGCACTCAGCCATCTGTCACTTTTTAAAAAGTATAAAAATTTTTCAATACATAACTATATAAGTGCCTAATGGATAAATCTATATACATGATGAAACTAAGAATAATATTGTCTGCAAGTTTGTATTATTACATATCTTTCTTCCCCAGTATTGACATTAATCTCTTCTTAGTCATAAAAATTAGCCTGTACATACATGTAGTTATTAATAACAAAGAAAATTTAAAAACACCCTCCTCTATAAATGAGACACATCCTCTTTCCAAGTAGCAAAATTATATGGAAATGATCAATCTTCCCAGTCAGAAATAGTACTTGAATCAGAAAATTGACACCACCTGATTAATAAGGTTAAGGGCTGCTGTACTAGCAAATTTAACACATATATTCAATTATTAAATGTCAATGATAGGGAAAAAATAACCCAACTGTCCTCCTTTATAATTGAGATACCTGCTAATATTTTTTTTAATTACTATTCTTTAGTGACCCTATTTAGCAAAATTAAAGACCTAAGTTTGACCTTAAATTCAAATACACTAGGAGAATGAGAGCAGGTGCCAATGATATACAACCCTCCACAGGCATATAAAAATTCAGTTTCACTTTGAAATAGCACGATGAAGAGCATTAACCAGTATATGACCCTGAGTTGATTTGATATTACTTATTTTTTACTTTATGAAAATATATTAGGGAACAGCTAGAATGCCTTATCAACTTCTGAGCAAATAAGGAGAAGATTCTTGGGGAAGAGTAACTCAACCTAGTGCTGAAAAGCAATTTGAGGTTAATCGCCCTATCCCAAGGCAGAGTTACTAGCTCTCCAGTCTTCAGGGCAGAAGTTGAACCCTAATAGCGAAGGGATATTACTCCAGAAGGAAGTATAATGACTACTTGGTGAGTCTGTGATTGCAGGAGCAATGATCTGTTAAATGACTCATAATCCTCCAGAGAGGAACTCCCTGATCCAGAACTCAGTAATGAAAGTTAGATCGGCGACAGAACCATCTAAGTGCCCTCTCCTGCTGAAATTTCTCATGTTCAGGGAAACTGCAGAAACAAGTGGCCTTCTCTCTAAAGAACTTTCCATAGTGAATGGACCACATTCATCACAGAAGATGCAATGGACTTAGTGGGAGAAACAAATTTCCAGAGGACAGTCCAGATGCTAAATAAGTAAATATATATAAAGCATTTATCTATATGTTTAATCATCCAGTGTGTGTCGGGGGGAAGCCAATGATGTCTGGGATGCATGTGAAATATTGTATATCTGCATGGTATAGTATATTTAATGCATTGTAATAGCTATCATATTAATACATTGCTCCTGAGATATACATGTTGAAATATCAACTTTATTTTATTAGCGTTATGCTTGATGTACCCAAGATAGGCTTTTCTATGATCTAGATCAAAGTGGTGTGACAGCTTGTATTTCTTAAGCACTAGATAATCTCAGTTATATTGTTACATTGTTAGATAAATGGAATTTAATTCCCTATACAGCTACCTCATTACTATACACAAACACCTCAAGGATTTTTTAAAATTGGTTATAACTTTGAAGACTCCATCTTTTTAATTCTCTTATGGCCAAATAATAAAAACTCATCTTTTGATTAAGAAGTGACCGCCCTAACTTTGGCAAGTTGGTTTCATATAGAAAACATTATTTAATTTTATTTTTCAGGTGAAATATTTTCACCCTGTATGTGCTAACTAGACTTGATGTGATATAAAATTTTTATTTTTTGAACAAAAATTGAGCTAAATGTTCATTCTTCAAATTGTCTTCAAAATTCTTCAAATTGTCATAATTTGAAAATAAATATCTCATTTTAATTTTTATTTAGGCATTTGTATTAAAAATTCCCATTTATTGCTTAAAACTCTTTAGCTATACTTTTCTTCTATTTATATTCACTTTCCTGAAAGTCTTTTTTAGTTATTTTAATGATTTCCAAGTTCTTAACTAAATATATTTATTGATATTCACTATTTCATTGTTTTGGCTCTTGATCTAGTGATTTCCTCTTTCTAACATACTGGTAATACTTATCCATAAAGTTTACTTTTCATTCTGCGACAAACAAAAATTCTTAGAGATTTGCCATTCTAAACTATATTAATAGTTGTGCATTTTTCCATTTTATTTTGAGTGACATTCAAATAAATATTAATAAAGTGCTCTTTGTGGGAAATACATTGTCTGACAAAGAGGTTTCAGCTAAAGATGGTTTAAAAACTTCATTTAATATCATAGTCAAGAACTTTTAATTTGCTGATTTATACTATGAACCATAAGAAAAAATTATTCATTTAACAAAATTATTGACTATAGTACTATGGTGTCTCTTGTAGAATAGATAGTTACTAAGCATACTTTATATATGCTAGCTGTATATTGGAATACTTTTTTTTCTTACATTTTGTGGACATTGTAAAGGACATAATGTTGTTGGGAATGGGGCAATAAGTACATTCAAGAAGGTGTTCTAGCTAGGTATTTGTGAAGGATTTAGTGTAGATCTTAGGGAAAATGTGGTCTGAGTAGATTCTAGATGTTTGACGTACACTCCTGTTGACTCATGGTGGTGCCGTTTGCAGAACTTGGGACTAGTAGGAGAAAGGCTGGAAGTATAGGTAATGGTGGTGATGTTAGGTTGTGGTCTAGGCATCTTGAATGTGAGGCAAGCAAGAGAAATTTAAGGGGGAGAGGGGTCACCAAACTGTATGCTGGATATAGAGGAAAAAATGCAAGCCAAACTCAATGATAGGATAGTTATTTTCAGTTTTCTTTTTATTTCACATAGATTACATTTTTCATTGTGCTTACATAAGGTTTGATAAATAGGTATGAAATTAAGAGTGGATGCTGTTCTGTGAGGAGATAACAACCATCTTTATGGAATAGTTAGAAAGTGTTTCTGCAGAAAAAACGGTGGTAATCTAGCCTAGAAAGGTAGGTTAAAATCGTTATCTGTGAAGACATCAATTCAATGCCCAGATAGTATTTACAAGGTAGAATTCTAATATTTGTGGCAACGGAATGAAAAGCATCAAGCTAGTTTATAACAAAGATTCTAGCTCTAGAGATGATTAATATTTCCAAATTCTGTTCTGTAGAACTTTGGGTATCACTTTAAGAGATCTGCAAGATCAAATATGCTCCAAGTTGTTATTTGCTATATATTTTTTTAAACTGTCTTGATATTTGCAGAGATGGTGCTAAAGCAATGCTGAATAAGGCTCCTGGTGTCTTAGCTTGAATCAAGACAGTAGCATCAAATTGCATTTTTAGTCACTGAATTATTTACACTTACAAATGCTTAAAAAGAATATAAATAAACATTTCCTTTAAGAAGTCTTTTGAAAAAGCAGAAGCATGTTATTCATTTTAATTAATCTCAAATTTTGGGTACATGTCTTGAAATTACATGTCATATAAAAAAATGCATAAATACGCTAGTCCATATGATGCATACCAAAATATTATACATTTGAAGGGGGAAAAAATCACCTGCGCATTACTGCACTCTGAGCTAAGCTGGATGCTTGTGTAGTGTTGAGAATTTAATTAATTAATCTGCTCCATAAGTTTCCTGCCGAGGCCTCCACTGCCAAGACAAGCAGCCTGTGAAGGACCTTGAGCTGACCCCTGCCCCTCCCCAAGCTCAGGCCTTAAGCAACAGCCCTCAGAGTCCCAAATACCTATGAGTACATGATCAAAGGGCCTTGTTGTGAGGCACCATGTGGAGCACCCAGGAGCCTCCCTTTGTGTGCCTCCTAGCTGAGACTCTCTACTGAGTGTTCCCCAATTCCTGTTTTTTTTTTATTTTTTTTTGCATACAGAACTAGGGTACAGGCCAGAGGTGCAGGGGCAGTGAGAGGCTTTTCCAGATCATGTTCATAGCAGGTGCCTAACACCATGTCTGATATAAAACAGATACAATTTTTTTTTTTTTTTTTTTTTTTTTTCTGAATTAACCAATCACCTCGTCCAGGAATCCCAGAGCACTTCCCTTGTAAACTCTAGTGATGGCAAGTGCCTTAGGAATTGCCTGGCTCTCCATCCACACCCTTCCTCGCCTCCCGTGTGGCTGCTGCAAACCCTGTGAAGAATGAACTTTCCCATTTCACTTTCCCCTGGGGTCTTCTCTTGAACCCTGTCTCACCATGGGACACCATGACAATTTAACAAAGTCACAACATATAAAAAAGCATTAACATAATAAGCCTGAGGCTGCCTATTCATAAAAAAGCCTGTTGTACTGCAAGCTGTTGGGTGGCGTTTGAAAATGGACCAAGGAAGAGTTCTCACCGTTCCTTAGCTCTTGCAACAATGGGGTTGCTGCTGAACACCAACTGCCACTCATCCTGACAGTTTGGAATGTCAGAAGCATCTAGACTGAGGGTCTAACTAGACTTTATATAAATTCTAAATAAAGACTTTGGAACTTGAATAAAGCGGAAGTAAAAAAAAATAATTGTCTTCTCTGAGAGGCAACAGTTCACACAATTTGTCACAGTGTGTTTGAAGTTGAAGTTCACCCTGTTTGGCTCCACTGGAGGGAACTCTTAGAAACTCGTCCCTGACTTTCTCTAAATTTTTCCCCTTGAGCTTTTCCTCTTGGTTGATTTTGCTTTGTATTCTTTTGCTGTATTAAATGTTAGCCCTGGGTATACCTGTCTGCTGAGTTCTATGAGTCTCCAAACTTAGGGGCAATCTGGGGGATCCCTGACATACCACTGTTTTTAATAAAACATCTGTCAGTACCACAAATAACAAGCTATGATAATTCAAATTTGATTGTTTAGATGAATATTTTTCAAAAATAAAAAAGGATCACAGATCCCATCTTTTTGAGGGAAACAACTGTCAATATTTGTTAACAATACTAAAAATTGAAATTTCCAGTAAAAATAAAATTTCAGGACATTTGTACAAGAGTTTGACAGTATCCTATACTTAAATACTTTTCTGACCATAATATTGTTGATGTTAACAAATGAGAATATTTTTAATATTGTATTATAAAATATATTACCATTTGGGTGCTCTGTATAATTCAGGTACTCATATCTTTCAAATGACTAATGAATAATGTTATAAATCATGAACAGGAAAAAAGTCAAAATACAATGAATTCTAATGTAAGAGAGTGATAGTTTCATATTCTCCCTCATAGTAATCACTAGCAAACTATCATTTGTTGAGTTTGGTATAGTGTAAAAGAATAATATTCACAATTATCTGAAAATAATATGAAAAACAACTTAAACAATATACTGTGTGTGCTCTATTTTATATGATATAATAAATGGAACACATACACAGATATGAGAATTCAGCTATCTTCCATTAAATAGAAAAATGAAAATATAATTCCTAACTTCTCACTAATTTTTCCTTGTATTACAGCTATTTTATACAATTACCTCAACATGTTAATATTAATTTTAATTAAGTTGTATAATTAAATTTGTTGTATAGTTAAATTTCTGGTTTATATTTTCTAATGTAACATACATCAGTGGATAGAATGTCCAGAAACAAAAGCTCTTTTAGGTCTTTAATAATTTTCAAGAGTATAAGTACTGAGATAAAACAAATTGAAAATCCTCAGTGAGGAATTCGGAAATTGGTACGTTGGAGGCTATTCAGATGCTTATTTTAATATTCCCAGTGGTGGCATAAAGGAATTTAAACTCAACAGTCATGAAAAATAAGGAAAGGGGAAAAATGATTTAGAACATTCATAAATAGTAATAACTGGCCTAAATAACTGATTAAATATCTGGGTGGAAAAAAAAAGGAAAGAGTGACAAAAATCAAGTTTGTAAGTCTGTGTGATGAAGTGAACACCATTACCCTAGTTATGCAACAAAAGGAAACAAACCAATATAAGTATAAAAAAAGAGACTTGTTAATGGATTATGAAATCTATGAAAGCTGCTGAACAATTCTAAATAATTATCAGCAGAAAACTAGGTTACTTTTGTCACTGTAGTCTATTGGAAAAGTGGCCTTTTTTGTTCAAGCCATCAGACACTGATCTTCAGAACACAATTACATTATAGCTATTTTTCATAGAATTATTTTTTCCTATTGCAAAGGTAAGCAAAAGGGTGAATAAAGTGGTTACATCTAAAATACTTCTTTTATATTCTAAAACTTGTACTCCAAGCCCTGTTAAAGTCAAAGAATCAGTTCCCTGTGGGAAATCTTTCTCCATTTCTTTTTATTGGCATGTGTGATTTTTGTTGTTATTAGGAACACTGGAAAACTGTCAGTTGCAACTGATTAACACTTGTAGCTGATGGCATTTTTAATGATAATGATTTTTTTTTTCTATCCAGAGGAATATAGGATTTTCTTACAGGTCAGTTTTATGTTTTTTTTGGCTGAAATTAACTGAAAATTATTTATGAAGAAAACTACATTAATGTAAATGAAGGTTCCTGGGTAATTTCTGCCACAGGCATATCTGTGGGCAGAAATAAACTCTTTAAAAGAAATATCTTAAGTCAGAAGATTTATTAGCATTCACATACCTCGAGATTATATAAGAAACTGTATACAACTTAAAAAGGAAAAAGCGGCCTTGTTACCACATGGTATGTAAATCCCAATGTTTTAGAAAGAGGCTAAAGATATATTTCTTTCTGTTCTCATCAAATTCATCACCTTGATTGATGCTACAAATGAAAATAAGTAGGAGGGAGTAGGTTGCTAGAAATCTGAAAGATTAATAAATTAAAATAAACTGCTTTACTATTCATTTTTGAGGAATACTCTTAGCATTCATATCATTACCCAATAAAACTGTCACCTCAAATATTGTATCCTTAAAATAATAATTAAAATCAAATATAGTAAGGAATTCAATCTTCATGCTTCCCATTTCTGTGTAATGTGATTTAAATGATCATGTAAAAACTATTACAGATTATTACTGTAATTCAAGATAATTAAACTATTGAAACACAATGATTTTAATACATATATAAAGGTTTACACACATGCATATGAATATACATAATATTGCTTGATTTAAAATGCTGTTTTTCATACCTGCCACCTATGGATAAAAACCTAAAGTCATTACAATCATATATACATATACAGTATTTAAAAAATGGTGATAACTCTTAAGAGGCCAGTGTATATAGTGATGCCAGAAGAACAAGTTTCTTTAGGTACCTATTTATCAACGTTGTGAATGAATACTCATGTAGAACAACAACAACAACAAAAAAAAACACAAACAAAAACAGAAATATCCACATCAAACTCCATGTGAAAAATCAAAGTCTATAAAATTATGAATGTGATAAATTTTCCATCTAGAATCTTATCTCTAATATTACATTACCAAGGCGTAAGCATATCACAATTCCAGAATTGCTTATTATTTAATAATTGAGAAAACATTAATCTCAAACGTTTGTTCCTGACTTTTACATACATTTGCCTTTATTCGATGTGAACCTTAACTTCTATGGCAATACTTAGCAAACTTTGTTCTGAGAACATGAATAATTTAGAGTCATTAGTGAGTATAAATGGACATGCAATGTTCACAAATTGCTTAATACTCCTGAATGTCTATTGACCAAATCCTAACTCAGATCAATTAAGGGAAAAAAATTATAGAGATTATAATGTGAATAATTAAAACACAGGTGGCAGCAATGAAACAAAATGGCCTTAGAAGCTACTAGATCAGGGACTGCAACCGAACCAAGATTCTATACTTACATATTTTTTTCCAAGATGCTGACATCATGTTCTTTCATTATAAACTGGATTTCTGTAAGCAGTAAGAAATGCAAACACTAAACACTCTACTGTTGTTATGACTTAAGGCTTTTTCTCATATTGATTGTCTTCTAGAGTATAAATTTGAAACTTTTCAGCCCAAACAGGAAGTGTGGCTAGCTGCTTGCCTTTGTGCCAGTTGCCTATGGAGTGGGAATTCTCCTTAGCCTCGCGTGAAACTTACTTATTCATGCATTCAGAAGCTTTCCCCAGAAGTTGTAGCATTTGGGGCCAACTTATTTGAATTAGATATTATTGCCAAGTAGGAGAAACTAACTTGTGTGTTGAAGGAATCACTGTAGATCCGCTACACATTTCTGTTTCTCAGACCTGGGGCAAAATGGTTCTGGCAATGGCATTCTGGCTTCATTATTAGGAATATTTTGGAAGTTCTTATCAAAGTCAGATATCGCCTTAGTATTTCCCTGAAATAATGAAATACAACCTATGTGCATCCTATGAGCTAGTTTTCTCAGTTAAAATTCAAATAAAGTCCATAATATATTCTTCTGCTGCTCAAATTCACATTGATGTATCACTTTTTATGGCAATACCCAAGGCAGTGGTTATGTGATTGTTGCCTGTCCAAAACCTACCTACCTGCTGAGAAAATAAAGAGCTTCCAAAATTCTTCAACAACATTGTTGAGCCTTCTCAGATTCATTGAAGAGAATCACTCTCTGTTAAACATACATGAGGAAATAATAGTATGGTTTTATTACATGTGTTTCACTCTTTTCCTGCCACTTTAACATGAATATTGCTACTGCTAATGAAAATGTCCTCTTCCCTGATTATTTCATACTATTTATTAATCATCGATATATTCTTATATGAATCACCACAATATTCTTAATGGTAGTTTTTATATTTTATATAAAGCAAACACCCGGAGGGCAGAATTCAAGCTCCATTATTTCTTTATTTTTCAAGCACTTCGTGTATTCTCTTGTAAATAAAAGATGCTCATTATTTATGGGCTGTGATGGTGGAAGTAGAAAGGAAATTTGTGTAGAATAAGTTATACTTGCCCCAAGTCAATATCAAAGCAGTGAAACTTAATTTCTATGCAGGCAAGTTTAGCAAGCGTTCAGTAGTCTTGTAATCCATTCCTAATTTGTAAAAAATTTTTACAGGAGACGAGATAGAGTAAGAAAAATGAAGAAGGGGTATGAGAAAGTAGAGAATATCAAGAGAGGAAGTGAAAAGTTTAGGGAACGTAGAGAGACATAAGAATAAAAGAGTGGTGGTGTCGTGGGTTAAAGCACAGCACCAAATAGCTAAAGCCACTTCAGCATGAGTTTGAACCCCACCCGCCCTGGAAATGATCCACGGGGAGTGGCAGACCTCTCCTGACCCGCCTGCTGCTCCCCTCAGCAGTGTACCTCGTCAGTAGACCTGTTCTGCTCCCCACTCTGTCTCTGGTGAAGCCTCTCACTGCCTCTGCACCTTTGGCCTGTACCCAGTTCTGTATGAATAAATAAATCTTTTTTAAAAAGAGTAAGAGCAAATCTCTTCAGGGGATTCAGAGAAATGGGTTACTTGCCATTGTACCAAGACCCCTCAGCGCTGATCTCGCCCTCCACACACTTGGAGAGGGGCATTTTTTTTTTAAAGATTTATTTATTTATTCATACAGAACTGGGGTACAGGCCAGAGATGCGGAGGGTGAGAGGATTCACCAGAGACAGAGTGGGGAGCAGAACAGGCAGATCGACAAAGTACACTGCTGAGGGGAGCAGCAGGCGGGTCAGGGGGGATCTGCCACGCCATGTGGATCTCCTCCAGGGCAGGCGGGGATCGAACTCATGCGGAAGTAGCTTTTGATTCTTAGTACAGTGCTTTAACCACTGCGCCACCAGGGAGGGCCAAATTCATAAAATATTTTAGTATTATTATTATTATTGTTTGCATACAAGAGCTGGGATACAGACCAGAGGGGCAGGGTGTGAAAGGACTCACCAAAGACAGAGTGGGGAGTAGAAGAGGTAGATTTACTGAAATACACTACTGAGGGGAGCACTGGGAAATACCGGAGAGGTCTGCCACGCCATGTGGTCACCTCCGGGGCAGGCGGGAATCGAACTCATGCGGAAGCGGCTTTAGATTCTCAGTGCTGTGCTTTAACCCGCTGCGCCACCAGGGAGGGCCAGGAGGGGGGCATTCTTAAGCTGTCAAAGGAGCTCCAGCTTCTGCTTACTTCCTACGTTTCTTATTTAACCGAATGTTAACCTTTGTTTAAAGACAGTTTTCAGAATTGTAGGGCAAAAACACCATGAGATATTCTCAGATAATACACAACCAGGCCGATTTGAAACTGCATTCTAGAAACCGCAGTGGTTTGAAATATCACAGGAAAATCAAGGATCACAGGGAAATCAACAGCAGTGGGCTTCAGAGTCAGCGAGGGGAAGGTGCCGCCATGAATAAAAGCAAGTTTGGCGCCCTGTCTTTCCTTTCATCTCCTCCCCTCCAATTTCTGAAAGTGGAAACATATATATCTGGTCATTTATGCTGCCTGCGGAGCTCTAATGACTGCTTTGCTAGGAAAACCTACTGAGCCGGAGGTAGAAAATAATGACTATCGGGCAGAAGATGTCATCTGGAAGGTCAAAGAGCGAAACTTGCAAGGTTTCTGCTTCGGATTGAAATGCCATCCGGTGCAGCTACTGAGGTGGATTCAGTCTGGCACCAAAGTAATTTGTCTCTAAGCAGCTTCTGTCGAAGTAGAGAAACTCACATTACAACAGTCGTCACTGAGATGGGTTCCTAGGGTCAATGATCCAATTGCAGTTACAAACTTCCCAGGAATTCATAAATGCTGGGATCAAAAACACAGATCACGCATGCTGGATCTGTCCTACTTTGTTTTTATGAACTTACAATTGACTGTGTAATGGCGAAGTAGATTATTTTCCAAGTTTTTTTTTAATAGCATTATTTAAATGGTGATGTTCACCACACATAGGCGTCCCTAAACTTAAATCTAATTGAAGGACTCTGTAAAAAGAATTAGAATGATTGGGGTTTGCACAAAGAATGTCTTATAGGTATTTTGGTATTATTTTCTATTAACATCGGCTCATTGAGGATTATTATTGATATAATATAGGTCTCTAAATTAGTGGCTTTGTATTAGAATTCACCAATCTGTTGGCAAGTAAGATTGATTATTAGCCCCTGAGCATCTCATGTACTTTTCAATTTACCTTTAAGAAGTTAGGATATTAGGGCCCTCCCAGGTGGTGCAGCGAGTAAATGCAGCACTAAGAAGCTAAAGCCACTTCAGCATGAGTTCCGTCCCCCGCCCTGGAGATGACCACAAGGCACAGCAGACCTCTCCTGACCCACCGGCTGCTCCCTTCAGCAGTGTATTTCGTCTATCTGCCTATTTTCTCCCCACTCTGAGTGAAGCATCTTACCGCTCCTGCACCTCCTGACTATACCCCAGTTCTGTATGCAGAAATAAATAAAAATCTTAAAAAAAAAAGTTAGGATATTAACCTCTGGGGGTAGGGAGGGGAAAGAGATACTGTTGATCTTTATAGGTCACAGAAACAAAACTTTTTCTGTCTACTCCTCACTTTCTAGATCTTAATGAAAGCAACCTGCATATACTTTTTTTTTTTTTTTTTGGTTTAAGTTTGTTACAGATACAGTAGTAAATAAGCTCTAGGTGAACAAGAGTAAGGGATAAAGTGAATGAATAAAAAGGTGGATTGGAGGAGAAATATATCTTTTTCAGTATTCTTTCTAAATAATGTTAGATAGTTAAAAGAAAGGAAAAACTGATTGCCAAGGGATTTAGTACATTATTAGTACATGTATTTATGTTGATTTGAGTGTTTAAAAAAACACTGCATGCCCCACGGGGATTACAATTGAGATGAAAAAAAAAAGTACAAAATGATGTAAAAATAAACTATTATAGTATAAAAAAACTGCATGCAACTTATAAAATTTGAGAGCATTTGGAAAGGGATCAAACAGTACAATAAGGGCAAAAATAATGTTTATCTTTGTCAGTTTTTTTAAATTGAAGGAACATTATATAATAATACACAGTTTTCAAATATAGATGATTCTAGGCCAACATCCATGTATTATACATCACTACTAGAAGTCTGAGTACACAGTAACCTGCATATGGCTAAGTGTCATGTAGACATCATCATACTACCGATGATTTCCTGAGATAGGTATGATTATTGCACTCATTTATAAGTGAGAAATTGAGATTTGCAAACTTAGTATTAAATACCCTGCCTAAGAACCCAGTCATGACTGGGGTCAGGATCCTAAGATTCTAAGATTCACGTCTGTTATCTCTAAACATGACCCTAGGCTTCTTCCCTTAGAAGTTATTTTTTGTTGTTACCATTCTTGGAAGGAATACCATGGAGCTGATTGTATCAGTCACATCATATCAACATCTGGGGCCCCAGGGTGGCCCTCAATCATGCTCTAAAAATATGATTTTCTTGAAATTGTAAAATATGAAAGCAGAACTTTAGTAGTCTTAGAGTTAAAAAAAAAGAGCTATATATGATTTACTTAGGTATGTGTTCCATATTTAATAATTTTAATCACTACCTTGACTTGGATTTCTTTTTTTTTTCCAAATATTTATTTATTTATGCACACAAGAGCTGGGGTACAGGTCAGAAATGTAGGGGGAGAGAATTCACCAGGGACAGAGTAGGGAGCAGAACATGCAGAACAACTAAAGTATACTGCTGAGGGGAGCAGCTGGCAAGACAGGAGAGATCTGCTGTGCCATGGAGATCAGCTCCCTCACCAGGGATTGAACTCATTCTGCATTGGCTGCCAACAGCTTCATAGTGCTGCATTTTAGCCCTTGACTTGGATTCTAGGAATCAGAATCTTACACATCCTGTGGTTAAATATACATGTGTCCATATGTGTGTGTATATACATATATGTGTATATATGTGTGTACATATATATGTATGCATATATCTGTGTGTTTATATACACACAAAAATTTATATATATAATTTCCAATGATTGAGCTTTATTTCTTACAATCCAGATGTTCTCTTTAGCAGTACAAAAATTATGATGGATTAAAAGTAATAAATAGATAAAGGTAACTGGTAATTTTACATTGGGAACCAGCCCATAAAACTGATCAATTTTACCCAAGACAAGTCAACCCATCATGAACTGGCCCAAAGCCTCTTCCTTAGTTATGAAAAGCTCACAAAAAGAAGTTATAAAAGGGAGCCATAATCCTTTATTCATGTGTGACCTCTCCTATCTCACCCCCTTTTCCCTTGCAGGGTATTTCTAAACTTGCCTTTTTTCATCATCTCTGTCCCTACTAAATGCTCTCACCCCACCATGTTCCAGCCTCATCTTGATATTTCTCATCAACATATAAGTGGTATTTTTTGCCTTAATCTGTATTTTCAAATCCATTTCTGTTTTTACATTCTATCACAATTAATGCACTATTTGATTTTTTGTTCTTGTTCAAGTATTCCTCCTCTTACTTTACATTACTTAGCATAATTAATGAAAAATCTTTTGTGTGAACAAAATAATGGGGTTAAAATATGCATGAAAAATGAAAGATTGAGTGGTCTTCTAAAAGAAAAGGGTCATGTAAAGTATAAAGGAAACATTAAATGAAATTATATTGAGCAAACCACTGAGTTTATAAAAATAATTCCAACACAGAAAAACGTTAAATACTAGGAAAAAATTTTTGAAAGAAATATTAAATGCATGACAGACCTGGTAAGACAGAAAAGAAAATAATCAACCTGAAGGAGAAAAAGGAAGGAATCCAGCAAGTGAACAAGGCACTGCAGCTAGGGGCTGCCCTGAGGGTTTGGGCTCTACCCAGTGATAAACTCTTTGTTTCACTAGCCTGGTGGGGAGAAGCAAGTCAGAGAAGAGCCTTGGGCCTTTGCAAGAAGGCAAGGCCCCTAGAATGATATAAGATTAGGGTAAAAAATAAGGGAGATAGAAAAGAAACCTGTCTGCTTTGGCTATTGTTATGGATGGAAAGAAGAAAAATAAGCCCTCTTCTCTCCCCTTTCCCCCCAAGAGTCAATGATGACAATAAAATCCTTGATCTATAGGGAATACAATTAAATCCAAATTTGCTCTGTGGTTCATTTGTTCATTAATTTTCAGTAGGCAGCAATTCCAAATGTCATTATCTGAGCACAGACAATCTCACAAATAATCACCATTGGTTAACTAGTTAATGGTGATATGTTAGTAGCATAACCGGTGCAATGGTAAATAACTTCAGACAAGATGATTACTTTAATTCAAGATGCTATTGAAGTTCTTAGCCAGCAGAGTGCAATCAAAGTTTGTGTAAGCAAATACAAAAACGAAATAGAATAATGTAAAGTAAAATAAACATTGAAAATGTTTATTCTCAGAAGAGAATAAACAAAGATTTTTATGACTTTAAATTACATAGACATTAAATAAGATATAAACAGCATTAGGTTGATATGCAAATTGAAAATCTGGGAACCAAAAAAGGAAATACAAATTAGGAGAAAAGAATCCAAATAATCTAAATATAAATATTTGACAATAAAAATATATCTTAAATGTAAATGTATGGCATATCCTCCACAGAGGGGGAGGAAAACTCAGAATGATTTAAATCATTTTGGAAATAATTTTGACTAGAAGCTAAATGAATGCTAATTGATAAATTTGTTTTACCTGGGAATATGAGTTAAAAATTCTGAAATTAATGAGCATGTACATTTAGATGAACCCAGAAGGAAATGAAGAGTTGTATTAGCAGGCAGAATAAAGGGTACTCCGGAATCCCCAAACCTGCCTGCTTTACGTGGGATTTGCCATCTGCCACATAAAAACAAAACATACTCAGCCCAAAGACCTTTTAATAGACAAGAATTTTAACACAATTAATGTGCAATAGAGAGAAGAGAAAGAACATGGTTACAACCATTCCCCCAATGAAACAACCAAAGTTACACATTCCCTCATGGGTCAATGCCCAGCCAAAGATACACATTCCCTCATGGGTCAATGCCCAGCCAAATAGAGTTGGCCCAAAGCAGAGCCACTAAGGCCTGGAAACCTGTCACAAATCTAAGGTAACCTCAGATAGGTACCAATAGGAAAAGGGAAGAAGGAACCAGGCAAGTCTGTTAGGAAAAGAGCAAAATCATAAGACAAGTCAAGATAAAGGCTGCCATTGTCAGCCTCCACTAGGTTTCTCATCCATGTCTATTACATGTGTCTACTTCCATGTTGCCCAAATCCCTGTTCAAGGCCAAGGCCAAGAAGCAAATATAACCTCTTTTTCACATCTCTCTGCTCATGAGACTACTCCAGTTTTCTTTCTCAAGTTCTTCTTGGCTTCCCCTCTCTGTTCAGTTCCACTCATACTTGGGTGGGGCAGGGAACCCTTTATATGGAAATATAGTTACAGTTGCTCAGTGATGGGACCATGTGAGATAGACACCAGAACAAAACTAAGGACGAATGGAATACCATGATCAACTACATGCCCCACCACTCTATGAAAGGTAAATTGAAGGAGGATTTGTTAGTCATAACCCAAGCTAGCAATTGTATACTTGCTTGCCAGCTTAGAATAGTTGAAGCTGGAGACAACCTACCAGGGAAATGTACACACTCAAGGGAAATTTAAAAGTTAGGTAATTGCTAACCTAAAGCTAGTTTATGTGACTCAAATGACAAGTTATAGGCAGATTTAGGTTGTGAATAAAGAACCCCGTTTTTACATGTGGAGTTTGAAGTGTCTAATGAAACCTCATAACCTTCATAACAATATCTACTAAATCAATAAACATACACAGATGGAAAGGAAGATTGAAATTGGAGGAATAAATATGGACTTCATACTAGTCAGTAGCTCTGACTCTAAAGACATCAAAATAGCTTTTATCACCAGGGGAGAATGTATAGACTGTGAAGAAAAAAGGAAGAGACACAGTGTTGAGAAGACCAGTATTTAAAGTGGGTAAGAGAAGCCTGAAATGAGGAATGAGAAAGCTAATCAGTACTCAATGTAGTTAACAATGTCAAGATTAGAATATATAAAATGGAGGAAATCTCAGATTTTTCTAATCATTAAGCATGGTGCCATACACGTTTGCAACTTGAAATTGGTGACCTTAGAAGAAGAGATGGCAACAGAACGACTAGACATGAATGGTTGAAATGAGTGAAAATAAGTGAAAGGTTAGCAAATAGTGATAGGCTATGACAGAATATATAAAAATAATTCATCAAAATTATTGTGTTCAAAATAAAAGACAATTTTGATTTACTCTGGATTGTATGTTATATATGTGAAATTAGGACATTCTGATCCAGAAGTCCAGGTTCTAGCAAACAAAAATTTTCCAATCCTAAGATATTTGCTCTCACTTAGCGTGAGAGCACAAAAGATGACTTTTAATGGATGTTAATAGATTTTAATAGTTGCATATTAATCATTTATTTTTTCATTTGAATCTTTAAACATTGTTTAGTGGAAAAAAATGTACTTAAGATAATTTTATTATCAATCTAGAGTGCGTGAGAGTATTAAAATGTAAGTTCATGTAATAGCGATAAAAATACCTATGTATATGCATATTATATTTATTGCACATTTTATGAGTGAGTAGGACCACACAATAGTAATTTTAATTATATTTCAATCTTCATATATGCTCAGTTTGTCCCTCAATAATAAAGTTTTGGTATACATTTATTTCAGATCTTTTCGGATGGATTTTTATGTTTTGCTCCTGCATGTAGTACTGCATCTCAGTAAGCGTGACTTCTCTTAACTGCATCAAATTTTACAGATTTATAAAGTGCCCTATTAGACATGCTATATAATTTTGAATAGATAAACATGAGAAATATTTGAGTGTTAATGACAAAGTTTAGGTTATTTTCTATGTTTTGTGCCTTGAGTACTCGTTTGCACAGTGGGAATTTCTCTATGCTTGTAAAGATTAATTTCTCAGCACAGAGGCTTTAGGGCTGTGTTTTCTTGAACATCATGACTCCTTTTTACAAGTGTGAGGTTCATCCTCAGCTACATTATAATTCAGCATGTGCTATGACAACGAATGGCTAAAATTATCAATCACCGCAGAGCTACCCAGGGGAAAATGCTAATCATATTCACTTGAAGATATAAGCAACAATAGAAAATAAGATACAATGGGCCAATTCTTCAGGCAAGAAGTGACTTACACTTAGATTTTAGGAAACAAATTACTGCCTGTATTATTATCTACTTTCACATTTTAGTTTTGCTAGGCATATCCTGCTTAATACATTCTGTATTTACTTGGGCCTCTGTCAAACTGTGTAATAAAGTTAAAGGATTATTTTTTTTTTAAAGATTTATTTATTTGTGCATACAGAACTGGGGTACAGGCCAGAGGCTCAGGGATGGTGAGAGGCTTCACCAGAGACAGAGTGGGGAGCAGAACAGGCAGATCGATGAAGTACACTGCTGAGGGGAGCAGTGGGCGGGTCAGGAGCGGTCTGCCACGCCATGTGGTCACTTCCAGGGCAGGCAGGGATCGAACTCATGCGGAAGCGGCTTTAGATTCTCAGTGCTGTGTTTTAACCCGCTGCGCCACCAGGGAGGGCCTAAAGGATTATTTTTTTAAGATTTATTTATTTATGCTTACAGAACTAGTGTACAGACAAGAGGTGTAGTGGGTGAGAGGCTTCACTGGAGACAGAGTGGGGAGCAGAATGGGCAGATCAACAAAATATACTGCTGAAGGGGTCAGTGGGCAGGTCAGGAGCTGTCTCCCACACCATGTGGGTCAGCTCCTTGGTCTGGGATCAAACTCTTGCTACAGTGGCTTTGGAGAGCTTCATAAAGCAGTGCTTTAACCCTTTGCAACACCAGGGAGAGCCCAAAAGTTAAAAAATGTTTTAAAGGATAATTTATTTTTCTTTGTGCCTGTTGAAGACATGTTAAGGAATTTTAAACAAATGTTACCAATCAAGAAAGAAAATTGTATTATCTCTGTCCCATGCACTCAATCAGAGGCAAACACCAGAGCAAGTAAATTTCTTTCTTTATCTCAACAGTTTTCTTATGTGTATATAAGTTTAATATATATGCAAATGTGAAACATGTATTCCTTATAAGGTTATAATAAAGAATACACCCAATTATGATGTGATTTATCACAATATTTAGCATTTTTAAGAAAATGCTATACACATTTGTTACAGAAATATATGCTTTGCATTTTATCTGGCAACCCTACACCTAATGCAGAATGGGGAAATTCAAGAGATGGAGTCTCAAAGATAAAATCATTAAAGGTGAAACCAAAAGTATAAATTAGGAATTGGGACAAGGGATGAAGAACCCAAAATAATCTAGGTAGATGAAGTCACGAGGAAGAAAGTATTCCACGTTGCTGTAACTAGAAAATTTTCTTTGTTGCTAGAATGTGAACTGTGAGGTCAGAATTAGAATATGAAAAGGCATTTTCAGGTGGAAGGAGTGGAAGAAAGAATAGGCAAAGAGAGACAAAGGGAAGGGCCAGGGAAAAGAAGAAGAACAGAGACCTAGAGGGAGAGACTGATTTCCCAGTGGCCTTATGGAAATCACAATTTGCAAGCATGTGTTAAGCCTCCTAGTTTAGATGCGTATCTGCTTAGGGATAAGTAAAGGATAAATGAGACATGCTGATATATAAAGTATAACTAACTCAAACATTTTGTTTCTACTACTTGACTACTTGTATGAATTAAATTCTGCTAAAAGATCTGCAGACTGACTCAAAGATCTGCATGGTGATCACAGGCCCATGGTTCTTCATTCCGACAAGAACTACAACATATTAGGTGTGCAATACTTAAATAACATAGACTGCCTTTTATGGGACTGACTGAAATGTGTGTGCATTCATGCAAAAAGATATTTCTACATTATGTAGGAGCCAGATTAAACTAAGGCCAGTCATGAATTTATAATGTAAGACAATATTGGTATTGTTTGAAAAGAGAACACAATTATAAAATTGATTGGGGTTAGCACAATAGGGTCTGATTTTTATAGACCCTATTTAATATAATTTTATATTTAATATAATTTTACAGGTATGTGTTCAATAAATGAGGATGTGGAAATATGATTAGTATTGCTTTTACATTGATTATGTTGAGATGATGTTGGTAAACCTAGATTCTTTCATGCAATCTACATGGACTAACGTGCCATTTTTGGAAGGGATTATATGTATATTTTTATCAAAGGACCATTGCATTATAATAAGTTCAGATGTGTATCATTGAAGATCAACATGTTTATATTCTACTGTAAGTTCAACATTAAGTGTTCAAGTTCTAACCTTCACAGTACAATTGACCCCTTTTACCCAATTTACCTACCATCATTTTTTCCTTCTCTTTTGGTCACCACTAATTATCCTTCTAGTCTAAAAGTTTAATTTATTTTAATTCATCATTATTTGTTTTCTCTCTATACCACATGTGAGTGAAATCTTAGGATGTTTGTCTTTCTCCATCTGGCTTATGGCCTCAGGATTCATCCATGTTTTTGCAAGTAGCAAGACTTTTTTTCTTTAATATCTGAATATGTATGTATATATATATATATACATATATATATATATCACATCATCACTCATCTGCTTTGTTTTGTATGATACTTTGAATTGAGGGATCATGATGCTTCTATTTTTGTTTTTTCTTAGGACTGTAACAAATATATTTTTTTTCAAAGAATCTTTCAATTTAAAAATATGTATACACACAGAAGGATATCCAATGTGGCATATCAGATCTTCTTTTGTAGATATTGACACAATGTTCTTTTTCTAATATATTATTTGCCAGTTCTCATGTGTATCTGATTTTAACTTACATAGAAAGGGAGAAATATAAACAGCAATAGGCATATACTTACTCAGTTTACACATGTTTATATTACATTTTTGGTAGCTTTTTCAAAAAGGAAAGACAAAATCATTTCATAGCTTAGTTGTCTGCATCTTGCATTCTCTTCAATATATTAACATTGAAATACTTAGATTGTAAATGTGGGTCTGCTCATCCTAAATGGCTTGTTGGGCCAGCAAGTTGTTACCTGCAGTTCTCATCCTTTACAAGGTCAGAACTGTCCTTCAGCAACCCATTAGTCAAGTCATTAGACAAGGTGCCTTCAAATCAATCAAGAACAGAAAGCTTGATCACCCTGGGAAAAGACTGCATCATGAGATATGACTGGGAATGCCCAGGGGCTTTCACTAATGTGTGACAAGGGACCCAGAAGCTGATCAGTGGAACACCTTCTTGATAAGCTAGAAAGCCTGAGTAGGAAAATGCGGCTGGGTCTCAACTACAGTCAACAAGTAGATGAGAAGCACCTGGAGGGCACCATACCCCTTCATTCTATAGATAACAGTTCCACCCTGACCCTTTCCCTTTTACCTACTCCTTCCTACAATGAATGCTGTAGGTTTACTTTCATCAATAAAAATTCTGACTCTTGCTCTTCAGCAGCATCCACATTGGGTAGCCTGCCCCACGAATTTCTTTATCAGAGTGGTGTTGTTTCAGGGCACGCCAATGTGAACTGGGTTGCCTATCTGTGTGTCCTCACTCATGTGCTTAAGATTCTACCATACTGAGGACACACACAAAAAAGGTTCATTAATGGGTTTATTTACAAGGAGAAAAGTAAAGGAACAACCCAGGGAAAAAGGAGAGAGAGATACAAGGTAACTAGAATATCCTACCAGTTCTGCTGACCTGGACTCCAATAGCACACAGAAAGCTGATCCAGCTGGAGAGCCAAACAACCAGCCGCAAACCACCAGCCAAGAGAGCCCCAGAGCCACGTGTTTGGTTTTATCCCAACCTGGCTGCTCAGCTCCACCCTCACGTCCCCGCGTGTTTCTCCTTGGTACTGATGGGATTTGTAGTGTCCATGAAATCTGTGTCTGTTACAGTGTTACTGGACACGACATGTACATACTCACATTTTTCTAGTAAAATAGCTTTGCCTGGGAAGGTACAAATTCAACACTTGCTAAAACAAGTCAGTACAGTTTATTGAGCTTTTATTTGTGGCAGAACAGTCTTCATGGTCAAGAAAATGCTATCAAACTTGAGAAAAATTAAACAAGTTGAGTGATCAACTCCATGATACACCCCAATTTTAAACAAGGCGATTTTATTAAACAGTTATTTATATTCTTAAGAATAATTAATTAAATTAGGCAACTTACATGATTTATTTTAGAAATTATAATAAGGGACTTGATTAGAACTGGAGGGGGGCATGTTTGAATCTCTAGAATGATAAGTTTTAAACATTAATGGACAAAATTTGGAATCAGATAGGTGGAAATTAAACATCAGCTTCAATACTAGTAAAATGTTATAGAATGGCACATACATCTGGGACATGTTGGGCTTCAGGACAACCTTCCCGGCGCCTCTCCCTAAAATGTATTCATTCCCTGAGTAACTGAAGACTCTGGCCTCCATAAGTACAATAAAAGAAATTAGAATTTTAGTCCTGCATTACAATAAAAGAAATTAGAATTTGAGCCCTTAGCACAGCTCTCTGCAAAACAAAACAAAACAAAAAACTTTCAGGAAATCACGTGTGACATGTAAACAAAGACTAGAAATGTTCTTCCCATTTGTTTTCACAAAGGCATGTTGAACACCCCCAAGATGAGTAACATTTGGTGTGCACATCTATAACCTTTGGGGTATCTAGAGGTTCTCCGCTCTTCTAAACCTTATGAAGGATTACCAGAAGCTTCATCTTTGTTAATACTTAAGTTTACCTGCCATCTTTTATAAATAATATGGAAGAAGAAGTCCAGTTAACCACTAACAGTATTTATTTATTAAAGGGTAAGAATAAGATTTTCATTCTGACATATTGAAACTATGTTTCAAAATATGATAATTTGAAAAATCAACTCATTTTCTTTAAAAAGGAAAACAGCTTGGTATTTGCAGAGATTTTATAGGAACTATTGTTTTCTCCATTCTTCCTCTGTTCATTCATTGACTACTTTAATTCATCCCAAAAAGTGTGGGGCAAAGGGCTCTTCCACACATGTGGACTGTAGTTGGAACTTCCACAGTTATCTGCTTAAGTGGCCTTGATCTCCAACAGAATAACCCTTCCCTATAGATTTCCCTGGACTGGAACTTTAGCAAGAACATGCTGCCAGTTCTGTGAACCTGGATGGAAATGTGAGGAGTCTGAAGTTTTTTGGGGTTCCAAAATTCCAGGTAGCCTGACCTTTGAAATGGGAGAAAGAATAGTGAACCACAATGAAGGTGTTAATATACAATATTTTTTCTTTATGTTCGTTTTCCTCAGAACTGCTTAGGCGTCCTATCCCTTAAGGGCACATAAGTTTTTTCACAGATTTAAAGAAAAATACAACTAAGATTTGTATGTACTTTTATACTACACAAATTGCATTTCTCTAAGCAGATTTCAGCCAAAAGGCATGGATTCCATTCCTTAGTGATAAGTTTATACTCTCACTGCCTTCAGCTAACATTAAGGATGCTTTTTCTAAATTGGATTCAGGGCTCAGCTATCAGTATCCCCAGATGTACCAAACCCTTGAAAAACTTTGAGAATTTGGGGGGAGTGCAAAACCCGACTCTTTGTCTGTCTAATTATTCTGAATTCTAACATCCTAAGAATAGCAAGCTTATTACACACTGCTTATTTAACTTTTCAAGCATTATCCACCAAAATTTGCCACGTTTTTAGATTTTTATCAGTATCTTTACTTTCTTATTATTGACATTATTCTAATAATCAAAGTTCATTTCACTTTGGACAATCGCAGCTCTAGTTTTAAAAAGTCAATGATTATATCAAAGGCGGGATTTAAAAATGTCTAAACAACTTATCTGTTTGTGTATTTTTGATGTTAAAATATGTGTGTACTTTTTATGAAATCTTCATGAGCTGGACAAAAATACTTTTGATCAAAATAATATATTAATAAAATCTTCTTAGCAGTATTTCTCTATTTTTCAAAAAAAATGATTAAGTACAGACAGACTAAAGCTCAAGTAAATTAAGGTAGCAATATACTGTGACTGTCCTTGTCTCTCTATAATTTCTCTCCCAGGAATCCTTCAGTTGATGTTCATGTCCAACACTTAAAATCAAAATAAGCATTTACTAATGACTGCTTCACTAGACTAGGAGATCCTATTTTTCTCTTTTTTGCCTTACATGCTTACTTTTATTATTGCCCAGTCCTCGAGTTCATAATTTACACACCTTCCATGATTCTACTATATTTTCCTAATTTTGATATTTCACTCCTGTACATTCTCTCCATCAGTCCTTATCTATCTACTCACTACACAAGCTTTCTTAAAAAAAAAAAAAATCTCATATTTCATGATACCTCATGGCCTTATCTCCAAACCAATGAGAGTCTTGGCAAAAACACTTACTTTCCAATGGAATCATTGAGCATAATTTAATAAATGGCTTTGAAAAGGATGGTCAAAACAGTAGGTACATTTACCTGACCTCCATTCCCACCATCAGTCACTAATGTCAGCTAGGGCAATGAGGTAAAGAAAAACCAATCCACTGTGACAAGTCAGGATGGACACTACAGAAATAAGTTTCTAACCTAATTTTTCTCTATCTACTTGATCTCCATTGGGCCAGAGAGTTCTAGTTAGGATGGTCATATAATTCATTGCTCAAACAAAGACAGTGTTGAGAATGAAAGCCATTAAAAATTAAACTGATATAGCAGACATAAACTGGTTCTCCATCTTTGGAACTAAGTCTTAAGGCTTAGTTTGGTTTGGGGCAAAAAGTGAATATGAACTCCACTTCTGTCCACTCTCACCCCAAATAATTCTTTTATATACATATTCCTAAATTTTGTTATTCCCAGAGACCTATCTCTAGATAATAAATATAATGATTTATATATTTCAGAGTATAAAATTGGCATTTATCTTTATTGATGAAATATGTCAGTTATTCCAAAGCTAGCTTCATAAAATCCTCATCATTTTCCTATATTATCTTTCTTATATAAGGTATATAAGGTATAATTGTGTTGCCTAGCATCACCCTCCACCTAAGCTCAGATATACATAACTCAACTCCTCAAAATATGATATTAAATCAGTCATCCTTTATCCTCAGAGGGAAAGTTCCTTATGGAAAGGAAACTACATTGAAGCAACCAACCAATCATGGTTTCCCACTTAAATATTTCTAAAATGCTTTCCTAAATTCTGTCCCTATTACCAAAGTTCTAATGGCACGCTCTTGTTTCTAGAATTTATATGGTCAAATTGTCAACTGCATACAGATCAAAGATCATAAGGATTGGCAAAGATACTGGATTTGTTACCATGGAAACTTCTACAGACCTATAAGGGACTAATTTTAGGAAAGATGAGGACTCTTATTTTCTGTATTCAAAAGTAATTGATGCATATTATAGAAATATCAAGTTATGTATTTTTTGGTCTCTTCAAGATTCAAAATATTTGGTAAATACAACTATGCTAATTTTTAGGTACCAGGAAAACATTTCAAAAACTATGAATAATTTGTCCATAATCATTCAGTTAACAAATGTTAGAACTTGGCTTTTTGTTCACTACTGAAAATAAAGCCAGTGAACTTCCTATGGGATCCTACATTTCCAAGTTTTATTTGTATGATTACATATTATATCTTCTGTCCCCATATATTGCCTGGAAGCAAGAAATGCATTTCATACTTTAATTCATAAAGGTATGATTTATTCCAAAAACAAAATAACTTATAGTATTGAAAGTAAAACATAAGGAATGTTTTAATATATTGTTCTTTATATAACACAAATAGCTGTTTATAGGGTATTACCAATAGATTTTCATTTTTATTACCAATAGATTTTCATTTTATTGATTTGTTTCATACATAATCAAACCATATTTTATAAGGAAAAAGCTACTGTTGTATCTTGGTCTAAATGGTGCTATATATCAGAAAATTGTTTTACTGTCAGCTAATGAAAATAGCCATAAAAATTTGGAGAAATAATTTCCATTTTAAAATAGCCTCAGGTCTATATCTTAAGGATAAACTTACCCATAAATATGAATGCTAAATCTTTATTTATTCTTCTATGAATTGGAATGTTTATTCATTCTTTTCTCTGGAAATTTATTTGAAGCAATGTTTAATATTGATTGTATATAATGGATACACTGATGAAAATAAGTAAATTTAAGCTCCTAAGAACTTCCAAAATAAAGTGAAATATGAAAAGTACATAGACTTTGGAATGAGATAAATTAACTTTTAACCATCGACCTAATAATCACTAGCTTGGCCATCATAAATATATTATTTAAACTTTCAAAGTCCCCATGCCTCTGTTAGGAATATACTGTTAGGAATATACTCATTGACACATTACAAGAACCCCATCAAAATAAAGTAAACAAATCATTTTAAACAAAGCAGGCTTTTTTTTTTTTTTTTTTTAACCATGTGCTGAGGCACGTTCTCTATAATCTCTGTCTAGATACTGTTTGGTTCTAATCTAGTAAATGGACTGGTAGAGGGGTAAAATGAAGCAGATGAAGACTCCTTTCTTAAAGGAAGGACTCCAGAAACAGCCAGCCATAACTGGCATACTCAGTTAAAAGATTACTACTCAATGCAAGAGAAACTTAAGTGTTGATTTTGAACACATCTGCCTTACATATGACTTCACACTGTAATTAGGAATAAAAATTCTTGGCTCATAAATAAAATGAATATTTAGACAAGTATTTTTATTGCATATGTATGTGATTTCCAAGGTTTTAAGCCTTTACTCATTGTAGAATGTATCTCAGAGGTTAGTGAGTGGAAAAGGAAAGATTTTATTAAGTCTTCAAAACAGATTGCTAAATTAAACAGATTTGGTAGTTTTATGATTTATTTTTTCATGCAAAAAATTGTATTTTGAGTGCTTCTTTAGGATAGATCTACTGTAGACACTAAAGATGCAAACTTTGTGGGTCTGTAGATTGTTTTTACTATTTATCAAAATAGAAAATAGCCCCTGCTCCTGTAGATCTTACAATGTAGAGTTCAAACTGTTAGTCTGTAGAATGAGGAATGAGGTGCAACCTGGGCCCTCCAATTCTCACTGCTTTAAATGGAATCTATTTGCCACGCGAAGACAAACATACTCTTTTTTTTTTTTAAGATTTTTTTATTTATTCATACACAACTGGGGTACAGGCCAGAGATGCGCTGGTGATAAGATTCACCAGAGACAGAGCAGGGAGTAGAACAGGCAGATCGATGAAGTACACTGCTGAGGGGAGCAGCAAGTGAGACAGGAGAGGTCTGCCACTCCAAAAGACAAACATACTCTTAATAAGTAAGACCTTCAATACAAAATAACTTTAATATAAAATTAGTGTACAATAAATAAACAGCTCATGTTCAATAAAGAGAAGAGAAAGAATATAGTTAAAGTAGTTTATGATTAAACACCTTAAGATACCCAGCCTCCAGTGAGAAAAAGACCCAAAGCATTGATATTGAGAACAAAAAGGAAGCACCTTCTAGTGGGACACACAGAAAAGAGGCAGAACAGGCCAGATGGGTCTGAAAGGAAAAGAGCAAAATCAAAAGGCAAGTAAAGACAAAATCTGCCATTGTCAGCCTCTCCTTGGGCTTCTCACACCCCCCCCCCATCTCTGTGTCTTTAAAGTGTTTCCTTCCATGTACCCCAAGTCTCTGGCACGAAATCAAGGCTAAGAACCAAGCATGGCTTCTTCACATGTCTCTCTGTTCCACATACCTCTTCTTCAGTCTTCTCTTCTTCCTGTCTTCTCCGTTCTCTTTCCCGTCTTTTCTGTCTTCCCCCTGAAGAGCTTCACCCTTCCTTTGGATCAGGCAGGGAATGTGGAAACTCCACTTTCCCTGGGGATTACCCTGTTACAGAACCATTCACTGACTACTCAAATTTTCCTCAAACTAGTATATAATTACCTCCCAGTGTTGTCTCTTTTTATATGCATAGAAAAGTCCTACTCTATCTTCCTCTTACAGACCTAGATAATCTGGGATCATCTCTCTAACTCAAAATCTTAATCACAATCATAAAAATTCTTATTTAATGCACTACAAAGGAACATCCACAGATCCCAGAGATAAAGACATGGGTATTTTTAGGATGCATTATTTATTATTAGTGCATCAATTTAATTGAAATTGACATATTGAGATTGAATTACTTTTATTTTGTTTTTTGAATACTAGGTTTCTCCTTATTGAATTACATGCCATGTTAAGCAATCTTGTTTAATTTTCTATTGTGCTCATAATTTTCTTTGCATATTAATATTTTAATAATTCTACATGTTGAAAATACTTTATCCCCGTTTCCATTTTGTTCTTCCCCCTCTTTATGAAAGATAATTTACTACACAGTTTTGAGAAGATGACTACCTTCTCAACTGTGTGATTTTAAGACAGTCAATTAAGAGCTCTATTTTTCAGTAACTTCATCTTTGATTGTTGTATTTTATGCAATATTTATCTAATAGATAAATACATGAATTAAATATGTAAATGTTACACTTGTTTATTAAGACAATTGACGTTTCCTTTGAAGTAGAGATATAATTTCAGGTTTTAAATAGATGTAAGGAAAATTAGTGTATTGCAAAATTACCTTAATTAAATTATTTGGAAATCTCACTGTTAAAGTTTGAATTAGAAAGCATAAGTGAAAAAGATATGCAACCCTGAGGCACACAGGTGATTTGGTGATGGGAAGCACACAGAGATTACAACTGAGATGGAAAAAGGCACAGAATGATGTAAAAATAAACATATTATTTTAAGAAATGCAACCTATAAACTGCTTTCTAAACATTATATAAATCATAAAAATAATTTGTAATTTATTATAATATGGTTGTTAATGATTATTTTGTAAGGTCAAATTTTTAATATCATGGCTGTCACATTTCTCACTAATTTCTACTTCATTATATGTATTAAAGTGTCTGTTAATAATTAATCTAATGCTTTTAATGTAATTCATTGAAATTTTTGTGCTTCATTGCAAAAAAAACCAATAGTCAATATAAATCAATTTAATCAAATGAATCAAATTATTCATTTGTAATAGTGTATCTATAATACATGAAAACAACAAAACAAAAAAGGATGAGGCAGACTACTAAGGATATGCAGGTTTAAATTACTATTTTATTTCATTCTGACTAGTAAAATTTAGACATGTATTGAACAAGAACAAACAAATTGGATTAATAAAATCAGAGCCTCTGATGTAGAAAAAGAAAGCAGAAAATACAGAATGTCAGAGAAATCAATTCCAATAAACTCAAAGTAACTGCATGTAGTACTTTGATCCAGGTTAGTTTTAATTTTTGCATATATAGTTAAGCCTGATAAAGAAAAAAATTGAAAGTGCAGATTAGCAAATGACTTTTAAAAATAGCTACACATGGCCCTCCCTGGTGGCGCAGCGGGTTAAAGCACTGAACTAAGAAGCTTATGCCACTTCCGAATGAGTTCAATCCCCACCTGCCCGGGAGGAGATCCACATGGCACGGCAGACCTCTCCTGACCCGCCTGCTGCTCCCCGCAGCAGTGTATTTCGTCGATCTGCTTGTTCTGCTCCCCACTCTGTCCCTGGTGAATCCTGTCTCACCCTGCGCCATCTCTGGCCTGTACCCCAGTTCTGTATGAATAAATAAATAAATCTTAAAAAAAAATAGCTATAAATGTCTATGAGAGCAACACAAACTTTGTTTAATCAGTAACAGAGGCCCTCCCTGATGATACAATGAGTTAAAGCACAGCACTACGAAGCTAGCAGATGTCGCTTAGATCCCCAGCCACAGATGTGACCCACATGGCACAGCAGACTTCTCCTGACTGGCCTGTTGCTCCCCTCAGCAGGGTACTTCATTAATCTACCTGTTCTGCTCCCCACTCTGTCTCTGGTGAAGCCTCTCACTGCCCCTGTAACTCTGGCTTACACCGCAGTTCTGTAGGCATAAGTAAATAAATCCTTTTAAAATAATCCATAACAGAGATCTACAACAGTTTCTCAGTCTATAATGCTGATATTTGAGGCCAATTATTTGTGATGGGGACCATCCCAGGAATATGTGGAATTTGACAATGCCAATTGTCAGAATTTGTCTGACCTGTTAAATGTCAGTAGTACTTCTCCACCCTATGACACCAAAAGCATCTCCAGACATTACTAGAAGTCTCCTGAGAGGGGAAAAAAAAAATCACTTTTTAGTTAAAGCCACTAATGTGCAAAACAGAGTTTTGTCATACTATAAAAGAAACTTTGAAAGAAAAGAATGACATAATACGTTAAATCAGATGTTACTTACATAATTTATGCTGTTTTCAGATTACTGAAAACAAAGGTCAGTAAGTCTTATTTCTTGGCATTGCAAAAAAAAAAAAAAAAACTATACAAGTTTAAAGGAATTATTGATCCTTAAATCTTGTTCTAAGTTTACATAGTTGACCACTGTGACTAGCTGTGAAGTGATACATTTAATAAAACACAAGATTGTGTTCATAGTAAAAGTGAGTGGTTATTAGTATTAATTATTCTATGACTACAATATGAAATAATTCTTTCCTCTTGAAGGAGATAAGTTCCTCTTGAGGACAGGCAACATCTACAGGGATCTTCTCAAAATTCAAGAGTGAATATTTAGAAATTTGAGACCTAAACACTGAGTTTGTATAAAATTTTTGTTGTATGCGCCCTACCTTGTTATATAATTTAATAAATTATTTAGAATGGTTTGAATCACTTTTCAATAGCCTGTCCTGTTCTTTTATTTAGAGACTCAAGAGGATTCCTGTAGAGCTATAAAAGAATGACCCAGCATTCAGAAGGAAAATGATGCAACTCTATGGAAAATGTTCACCTCTGCCTTGCAATATTTATTTTTAGAAGGCATAATTTATAGGCCTCAAATCCAGGCATAAAAACTATCAGCTGTCTTTATCTTGCAAAAATTAAAGTGAATTTGTACATATCAGTCCTATCTTGATGTATGAAAATTTTAGGAACTCATTCCTGAAGCCATCAGGATTGCATGGATTACAACACTATCAAGTATTTGATGAATTGGTTCTCATTTATTATGCATTTACATGGTGCTGGCTTTTCTACATTGTATGATATTTTCAATTCTGCCTCCTATCTGCTGCTTCTAGTTCATATTCAGTGATCTGAAAACTCCCTTGATTCTGGCTATGATTCTGCTTTCAGGAAGAAGTCTACCCAACTTATTTCAAAAGTCTTGTCATCTTTCTTGGGAGCTTCCAGAAAGCAAGACTTCTCAAGAAGTTCCAAGACCTACAGAACTCTTCCCCTTTACACCAGTTAGATGTAACAACTATATAATGTATCAGAAGCCTCCAAGCTGAGAATTAGAAGCTAAATTAATAGGAATACATGAATATCTAAAATGCTGCTCACTTTATTTTGAACATATTATATCCACTAAAATATAATCTATTCACTATTCCCTTCCTTTGAGAGGTATTTTTCAAGGTTAGACTGTTCGGCATTATTTTTAATGTATTATATACACCACATGTATTATATCATTATAATCTCTCATTTTTAATTATTAGAATGAAGTAAATATTAACCCTGATCACAAAACCAATAGTGATAAAGAAATCATTAAAGAATATTAGGGGTTTAATATTCGTGTCACCTCAAAATTTCTATGTTGAAATCTTATTTCCAGTGTGATGTTACTTGGAGGTGGGGTACTCAGGGAGTTGTGATTTTGAAGGTAGAGTCCTCATGAAGGGGATAAATGTCCTTATACGAAGAGATCCCAGAGCTACCTCTCTTTTCTTGCCATCCAACTACACACTGAGAAGTGAGATATCTGGAAGTGGGAAAGAGCTTTCACCAGAATCCAACCAGTCTGTCATCCTGTTCTCAAAATTTCAGCCTTTGGAGCTATCATAAATATATTTCTGTTGTTTTTAGGTCAGTAGGTCTATATTCAGTTAAAATTATGTGTATTTTGCTAATTTAGATCTAAGCAGAGTAGTTGCATGATTTATCACATTACATACCTGGAACCTATATAATTTATGAACCAAAATTCTGCCAATAAAAAATAAATAATTTGGGGGCCTTTCTGGTGGCTTAAAGGTTAAGTGTCAGCACTATCACGCAATCACTGGTGTGACCTGAGTTTGATCCCTGGCAAGGGAGCTGACCCACATGGTGCAGCAGACCTCTTCTGCCTTACCCTCTGCTCCCCTCAGCAGTGTATTTCAGTGGATCTACCTGATCTGCTCCCCACTCTGTCTCTGGTGAATCTCTCACCTCCCGCACCACTGGCCTACACTCCATTTCTTCTATGCATAAATAAATAAATAAAGGGGGAAAGTAGGTAGGCAGGAAAGTCTTCACAATTATCAACTTTCTTTAAAATACTAGCCATATATTATGAGAGGTATAATAATCACAGACTAATTAAAAAGCCTCATCAGTTAAATCTTCAGACTTATAGTGTTTACTTTTCAAGTCCTTTAAACTTCAAAGTTGGAAAAGTACTCAGCATGTATTGATCTTCAGGTAGGTTAATAGCTTTTGCCCTGCCAGTCAGGAGAGTAAAAACCTTTCCAGAAGAACAAAGAAACTCATTAGGAAAAAATCTGTTTATATGCACATGTCTTTCCCCCTTATTTTGGGAGCCATCTGTGTTGAAGAGATTAGTTCACATTTTTCCTAGAATTTGAGGTTTCATTTTACTGACATGCAGAGGCTTGCTGAGTGGCACCGCAGTAGGTGACCACACCACAGCCTGAAAGAGGGGTACCACCCTGAACTTGGCCATTGGCAATCTTGCCATATGTGCTTATAAAGCCCCATAAAATAAAGGGCACACGTTCAGAGGTGGTAGAGTTAAGGGGGAGCCAGGAAAAAAATAGCAGGAGCAAGATTTTAAAGTTGCAGTCTCAGTTGTTACATATCATTTGAAATTTCAGAGGACTTGAATTTGAATTCTCTTTTCACCATCTGATTAGTTCTTGGATATTAAAGTAAGTATAGATATGATTTTGTGAGATTTTCACATAATATTTCTCTCTTTAAAAATTAAATATATTTAGTAAATTCATCTGAGTTTAACAATTAATTCTCATATGAAGTCTCCCTAGGGCAAGATTTCTTCCATCTCTCCCCTCTCACTTCACACAGACACTGTTCACCACTTTAAACACCCTGTTTAAGCCTTGAAAGATAAACCCTTCCAAAATGTTCAGAAAAGACATTCCCAAGAAGTGTCACTTTGGCACGTGGATTATTTTTAGAGGAAATCATTTGAGGCCCTGTAGGCTAATGAGATTAGAATGATTACCTATAATTAGGGCTTTTATCAGAAATAATGAAACAGAAAAAAATCTATCTGTACAGCAAGATAAATATCTAATTACAGAGCATATGGTTTTTGTCATCTGAATCACTCTCATCATGTAACTCTCCCTCCTCGCTCCTTGAAGCTCTCACTTCATTCCTTTAGCTCATGACACATACAATCATATTGTCTCATTGACTTCAAACTCTGCCTCCATGTAGATTCTTCTCAAATATAGTTAAATTTCTTCTTTTCCCCTACTCATCTGTCAGATGTTATTTTCATTGCTTAGCAAACCTAAGAAAATCCAAAAGGTAGGGGGGATTTTTCACCCCACCTCTACAGCTTATTTATCTTTCAAACCTCATAGAATCAACCCCTGTCCTGGAATCAGATGCAACACTTCAAATCCTCACTGTAGTAGTTATTTCTTTGTAGTAGAGATGAGTGAGGAAAGTCCTATGTGAGATGATCTCTTTCTGTTGTCAAAAGAATGGAACATAGAAGTTTGATAGGAAGACATGTTAAATTGTCCAAATGTCCTATACCTAAAGACTACATAGCAAAACCAAAAAATGTATGGTTCTCAAAGCTAGAACCTTAGTAAGAGATGTTTTAAATGTTATGAATGCCAGAAATCTGTTGAAAGCGATTGATATTGATAAATTGCTACATTTTGCAACAGTATTATTTTTGATAGGTTGAGGTTAATTGAATTTATTATAAAATTATTTCTACCATATATATTTTTTATTATTTATTTATATACTCATATAGAACTGGGATACAGGCCAGAGATGCGGAGGGTGAGAGGATTCACCAGAGACAGAGCAGGGAGCAGAACAGGCAGATCAACGAAGTACACTGCTGAGGGGAGCAGAGGGCAGGTCAGGAGAGGTCTGCCGCGCCATGTGGTCACCTCCGGGGCAGGCAGGAATCGAACTCATGCGGAAGTGGTTTTAGCTTCTTAGTGCTGTGCTTTAACCCGCTGCGCCACAAGGGAGGGCCCCTTATATATTTTTTAATGCAGTTCTTACTCTACTTACATTTTTATAGGTGATGCAAGTATATTTTTATCGGACAACAGTGCCTTACACCTTCAATAGACTTTTTAGCATTAATTCCTGGTTGTGCAAGGGGTTAAATCTTACCATTATGATGCTATCTGCAGCCACTGCAGCATGCACCTGGTCCCCTGGCAGGGAGCTGACCCACATGGCGCAGAAGACCTCTCCTGTCTGTCCAGCTGCTCCCCTCAGCAGTGTATTTTTGTAGACCCATCTGTTCTGCCCCTAACTTTGTTCCTGATGAATCATCTCAGCCCACACACAACACTGGTCTAGACGCCAGCTCTTGCATATATAAACAAATAAAATAAATCCTTAAAAAAAAATGACCTCACACATGCTATTTTAGAAAACAAAAACACACATATCACTTAAATACTGAAAATCCTTTTACTAATTTTTCAAAAAACACTAACTTGGAGAAAGAATTCCATTTTGAAATAATAATTTCATAAAATATTACCCCAGGTAGACAATTTTAGTAAAGAAAATGTATGACAGGTATCAATCCATGGTTAAGGGTATAGAACCCCAGAACTGCACCCCAGAACCTTCCACTTGCACTTCAGATGCCAACCCTGTGTTTGCAATTGTCCTATTTACTTCAGTTAAAAAAAAAATGTATTCAAAGACGTAAAATTAAAATATGCAGGTATTCAATAAAATATGTGGGTTCTGAAGCCTCCTAATAAGCTAAATAAATTAATACTCTTCAAAGGGCAATGTTAAGATGATAGATGGATGTGATTACTGAATGTTTTCTATCAAACATAGAAGAGTGAAGTAGATCAATATAATCACAATGATTTTTTGACATACCCAATATATTCATTGATAGTTTGCTCTGGTATTTTCTTCTTTCTTGGCTTTCTGCTTATGGCAGTCATTAAAAAAATGGCTCACTATTTGCATGTTTGTAGTCACTTAAAAAATACAGAGCTGCACCAAATTCCACCAATCTTACGGCACTGACATGACAGTCCTCCACGCTGACTTGATTGGTCTCACCTTACCTATTATTAGCTCTATGTAAACATCGATTCCATTTAGACTCATTTCCTGGGAATTGTGAAGTTTTTTTTTTTTTTTTTTTTTAAAGATTTCTTTATGTGTGCATACAGAACTGGGGTACAAGTCAGAGACTCAGGGGTGGCGAAAGACTTCACCAGAGACACAGAGCGGGGAGCAGAACAGGCAGATCAACAAAGTACACTGCTGAGGGGAGCAGCGGGAGGGTAAGGAGAGGTCTGCTGTGCCATGTGGTCACCTCCAGGGCAGGCGGGGATCCAACTCATGCGGAAGTGGTCTCAGCTTCTTAGTGCTGTGCTTTAACCCGCTGCACCATCAGGGAGGGCCGAATTGTGAAATTTTAACTGAACAAAGAACTAAGAACATATAAAAATACCTACAACTTATTTTTCAATTTAGATCCTTCCTTTTTTCCTTCCTCTCTTCCTTCCAACCCCATCATTCTTTCCTGTTGAATAATTCTTAGATACTTATTCCATTTAGTTAGTAAAATTGTCAGCAGGCAGAATAAGGAGCAACCCATGACACCCAAACCTGCACATTCGAAATGGGTTCTGTGGTGTGTTGCATAAAGACAAACATACATTTAGTACATACGATCTTCATAGAAAATAACTTTAGTACAATAATTGTGCAATAGAGAGAAGAGAAAGGAAAGAATAGGTATGACAGTTTCCCCGTGAGCATTCATTTACCCATCCCCTTAGGGATAAATTCTCAGCCAAACAGGGTTGGCCCCAAACAGGATTCTGAGGCCCAAAACCAGGCACAAAGGTCACCTTCTGGTGGGGACCCATATGAAAAGGGTAGAAAGGCCAGACAAATCTGGAAGAAAAAGAACAAATTCAAAACACAAGTCAAGATCAAGGCTGCCATTGTCAGCCTTCCCATGGGTCTCTTACCCACATTTCTGTCTCTTAAAAGGGTTTTCTTCCCTGTCCCCCAAGTCCAAGGCTAAGAAGCAAGTATGACCTCTTCACAAATCTTTCCTCCATGTGTTTCCTTCAAGTCTTCTCCCTTCCCTGTTTTCTCTCAAGTTTTATTTAGCTTCCCCTCCTTCCTCAGTTCCACCTTTCCTTGGAACAAGAAACCCGGAACCTCCCCTTTCTGTGGGGATTATACTGTTACAAAATCAATGTAAGTTTATAATGATAAAAGGAATCAAATAAAGCACTTGAGTTAATAAGTAGATGTGCTCCAGTCATGGTAGCATTTAATGTTAAAACTAAGCCCTAGCTCCTTACTTAGCAGGCAAGTTGGGGGAGAAGGGTTTGAATAGATAAGGGAATTGATAACTTTGCCTTGGGAATCAGGACATAATCTGGGACATAGACCTGAAGAAATAACCCAGCCCCAGAAATGCACAAGCATTTCTGACAGAGGTCCACATGTTTCTTTATCAAAGGCCAGCACCCTGATCAGACATCCCAGCAGATGACAGGTGCAAATTGGCACCCCAAGGTAGAAAACCTGCAAAAATAAGAGCAGGTGTAAAAGAGCCTTAGGTTGGAAAACCTCTCCCATCTCCCCCTACACACTACTTCTCTTAGGAGTGTATTTTGAAATGCTCTTCTGTTCTCCATTCTGTCTCTGGTAAAATCTTACATCCCTATGCCTCTAGCTTCACCCCATTGTTTCATTCCATTTATACCCCATGATTTGATGGACATAATTTATTTAAATAATGGCCGATGTGGTTCTAATTTAGAGTCTTTTCACATAAAGTGTTAGATTTAAAATATCACTATCATCAGGGAGATATCTTTAAATTTTCTTCTGAAATTAGATGACTGTCAGTATTATTTTCAACTTCAAATCTACAAGTATTCAGATATACTCTGCTTACATTCTCCTTCTCTCTTTCTCTCATAAACACACACACACAACCTTCCTCTAGCCATCAGAAAATTCTATTTCATTCTCTGAGTACTAAAAAGCTAACTGATTTATGAACTTACTTTTTGAGCAGTGTAGTTTTTCTTTGAACACCTACTGTGATAGAAAATATTTTCAAAACGATGTGAGAGATTTTAAAAAGTCATTTTTAGACATATTAGGTTCAACTCTTTTTATATGAAATTACAGTATGAATGAATCTATTTGGCTATTTGAAAGAGTATTTCCACTAAATATTGTATACTTCTCTAGAGAAATAGAAACATTCTTTTGCCCTATTTGCTCTTTTGGAGAATATTCTCTATAGCCCAATTGATTTCTCGAAAACCTTTCTTTTTTAGAAGAATATGTCAGCTCTCAAGTGTCCAGTAGTTCTTTTTGTCTGATGTGGACTCTTTAAAACCTGCACCATGTTTAGGTTATCAGATCTGCTTTAAAATGCTGCCATTCATCTGTTCAATTTAATGCTTGCTCAGGAGGGAGCTGCTGTATTGACTAAAGGCTGTGCTACAATGCAGCTTGGAAAATGAGAAAAGAAAGAAAGGCAGGCCCAAGCTAAGTATACCATTAACTCTGCCTAAGACTGCGATACATCAATAGAGCATTAGACCTAATCATGTTTTATACAGTTAGTCAAGCACAGAAAAGAATAATCAGAGATATTTATTCAGAAAGAAACACTGTTTAGTCTTTTAAACATTTGCTGTTCTTTTCTCCCTTGAAAATGATGTGTAGTGATTAGTTTTCATCTGAACAGGCATTTTCTCTTTCAAAAATTAAAACATGTCCTACTTTAAAGAATAGAAGTCATGAAGAAAGATGTAGCTTTTGCCTTATACAATTCTTAAATGATGCTTATTAAATGGAAAATAAATATACTAAAGCCATTCTTGCTGACAGATAATATTTTTGTGTTATATATTGATTGAAGAAGAATGAAAATGTGGTTCTTTTTGAATGAACCTACTTTGTACTCATTACTATCTAGTTAAGTCTTGGAGCATATAAACTTGCTTTTAATTTATACTCAATTTAAGTAAACTACCACAGTTATTCTGTTTGAAGTAGAAAGTCTGTCTTATTAGGAAGTCATCTACTTTCTTTAGAAGGAGAGTCACCCCAATTATTAGTTAAAAACTAAAAAGAAAAGGAGGGAGTAAAGACGGTTGGGGAAGAGGGAGGGAAGTAGAAGTAGGTGCGAAAAGACCTAGTAAGAATTATGTACCTTGGAAGTCATGCAATTTTTTTTTTTAAGATTTATTTATTTATTCATACAGAACTGGGGTGCAGGCCAAAGATGTGGAGGGTGAGAGGGACAGAGTAGAGATCAGAACAGGCAGATCGACAAAGTACACTGCTGAGGGGAGCAGCAGTCGGGTCAGGAGAGGCCTGCCACGCCATGTGGTCACCTCCGGGCAGGCGGGAATCGAACTCATGTGGAAGTGGCTTAAGCTTCTTAGTGCAGTGCTTTAACCCGCTGCGTCACCAGGGAGGGCCGGAAGTCATGCAATTTTGTAGAAATACAGAATCTTTCTTTCAGGTCTAAATGATTTCTCTACTGTTCATTTGGAAGACAATCTGAGTAAACCATTTTCTTCTCTGCCACATATTATTATAGTGGGAATTTGTAGAAATAATACTTATGTCAATAGATTGTTGAAAAGAGGGGGAAAAAATGGTGACATATATATGTGGTTTCTAAGTTATAAACTGCTATCCAGTGATTCTCAACCACTGCTTCCAGAAAATGTGGATGTCCTGTGAGCAAAGATGTGTTCTAACCTCACAGAAATAATCTCAAAGCAGTATTTCCCCATTCTCAGAAATCAGTGAATACACTCTCTTACATTTTTTTCTTCCACAGTTGACATTTGCGATGTCTACCGAGTAAACAACCAAAAATGAATAGTGGTTGGAATTGAAAGACAGTGCAGCCCTTTTTTTTCCTGTTGCAAATGGATAGGAATTATAGAAATGATACAAGAAATGGTTCAACACATAGCTGATTTTTTATCAATAGGAGCTGTACTGTACAAGACATTCATGCTTGCTTCAGGAGGAACACACTGTACACACTTGTACATTTTCCATAAATACAAAGGCAAACTTGTAGCTAACAAAGAAAATACCTTAGTGCAAGAAACAATGAATTCAAAATCATGATAATCAAGCAGCTCTGCTGTCCAAGGACTCATAAGGGAAGCAGAGATGCATATATGATTTTAAGATTGAAATACTGATAATGCAAATTAAAAACCTGTAGAGAAATTATGGTTTAGTCCTTGGACTAATGGGTCTTGCCTTCTTGACCACAAGATCTTCTCACATGCAAAAATATGTATGTTCTCCCTCTTCCAGCAGCCAAAATAATATTAGTTTGAGGGTTACATCACACTCATGATCCCGAAATCTATTAAAGAAATCTATTAAATGAAGACAAGTCATCTTGGTAACACAACACAATGAACACAAATGAAACAACAAAGGCAGACATGGAATAAATAATCCTGCTTGGAAAGAGAAACAATGAAAAGGAGGTACAGTCACTGATCCATAGCACTGATGAAATGTTTCTGGGGTGATCATTCATTTTACCCTGTTCATTGGTTCTCAGACGAAATGAAATGTTCTCAAGGGATTTTGATAACAACTGAGACTACTTTGGTTACTACAATGAGTAGTGTGTGCAACAAATATATGGTGGACAAATATACATATAAATAAGTATAGAGAGGATAAGGATGCTGTTAAATATCTTATAGTAAACAGGACAATATTTAATAAAAAAAACTGATAATAAAAAATTATCCATCCCAAAATATCAGTAATAGTAAGGCTAGGAAATTGCTCTGTTCTGAGTGTCTAGAATGATCTCCCTCCACCAAATTGTTTATTGAATTAATGCAGGTTTGTATCTTTGTGTTTATTGGAGGGGGTGTAAGTTGAAACTCTACAAATGTTTGCTTTCACACTCTGTCCTTAATACTTATTTATTAAGCATTAACACCCCTAATAATTATTTACAAAGCCTGTGTTCTCTTTCCTGAGAATGCCAGCCCAACCCAGTCCTCTGCTCTTCCAGACTCTTCCCCTGGTATGTATTTCATTTTCTCACACATTCTGGTCATTCCTGAAAAGGGCATTGATAATACTGGTGGACAACAGATTTCTCAGACAACTACCTGTGGAAAGCAAAGAGTCTTAAGCTCCTTTCACATTTGACCATTCTGCATTTCTTTGCTGCTGAGGCAGCACTTCTCACAGTACAGCTAACAATGAAATTTTATATTTTATCTTCAATTCATTCCATGTAATAAATGCCACACTCGCCAATCTTATATTCCTAAATATATAAAAGCTATAACTTGCTCTCCTAATTGACTCTACTTTGACAAAAGAAGTATCTTCTAAATGAAATAATGAGGTTTGGGGAAAGAAAAACACACATATAATGTAAGAACATTTTTTTGAAAAGTGTTAACATGTTAAAGGGAACTAAAACCCTCCCTCCTATTTTTCAAACCTGTAAGTCTTTCACTTACAAGAATAATTATATAGGACCCTCCCTGGCGACTCAGTGGGTTAAAGCACCACACTAAGAAGCTAAAGCCACTTCCGCATGAGTTCGATCCCAGCCTGCCCCGGAGGTGACCACATGGTGTGGCAGACCTCTCCTGACCCACCCACTGCTCCCCTCAGCAGTGTACTTCATTGGTTGTCCTGTTCTGCTCCCCGCTCTGTCTCTGGTGAATTCTCTCATCTGGCCTGTACCCCAGTTCTGTATGCACAAGATTATGCACAAATAAATCTTATTTGGGTTAAAAGAGATTGCATGTTGTTCAATGTGTATGCTATCAGCTTCCAAGCTGGCATCATACTTTCACATAAGGGGACTTTATCTCATCTGGCAGGGAAAGATAATAGAGGGTATTGATTAGAAGAAAAGCTTGGAGGAGTGACATTTACAGTACGATAGATTAAGCTTAATGAGAAGGCTTACTACTTATCAATAGAAGGCCCCACCTTGTCCCCAAATTTGTTAAGCCTTATTGTACAAAATAATTTAGATTAAATGACTTATTGATCAGACATAAATGCATAGAAGAAGATAAACATTAGTTTTCTCCTGATACAGAACTGTTTTGCAGGTATTGAGCATATTTTCCTGTGTTTCAGTCCTTACATAAATTTAAAAAAAAAAAAACCTGAAGTTTGAATTTCAATGTTAAATGAAAGCTGTATTTTAATTTTGGGATAAAACACATCACAAGCTGTAGATCAATTTCTTAGTTAATATTTTAAAATTTGTTCACAAGGAGCTCATAAATATATTTTATAAAAAGCCTACCTGACAGGCCCTCCCTGGTGGCGCAGCGGGTTAAAGCACTGCACTGAGAAGCTAAAGCCACTTCCGCATGAGTTCGATTTCCGCCTGCCCCGGAGGAGACCACATGGCGTGGCAGACCTCTCCTGACCCGCCCGCTGCTCCCCTCAGCAGTGTACTTCCTCTATCTGCCTGTTCTGCTCCCCACTCTGTCTCTGGTGAAGTCTCTCACTGCCCCTGAGTCTCTGGCCTGTACCCCAGTTCTGTATGTACAAATAAATAAATCTTTAAAAAAAAAAAAAAAGCCTACCTGACAAACATATTTCATGAAAATATTTTGAATATTGACATAATAAAAGAGAATAAGATACTTAGTGAAATTACTTTCAAAGGATGTCCATATTAGTTGCAAAGAATTTGAGGATAGTTTTATTTTGGATTATCATCTCCAAATTTAAGAAAATGGCCAATTATTGTAGCTGGGGAATGAGGCCAAAGACTGCTGTAGGTGGTGACCCTCCCTGAGGGAGCTGCTGTGAAGACAAAACAGCATAAGGGTACGGGGTAATGTTTAAAAGTTTCAATTTTGAGGAGGGGCGGCCTTGGAGAGGAAATAAGAGTGACTGGAGCAGAAAGAAAGGAGAGGGAGAAGGAAGAAGGTTGTTTGTCTTGGCTCCAGGGTTCCAGATTGGAGCTGCTTCAGCATTTTGGGATCCATAGGATTTAAAGCCTGGAGCAGGCTGTTCTTGGAGAAGGCGGCTGTGAAACTCTGAAGGTGGAGGCCAGAGGAAGAGACTTTGTAAGTAGCCAACCTACTGAGACAGATACAGCTTGCCTTAGATGCCTGACTGAGGCCTTTTTTGGGTCATTTTGTTGGCTGTGGCTGCTGTCGTGAATATTCCTCATCTAGTGCTGTGCTGAAGTGCATGGCGGCTCTGGGAACATCTCTTGTGGTGTGTTGTACTGTCTTTGCGAGTTGGAATCTGGCCCGGAATCTGGCTGCCATGTACCCCAGGTCGGCAGAGGCAGGGAGACGCCATCTTGGACATTGGGCCTGTGTTTGGGAGAGGAGCTGCACATCCTCAGTCGTAGGAAGGTGCCATCATAATGTTTTGTGCAGGACTGGACAATATTGGACACAACTTTGGGTTAAGTTAAATGATCATTTTTGGTCTCAAAAAAAGTCTCTGTTGTTATTTCCTAAGCCTGTGCAGTCTTGCAATTGTGCATGCAGTAGAAAACCCAGACAGTATTTGGTAAGGTATTTGGGCAGTGGAGACTTGGCCTAGTTAGGGTCCCCTGACACCTGGTATCATCTTTTTCCACCAATCACTGCTAGAATCATTGTAAAATGGAATACATGGAAATAAAAGTGAGGTAAAATGGACCAAAGAAACTCCAATATAATTGGTATTAATATGCATTTATTCTTTATGCTTTATTCTCACCTACATCAGCATATAATTTCCCCCAGTATACAAATCTAATATTAACTTAGAGTATTTTTTTTTAAAGACCAACCTCCTTTTCCAGTCTTTTTAAGAATTCCTGCCACTATCTAAAACTTTAGAAAATTAATATTATTAGCCAGATTTTAGAATTCTAATTCACAAAAGGGTGAATTAGAAGGAATTGACCAGAATTTGTAGACTAGACATCTGGAAGCCAACTCCACAGTTTTGACTCTATGCCTCCAATAGTCTTCTTTTTTAACAAGTGTTTAGGTTTTTCTTTTTTCTTTTTCAGTTTTTACTAGTGTAAAATTAACATAGAGAAAAAAGCACAAATCTTAATTGTAAATTAAGTCAAGTTCATACATTAGTGATTTCTGTTGCCTCTATTTTATCTAATTTTATCCTTTTTTTCTATCAAATAGGATTATATAGTATATACTCTTTTGTGTCTATGTTTTTTATTCTAACATTTGTGCTATCAATCAATATTGTTTCATATAACAACAGCTCGCTCATTTTTTTTATTGCTGAGTTGTTAGCAATTATATAAATATATTGTGATTGATTTAATAATTTTTCCAGTGATCATTTGAATTATTTCCACTCTTGTCTACAATGAATAAATTTTCTTTATATATACAATCACATCTTTAAGTTAAAACATTTTCTCCGTTCTTTTCAGCTGCTATATCTATTTTTTTCCTTATTGCACTAAATTTTGTCCTATTCAACAGTGAATAGATATATTACATTTAGACATATTTTCTTGCTCCCCATCTCTATAAATAACATTCAATGTTTTATCATTAACTGTGATCTTAACTGTAATTTTTTTCATAAGTGCTCTTATTTCCTTCTTTCAGGTTTTTTTTATCATGAATAAATTTGAAAGTTTCTCAATTGTTTTTGTTTTCTGCATTGATGTTATCTCATAGCTTTTTTATTCTCATGATATTAACCTTGAATTCCTATGGAGACACACACCATTCCATTGACCTTTTTTTGTGTGTGTTCTTTTATAATGTCTTTATATATTTTTGAGGGATTTTAGTTACAATGTCTCATAAACACAGCTAGGAAAATCATTACTCCTCCTTGATGCCTTGAGAGCATCTCATAGAACTGTTTTTTTTTTTTCTTTATAAGATTAATAAAATTTCTCAGTACAATCATCTATCCTGTGTATTTCCTTGTAAGACTATTTTTTGATGGTATAATGTCATCAATGAAGTAAAAGAGAGGTATATAAATCTATAGCTATCAAAATACCCTTCAAAATATAGGTTAGTTAAATATTTTTAGATAAATGAATCCAAGAGATTTTGCCAACAACACTGAACTATGTGAATTCTTATAGGTGCATCTTCAGTCTCACAAGAAATGAAAACTGTTATCTACAAAAAAAGAGTGAAGAGCATCAAAAATCATAAAAGTAGGTATATATATTTATGTACTTTTATCTTCTTTCAACTTATTGAAAGTGTTTGCTTATAAAAGTTTAATAATATCAGACTCGAAGATATTGTGAGTAGAATTATATATAGAAAATTCTACAGAGAGCTATACATAGATTTTACAGTCACTATTGAAAAATGAGATAACAAATATAGTTCTAGGTGTCAGAATATCAAATATCTAGAATAAAATGTAACAACATAAATGAATATACACTCAACACTTCAAACCTGACTTTACAGCATTGATCTATCTGCCTGCCTATGATTATATATTTATCTATGTGAATGATGTGAAAGAATGATTCATAAATAAAGAAATGTCATTTGTGTTCATGGAATGGTTGTCTCCAAATTTTAATATATTTTTTTCAAAATGTAGAGATTAAATGGAATCTCATTTGAAATGAAAATTATACTTAAAATAATTTTGAAAATGATATAAAATGCAAATTAAATGCATCAAATATAACAATTCTACTTTAAAAATGCTATAAGTATAGCAATGTTATTTACTATAGCAAGACATACTAAACATAATCTATAACAAAGGCATTATGGCATTAAGGCATTAAGATAAAGGCAAATGGACCACTTGGCAGCATATAAAAAGACCAGCAAAAATATATGCAGATGTCTAGCTGTGTGTGTGTGTATATATATATATATATAGAGAGAGAGAGAGAGAGAGAGAGAGGAGTTATTATGTTTAATTCATACAGAAGTGAAACTGCAAAACGGAGGAGGAAGGCTAAGCAAATAGCTCTGGAACAATATGGTAAAATGCCTCTGATTCCTACTATATAACAAATAAAATAGTTCATTTGCAGTAGAGCATACACTTCTATAGGTAAAACATTAAAACACTGGAAAGAAACAACATCTTTTCAAAGTGTTACATTAAATATTTCCTAAACAGGACACACAATAAAGGTCTGGTTATAAAACAGAAGAGTGAAAAATAGACTTACTAAGAATGTCAGGCATCACAAGGTACCATTAATTGTGTAAAAGGAAAAAAAAATGTGACAAAGTATTTATATGAATAAATACAATACAGTCAATCAATCTAAAGCAAATTGTAAAAGACTTACACAGGCTTAAAATTCTCACATACACACACACACACACAAATATCCAAATGTCCAATAAAAACCTCAGAAAGTGATTGCAGAAATGCAAAGGAAAACCAGAATATAATAGAATCACAAAGGTACAGATGGTTAAAATGAGAAATAGGATAGAAAAAATGTGAATCCACCAATTGTCATACATTGGTAATGAGCATGTTTATTGTGGCAAACTTGGGAAATGTTTTGCATTATCTACTAACGCTCAGCATACATCTAACCTATAAATCAGTGTTCCTTGGTATACCCTGACTAAAGCTTTCCACCAAACTTTGCCCAAAAATGTTCATAGCAGAACTGTTATAATATCAACCAGTGAAAACAAACAAATATCCATTGATAGTATAGCGTATTAAAAAACTTGGTATTTTCGCTCAATGGAATATAGCACAACTATGCAGTGTTGCAAATGAACTAAGTAGTTCTATGTACAACAGCATAGATAATTCTCACTTGATACATGACTCTTTTTCAAGAAATTTAAGAAATAATGTCATTGATCAAAGATAGAATTCTGAATGGTAGTTGCCTAGAATTGAGGATAGAGATTAAGGGCAAAGTGTTGGGACAATATGTATTTTCTTATGCTACTGAACATGTAGAAAATTTCAATCTGGGAGCTAATGACACACACACAATCACCACATAAACATATATAAAACTTCTCAGCTACCAAGATTTCTACATTTGACTTTAATGTATTACCACCAACAAAAATAAAATGCTTTAATATGATTACTAAAATTCATGCAGTGACAAAAAATCTTTATAAGATAACCACAAAATGAAAATTGGTTCAAGTACCTAAGAGTGATTTCATAAAATAAAGGGAAATGTATTCCAGCTCTAACACTCAATAACTCCAAATTAATCTTCAAGAAATGTGGGTTTCCTATAAGGGAGAGGAGAAGGGAATGGAAACAAAATGGGGGTGGGAAGAGCACAGGGGACTATGGAGATGGCACATGGGTGAATTGGTGGTGGGAAGTCCATGGGGATTACAACTGAGATTAAAAAGAAATGTGGATTTAAATTACACGTCATAATGTCTAGCATTGTCTGTGATAAACATTCACTGGAACTAAAAATATTCATGCTGACATCCACATTAATTAGGGAATTTTCTCATAAATAATATCAAGCAGATGCAAAGATGAATGAGCAAGTTCTCAAAATATAAATATTACAATCACAATTTAGAGATGCCAAATAATCCATACAGTATAATATTCATTCAAGGTATAAATTCTTGCGTATTATGCAATTTAGTGAAGAATGTGCCAAAAGTATGGTAAAGTTCATGGAGCAGGATATTATGGAAATTCTTAAACTGGGTTAAGTAACTAGAGATTTTTAACTATTTTGTTTATTTAAATGGGAATGGATATATACAAAATGCTTTATTATTTTTATGTACATGTATCTTAACACACAAATATTTTGGAATGAATGATACTAATGATACATGTATAATGTAAATACAAAATAAATCCTTAGTTTTTTACCAACAGGTTATAGTCAACCATAATCCTAAAGAAAATCCTTAAAGTGAAAATAAATGATAGTGTGCATTGAGTGAATGCTGACAGGGGTAACTCATGTTCACTAACACTTAGTCAACAGTAGATATATTTCATAGTTTCCGACCTAGCAAGAAAGTAGGTTATTTACTTACTCAAGTATGGTTTAATACTGACACATTTCTCCTATCAAATGCAATCCCAGTGACAGAAGACAGAATGAATGATGTCAGTCTAATTATCTCATTAAATGCATATCATATGTGAAGAGGAGCAGAATGTTCATTTTCTAGTTATTAATCCAGATCAACTAAGAAAAGTGGATAATAGAAAAGTATTAAAATTTCCTTACTAATTGAACTTGACGAGCTAGATGTGTGGAAAAACAGGAGCATCCATGAAATTTCTATCCGTTGCTCTGTTCACCTTCCTTATGAGAACAAGGTACAAAGTCAGTTAAAGACAAACACTTGTTAGAAGAACTGTGAAAAGCCTTTTGAGAAACAAGGAGGCTGAATGCAAGGACTTCCATAAACTATAGTGGAAATTGTTGCTATAGACGCTGTGTTCAGTGGCTGAGTGAGTATATCAGTGGGTAACTTCTTGCTTTCCTAGACACAGATATTTTATCTGTTTCTTACTGTTTGAAAGTCTAGGCTGCCTGCTTATTAAGTTGTTCCTTAGCTCCTGGCTGATTCCCAATGGGCTTTATTTTTCTTTTATATATTCCAAGGTTTCAGTGTGCTTTAACTTTCCTAGTAGTGATTTCCATCGACTCTTGTTTAGAAGTTTCTCAGCAAAAACTGGCTGTGGGGTAGCATATACTCTCCCTCATATTTCTCTTTTCTAGTCATTTTAATGTAGGCACCAAAATGCTTTGTTATTTCATGTGAAAAGACGTTTATCACATTGTGAATATCACCAATAAAAAGGGAAGCAAGTGGCTTAGTCAGCTTGGGCTAATATAACAGAAATTAAGTGAGCCAACAACAAACATCTTTCCATGTTTGTATAACCTTTTCAGTTTATAGCATTCAGTGACACTATATACAGTAAAATAAGAACTCTATGAATAAATTAAGATTTCTGTTAATATATACTGGAAGTCCGAGATCAAGATGCTGGCAAGGGAAAGAAGAATGAAGGGAATGATAGAGGGGGAGAGAAAGAGAAAATGAGAACACCCGGGCAAGCTTTGGTTTCTATAAAAATACTAACCCCATCACAGAGACCCTATCTCGTGGTGTCATTTAAACCTAATTAACTCCCAAAGAACCCACCTGCAAATATCATCACATCTAAGTTAGGGTTTCAACATGTGAATTCAGGGAGATATGCATACACATAACTTCCATGATAGAACACAAATTGCAGAAATTTTGACAGACCATGATAACATTTCTCCGAACCAGGTTAGCGGTTCTTTTTCACCTGGACTTGGAAGTTGTTCCAAGAAAATTCTGAAAAATATGCTAAAGTTTATAATTTTCTTTACTGGTCTCAATTTCTATCTGCTTTTTTTTCTACAATATTATTAAAATTTATAGGTATGTGATGAGTCAGGCAGTGCTAAGTGTGAACTAAATAGTTTCTGACTAAATAAATGCATGCTACAAATGGGTCAGGGTCTAGAAGAAAGGAAAATAAAATAATTTGTGTCTAAAATACACTATAAAATATGGAATCCTTTATGCATTTAATGTCTTTTTTTCCTCTTAGTCTTTTCAACAACTTTCATCCAATGCACAATTTTCCTGACAGAGTCCTTGAGACTTTCCCTATTTCTAGCTGAAAAGAAACCACTAGTTTATATATAATGTATATTCAAATAACTAAGTTATTGACACATTCAGAGGCTAGTAGATTTCCAATCTCATTTAAAAATTTAAAAAATCTGAAGTTTATAAAGTCACATTATTATTTCAATATGAAATTGATTAGCTGAAAGTTATAGCTACCTAATTTGAACAGTTAAATACTAGGGGGGAAGGATACTATATACAATAAGAATTCTTCATAAATAAATTAAGATTTCTGTTAATATAGAAAACATTTAGAACTATAACAAAATTCAATTTCATTAATAAAATAATACAAAAATTATAATAGTTAAATTGACTTAGCTTTCTCATTTAGCATGGTAAAATCAGAAAATATTCTTATTAAAAGTTTATGAATATTTTATCAGTTTTTTTAAATATAACTTGAAATACAGAATATGCCTTTATAACTGAACACTACAGATAACATAATGATTAAAACAATTAGAAACTTATTTGATACTAGGAAGATAATAAAGTAAAAAAAAAAGACACATTTTTAATGACCTAGCTTTGATAGTAATTTAAATTTATGCCTACTAATGTTTTGTCAGATTTCCTTCTTACCAACTGACATGCAAATATTTTAACAAGAGTAGTTGCTACTTCTTGTTCACTAGGTCCAATCAACATATAATAACATCAGTGTAATGAACTAGCATGAAAGCATGTGGCTGGGAAATATCCCTGAGGACTATATTGTTATGTAGGGCTAGAGAATTGTTCTACTATGAAGGTACGATAGTAGATAATTGACATATCATTGAGGCAGGGAATGCCAGTGTATGCTCGCCTGGCCAGCAGGAAGTAAACATCTCCTGGTGGCCTTTACCAACAGGAGAGGAAGGGAAATGCGTTTTTCAAATCCATAGCTGCATATGAGGTACCAGGGGATGTGTTAATTTGCTCAAGCAATGAAACCACATCTGGTAAAACAGCTGAAATTGGATTCACCACCTGGTTAAGCTCACAATAAACCATTTTCATTCTCCATGACCCATCTGTTTTCACATTGGTCAAATAATTGAATGAAATGGGATTCCGTGGGCATCAATCCCCCTGCATCTTTCAAGCTCAATAGTGAATATAATCTCTGTAGCCACATCATAAATGCAGGGTTAATTTTAGTTTATTAGTTTCCAAAATAGAGGCAGAGCTAGTAATTTCTACTTGAGTTTCCCTATCCTCAGCGCTCATACTCCACAGGTTGGGGAATCAATGTATGGACCAACTGCTGCTGTATTGTATAATCTAATTAAGTATTTATCTACAACTGGGCAAATAACCACAGGATGGGGGCAGGGACTCATCAGACCAAGTGTGAGATGTTCCTCAGTTTAAACTCTATCAATGATTTGACATCCATGGTCACTCCTCCGGCTGGTGGGACATTCTTGGGTCTCGTGGAATTAGTGTAAGTTCAGAGTCAACATCCAGTAATCTTCAGAAAGTTGGATTCTTTCTTGCTCCAAAATGCAATCACCCTGTAAAAAGCTATAGTTTCCTTTGGGGAAGGCAGGGAGAAAAATGAATTGCATAAAATTTTAGCCATGTAGGGAGACCTTAACTTCCCCTTCATTCAAGGGGTTCTACATCAGTAAACTGGGCCCAACCTGGGAATTGATCATAACTATCATTCTATGTCTTCTGAGTCAACTTAGACTCATGGACCCTTGCTCTAGAATTCTTCCACTGTAGAGATTAAGTAGAATTTCTTTTTTCTTTTTTTAAAGATTTATTTAGTTATGCATACAGAACTAGAGAACTGGACAGAGGTGTGAGGGCAGTGAGAAGATTCACCAGAGAAATAGTGGGGAGCAGGACAGGCAGATCGACAAAGTATATTGCTGGGGGAGCAGCAGGCAAGACAGAAGAGGTCTGCTGTGCCATGTGGATCATCTCCAGGGCTGGGGATCAAACTCGCACTGAAGGGACTACAGCTAGCTTGCAGTGCTGTGTCCTAACCCGTTGCACCACCAGGAAGGGCATCAAGTAGGAATTTAATAGGTTGCCTCCCTATTCCACTGACAGACACCATGAGCTGAACAAACCCATCTCTGCAAGTAAGGCTTTCTGATTACCACTTTCACTTTGATAACACCTGTGGCCACCATGCCCACTGAGACTTCAGTGATGTTGTGGTCACTTGCCCCCTGCCTCCCTAGCATCCAATTAGACTCTTTGTATTTAGGTTTCCCAATACAGTGGCAAGATTCTTCACTGTGATTTCTGACCTAGAGAGCAGAGCAATCACAGTGCAGGATAATAAGGGTCCTCTGTACCCTCTCAGGGCAAGTGAGCAGGTTATATGATATTATATGGTAAATCCAATTTAATATTTCAATATCCATAAGACTTCTCTACACTGTAAATTAAGGCAGTTCTAGCATTTTATCTTAACTTAGTGTCAGTCACCCTTTGATTCATGTTTTATGTAACCAACCAAACAAAATGTTGGATCTCTATAACCTCTCAGGCTATGACATTAAACATAGACTCTCTGCTTAGTGAACCTATATTTATAAATTTGACCTGATCCAACTTAGTGTTCCTTCCACCATTATCATATACCCATCCCCACATAAAAACAGAAATTTTCTTTCTGTAGTTTCTTCAGGTTAAGCGGGATTAACGTCAGCTGGAGATGAAGCAAATGCTTCTACTGGAAAGAAGATTCAGGAGAACATAGATGCTTAATCAAAGTCCTTGTCTTCATCAGAAACAAACACCCATTCCAGTTCCCTTATTCACATTCTTCGCAATCTATTCCCTCATTTTAAGAATACACATCCAGTGATATTAGAAATTCAACGGAGTCACTTTCTGGATGAGAATGGTTTTGGTTTTTAGTCATATCAGTGCTGCAGCTAGAGGATACAAGGCTTTATTTCAGGGTAGACACAGAAAACTTTCACATCATTTATGATTTATTCAGCACTTGAACTAGGAATTTGAATATATGAAACCATTGTTTTCTTTTTTTAAGATTCTTATTTATTTATACATAACAGGGGTACAGGCCAGAGATGTGGGGGGGTGGTGAAAGGATTCACCAGTGACAGAATGGGGAGCAGAAAGGGCAGAGCAGTGAACTACACTGCTGATGGGTGCAGCAGGACATCTCCTAACCTGCCCAGGAGATGTTTACACTCATGCTGCAGTGGCTGTGGATAGCTTCATAGTCCTGTTCTTTAACCCATTGTCACCAGGGAGGGCCCTGAACCCATTTTTCTTTCCCTATTTTGTCTAGTATAATTTAGGGTAACCAGTCATTCACCTTATATTCATTAGCTTGAAAAAGATGTTCTGAGGAATCAAATATAAGGTCACTGTGAACCTTGCCTTCTATATTATGTAATTATGGTAGTCAATGATAGTATTTTGTGTCTCTATTGCTACCAATGCTCTCTTTAGTGCAGAAATAGAGCCATTCATGCTTTAAAATTTAATCAGATTGGAGAACCAGAAACCTTAGAACCAATTCAGAAAAAAAATCTTTAAGAGTCTGTTCTTTTTTTCTTTTTTAAGATTTACTTAAATCTTTAAAATACAAGAACTGGAGTACAGATTAGAGGTGCAGAGGGTGAGAGAATTCACCAAAGAGACAGAGTGGGGAGCAGAACAGGCAGATATAGTGAAATACATTGCTGAGGGGTGCAATGGGTGATATAGGAGAGGTCTGCTGAGCTATAGAGGTCACCTTCTCCCTGGGGGATCTAACCTGTGTTTCCAATGGATTCATAGTGCTGCGCTTTAACTCAATGTACCACTAGGGTAGACCCCAAGAATCTGTTCTTTTAGAATCATTCTGATAAAAAAATAAAGTCTATGTTGGTCAGGTTCTGAGAAACAGAGTATGTGTTACACATACATATAAAGAGTTGGCTTATGTGATTGCAATTGTTAAAGCTGGCTACTCTGAAATCCAGCAGGCTGGAGCTTAAGCAGAGTTTGTGTTACAGTCTAGTCAAGCTGACACAGAAAACAACCCATTACAATGCTGACAAAATTCAACATTAGGGTCTATTTTCTTCCTACTTTTATTAATGTCAACTATTTAGGGAAGCTTGCAGTTGTGCTCTAGAAGTCATTTTAATGATTTTACATTTATAAAATAAACATTATTTTTATTTTGTTTTCTATTTTAACCACCATAAATACAAGGTGTATCCTCTACTACTCCAACAAGTAGATCGCCACCCATTCTTAAATAATAACTTTCATATATTTATTTTTGTTTTTTTAGTATGCTTCAGCTTTCATTATTTGATTTGTTAGCCTTAAATAATGCACTTAGACACCTCACAATTACAATGAGGTCATCAGTAAACTAATTTTACTTTCTAGATACTTACTGAACACAGCTGGTCCCATTTTGTGTTAGATGAATGATTTCCACATTGTCAGAGGAGATACAATTTATAGTCCATTCTGTCAACTCTGTTCTTCTTTTATTTATTTCTTAGATCAGCAATTACTCGCTCCCCTGAAGTTCATCTTGTCTTAATGTTCTCATGGCTTCTGCAAAGAATATTCACTAAGCAGTCTTACATGATCAAAATGTGTGTGTGTGTGTTTGTTTTTTTGTTTTTGAACTTCAAGGTCAACCTACCTTGTCTCACACTTTCTCCCCCAAAGTTTCTTACAGATTTTTCTATACTCTCTCTTTTTAAAATGTGGTTGTGGCTATAACCACAACTCATTATAAAGTGATGACCATATATAAGTTACCAAGCAAATAGAAAGAGTTCTCAGAATGAAATGGGACAATCTACTGGTATAATTACACCAGAATAACAGGCATAAAATTTGACTTTCCTGCACAAATCAGGATTAGTATGGTTTTGTCCAGAGACAAATGTGATTTATCATTAAATAGTCCAAGGAGATTTTAAAGATATAATAGGGGATTAAGGAAGAAAATAAGAGGCATCAAAAAATGTGAGATATTTGAAAGCCCACAAATAACAATCCTTCAAAGAGGATCTATAGAAAGTGCAGGTGAAACTTCAAACTTTTCATGCTTTGTGAACAACTGTCACTTTTGAAGAACTCTTCACACAAAGACAAACCTTCTCAGGCAATTGTTTATCTTTTCAGACAAATCCAGTTCTGGTCTGTGCCAGATGAGTTTCAGGTGCTGATTACTGGGAAATAACCAATATGGAGGCTCTAGTTTTCAAAGAATGTCTTCTTTTGGCTATTTCTCTGGCATTTCTTTAGTCCTCTATGCTGTTTTAATCTAATTTGTTGGACTATTAGTTTAAAATTCCATGAACTTGGTTTTTGATATACTTCTTCTTTTTTTTTTTTTTTGTAGCTACATAGCTCATTTTAGCCATATTACTCATGTAATTATATGGCTTTAATCACTATCCATATGCCAAATGCCTGGCAGATTGATATAGTCAATGCAGACCTCTTTGCGGAAATGTAGTCACATGAATGATTTCACTACCAGGCTTATTACAAATGTGGTGTCTATTAATTTGTATCTAGTAATGTATGGATAGTAGAAAAATAGTAATTCAATATTAATATTACTCTGCCTAAATGTCACACTCTACTACTTCACAATACTGTTTGTGTAAGGAAAAATACAATGTTATAAATTATTTAAATATTATTTTACATATAACCAAATATAAACCTAACAGATCTCCCTGAATTTGTGAATATATATATATTTATTTAAATATATCCTTACATGTATGAGAATATACTTATATATTAATAAATCAATACTCATTACTTGCAATGAAAGTTTCATTGAACTTTTTCAGTTTTCTACTCAAAATATAGCAGTGAACACACCTATACTTATGTAAAGTACACTTATATACATATGCATATATTTATATATACATAGTTTTTCATGTAGTAGTTCTAATTCTTGGATTTATCATTTCATGGAATGAGTGTCAGTGCAGATGAAAAAGTTCTTGCATCTTATCCCCTATTATCTGTGACAAGGACACTTATGACAGGAAAAGTCACAAATGACCATAATCCTGATACAGTCCCTAAATGAAAACATTTGGATTATGAAATTAAACTCTTAAAATACTATAATGATCATGGAAATAAAATGCAACTAAATCAACATGAACATTAAAAATTGTTTCTCGTAAATAATTTTGCTTGTGTAACTATATCATCATACAATTATATCATCTTCTATATTTGGAATTTGGACAAGTGAAATGACTATATCTTGTAAAAATAAACTAAAACAATTTAAATTACATCAACTTTGGAATAGAAATGAGAATCCCCTTTGAAGTTCATAAATGAGGCATCACTGGTCAAAAATACTTATTTCTGTTTCATGAGAATACTTTAGAGATTTCATTCTAACACACAGCTTTCATCTATCTGTCACTTTAAAGAATTTTAAACAATTGTGAATAGATGTGACTAATAGTTATTTTATATAAATGAAAAGGAATGAACTGTCAAAATTATCAGCATTATTTTGAAAAACTGACTCAATGCCACAACTTACAGTGAAAACCTGTCTACACTGAACTTTTATAAATTTCCCTTGCAACATACTGGAAATATAACAATAAATTAAGGCATTAAATACATTTTAACTTTGCCTGGTATAAAAATGATTTTTCTAGTGTGTACACAGAATTGTGAGAAGAAATGACTTTCTAGTGATACAATATTGTAAGGTAATAAGTCATGTCAATAGGATTCAAAACAAAAATCAGAAAAAAAGTGTTTCTATTTTAAAAGATAAGATTACATGAGAATTGTGATTTTCTTCTTGTATTAAATCCATTGGATGCTGCATATATATTTCACTAATTAGTTTTAAACTGTGTGTTCAAATGAATAGCTGTGTTACTTCTATATGTTAACAGTTGTCTCTTGAAATAATTACTATTTAGGCTTGCAAAGTGTTCATTAAATGTCTGCCAAATTAGTTAAAAATCATAATAGACATTTAATGGGTGCTTTAAACCAAAATAGAAATTACATTTGATTATAAGTAACTGTAGGTTTATAAAGCTATCATTATATGTCTATTAAGACCATTTAACTTAAGTGTTACATAATTAGAGAAGAGCCAGGATTTTAATTGCACATTTGCAAACTGCTAGCTAGCTTTGCTAAATATTCATTTTATCCAGTGCAGAAAAGTGTGAGTGAAGTATGAAAATCATTATTTTTCCTTTAGCAATTTTTCTTTGCACTCATGGGAATAAATCATCTAATAAATGATCTAAAGGTATGTCAAGAGCAATAAATAATAAGACCATATGCAAAAAAAATGAAAAAATGAGATAATGATATTGAATAAATACCTGAAAAAATAGGATACACTGCAATTAACCCTCAAAAATCCTCTCAGTAGACCAAGAGGTATTCTTTTCCCACCTTTCAAATTGCTGATTAGTCTACAACCGAATAGTTGAGATAGAAAATAAAGGGCATCAAATTATGGTTTGACACTTACTCTCCTGATCCTAGCAAATACATCCCAAGTTGCCAATAAAAAAAAAAAACATAATTTCCCATTAATTACTTCACTAAACAGTTACTTGTTATCACAGAACTTAAGTGGGGATTAAAAGAGAGACTAAATTACACTTTATGCCTTGAAGTGCCAACTCATCTTGAAGTCAAGATTGGTATACAAAACTCGAAGAGACATAAGATTGTAATTTGGCTACAGGTTGAATTCGGCAGATAAAGTGCCTCAGACAGCAGGCTTTTAGAGGTGCTAAAACTCCTTTTGAAAATGTATCCACTTTTAGTTCTTCAGTATATCTCCATTAGACACCTGAGTTGCCTCTTGTAAACCTGGAGAAGAAAATATTTTACTGAGAGGAAATTTATTTATATATCATTTCTTCTCTGAATGTTTTTCTTCCTAGAAGCATTTGCATTTAAACAAGCTTTTGATTTCTTTGGAATCCATCTGCCTATATTCACCCTACTTTTTGCCCTGAATAAAATCACTCATGAAGTGAAATGGTAAATACTGTTGCTGTTCCACTTTTTAATTTTGTCCATACCATTTAAAGTCACCATGTTAATGTAGCAGTGTGACCCACTTAATTGGAACATGGTAATGTAGTCGCTTCAGCTATTCTGTGATTAAAAATAATCTCCTAAGATAGCAGGAGTCATATCATACATACCCAGTAACTTGAGAACCAGTTTTAGGGAAACCAATAAAGGTAAAGAGATAAAAAAAATAATAATAATAAAATAATAGACCTAAATTTTAATAACCATTCTATGGATGGTCTCCATCTCATCAGAATTCCCTAAATTGAAGAAGATATTCCAGAATTCAACACATTTCCTACTTTTCTTTTGACTCTCTTTGCATTTAAATCATCTCAACTAAGACATTTTGGACCCAGTTACCACTTACCTGTACCCTAAAACAGTAGCTGGGACTAGTCAGAAGCAAGTGCTGTTTAGTTTTGCACCTGTCCGACTTGATGGAATTCAAATGTTCTTTATTCCAAAGAAGATATTTTTCTTGGGAAGATGTGTCTGAATTTGTTGTTAATATTTATTAAAACAGGAGTTTTATATAATAAAACCATAGGCTTCATTGCATTTTTTCACTATCAGGAAATTAGACAATTGTTAATTCTGCATAGGAGTTGAATGCATTTCAAATTTGCTTTCTAAAGTCACAGCATTCCCTGTTAACACGCCAAGGTTCATCACACCAAGGCTGCAATTCACTGATTGAAAGCACACTTGCTCTATTGGTTTTGTTTGTGTGTGTGTGTGTGTGTGTGTGTGTGTGTTTCCTTTCACTTACTGGTTTACCCTGTAGGAGAAACTCATATTCCCTTTGGCACCTGCCTTACACTACCACCTCCAGATCCTATGCTAAGTACAGACACTTATCTACCATGAAATAGGTATTCATGTTTACATCAAGCTGTTACCAGTTCCCAGGAAGGGAGTCTAGTAAAGAGTATTTGTTTGCATTTCTATGACTTGCAAAGTAATATATTTTGCATTGCCCCATGTTTTATTTTTTTTAATGAGGTGCCTGTAAGTCATGCAAACATCAACCCTCAAAAGAGCTAGATCCACCACTGACTGTGTGAAAATGAAATTCTATTCATAGTCACCAGAAGAATGGGTAAAAATTTGTAGCAACAGCTTTTCTTTCTTTAATCTTCCAGGAGACAGTCTTTGATAAATCTGATAAATTAATGACATGATGTTTTCATGGAAGGATTTAAAGAAAAAACAAAATAGAGGCATCATTTGCCTACAGGCCATGTTATTTATTGCTGCATAAAAACATTAGCCCTGACCTTTTTTTTGTTGGAAATATGGTCTCATGGAAATTAAGCATTAGGTTTGTTTATGAGAGAATGGTTCCAAAGAATTTGAAATGGATACATTCAATTTGCATGTTTTTCTGACTTTCATTAGAATTAGTTTTGGGGCATACGTTTGATAGGGAGTATATTTAAAACAGATAGATGTTTACATTTTTTAAGTCTCAGCAGGGATGAGTGAGAGAAGATATCTATATGAAGTCAAATGGAATCTTTCAGTCCAGCAAGTTTTAGAAATGATTTCCTAGCAGTTACATATATTCATTCACATATATTTGAATCCTATAAGGATTCAAAGATATTCATTCCTTTTGAAGCAGTACACTGAGATTCTCCAGTGTTAAAAAACAAGTCAAAAAAGAAGGAAGGTTGCGATTAGTTTAGAAACTTGTTCTTTATATGGGGTATTTTTAAACTTTTCATCATAGTGTAACTTAGTGAGAAAATGCAAAGTATGCATACATATGTAGTATGCACAATGTATGTATAGGACAACATTTAAGTAGACATTGTAGTATTCATATAAACAATATAGCTACATTATAGTATATATATAAAATGCACAGCTTTTTAACAAGTGTTACATTAACAAATTTAAGTAACTAATACATGTATCCTTAACCATCCCCTAGAGGGCCCTTGCTGACCCCTACTCTCCTGTCCATAGTAGCATTATCATCCTCCTCCTACTTCTCCATATCATATTACTATTGCTAGTTATTCCAGTGAATGTGTAATGGTATGAACTTGTATTATGTAATTGCTAACAAAATTGAACACATTCTTATGTTTATTTAGCCATTGGGTATCATTATTTGATGAAATATTAAAATGTTTTTTTCAAAACCCTTTTTAATTTGGGTCTACATATTTTGCTTTTAAATTTATGTTGAAATTATTTTAAATATACAAAGTAACTTTAGAGGTAATACAGAATACCAGGTTTTCTTATACCTCTCCCTCAACTTCCCCCGATATTAACATTGTATATGATCAGATCTACATCAAAACTAAGAAATTAATATTGATGCAATAATGTCAGCTAAAATTTGGGCTTCATTCAAATGTCACCAATTTTCCATTAATAAATACAGAATACTCTACCAATGATTCATAAGTTGTGCAGTTTTCTTTGTATTTGGAAGAGACACTTTTAACCAGCAACACCCTGGATACCATTCTCTATAATCTTTCATACGGTTCTCCTCTCTCCTCAGTTCTACCTGGAGTAGTTTTTTGTTTTTGTTTTTGTTTTTTATCCAGCTGATGATCAGTACTCTCTTGAATAATATAGACATATATAGTTGTCTCCCTACATCTCCTGTGCTCATTTTCTTTCTCTCTCTCTCTCTATTCTTCCCTTTCTCCTTCCCTCCCTTCCTACTATCTTTCCCAACCCCATTCTCTCTCAAGCTTCTCACCAATGCTTAGTTATTTGCTCTAGGACCACTATGTTGTCTTTGTCTCAGCTGTGTCTCGAACTTGGAATATCTTCTAAGTTCTGTTTTTCTCCCTTTTTCACAGGGACCTGAACACAGTATTTACAAGATTCTGATCATTTATTTTCTGTCTCTCTGAATTACTGTGCTAATTTTAATGATGCCCAATGTCTTAAATATCATATATTTAGTCATGAAGGTAAGAACTATCAATCTATTCCTTATTAGTTATTTTTGATTAGAAACAGAATGCCCCTATCTCTCAATTAAGGTTGATTTTATTACTGCAATAGTCAAGTGTATAAATAGTTGAGAGTATAAATACTTAAAATTTCTTTCTCTGAAAAAGAAATTAAAAGCTTGAGTAAATTAAGCTTGATGAAGAAGATTCAGAAATGGAATATTATCACTCATTGCATACTTTAAGTCGGTTTATTGAAGGAATATGAAAGAGTGATTTAAATAACACTAATTGTTCTGAGGAAGCTTCTGAAAATTTTGATGATTTGCCTCAATTTTGAAGTGTATTTAGAAATAAAATAGATGAAGAAAACAGATCATTAGGTGAAACTGAGATAGTCACATATAGGATTCATATACTATATTCCATGAGACGCTACTACAAGTGGTTTAATAGGGTTGCAATGACAAATATTGAGAAAACATCAACAGAAAAACTATACCTATGTAGATCAACTCCTTAAAAAACATAGTTAAGGAGATATATTCAGTGTTGGCTGGAGAGTTTGTATAGTTTGAAATTCTGAACTTCTCCCTTCATGTTGAATTATCAGATTAAATTACGTCTGACAAATACTCATGAACTAGTCACTCAAATACCTTTCTATACAATCTAATACACACACTCTTAGAAAAGCTTGTTGGTGTCAACCAAAGGTAGGGAAGGCTTTCTTCTATGCCCTTAATGAAAAACATGTAAAACTCCACCTTTTTGCTAAATTTTAGGTGAAAGAAAGCATAAAAAGATGTTTTTTTAGCTTTAAGGCCTGTAGGTATATACCTCATTGCAATATCTGGAAATATTAACATTTAGAATTTTTTTTTGATGATTTATTTATTTATGTTTGCAGAACTGGGATACAGGCCAGAGGTGTGGTAGATGAGAAGATTCATCAGAGACAGAGTGGGGAGCAGAACAGGCAGACTGACAAAGTACACTGCTGAGGGGAGCAGCGGGCGGGTCGGGAAAGGTCTGCCACACCATGTGTCAAACTCGTGCAGCAGTGGCTTCAGAGAGCTTCATAATGCTGTTCAGGGAGAGCTCAACATTTAGATTTTAAAATAAAATGAGCATGAAAATACAATATATTAATGGTTACATTGCCATATAAATTTTTAGAAAAATAAAAATATTGGAATTTTACTTAAGATGTATTCTACTTTCCTCCAGTAAATTATTTTAAAATTCTTATTATTTAATTTTTAACCCAATGCATTATTGTTTTGCAAGTCCATGTGTGCCAAATAGTCAATGATTGTACAATATAGAAATCATATTTTAGTGTTAAGTTGTTCTTGATCATGATCTAAGTCTCTTTTATATTTCCTCAAATACCAACTAGGCTGGGCATGTATTTCTAATAGCTGTATTTGAATTGACACAGAAAGACTAGAAATTTCCTTCTGTAGCAAACTGTGAAATATTGCCTTTTAACATGTCAGCTTCTCTCTTTAGTACTGCGATCTATCCATCAAGACCAGTTTTTAAGAGGAAAAATACATTTTACATAAAGTGAAACAGGGTTTTAAAATTCACTTCTCAATTTTAAAGGAGACTGACAGAATATGGATTTGGAAAATAAGCTTAAATCCCACTATCAAATAGTGCTAATAGAGCAGTAGTAGTAATATTGTTATTGTTGTGGTTAGTAATAGTAGTAGCAGCAGTAGGAATTGTAGTAGTAGTGTATGTGTTTGTGTGTGTGTGTGTGTGAGAGAGAGAGAGACAGAGAAAGAGAGGTCTGGTTGCTTTTTTGTATTGATATTCTTTACCATACCTCTGTCACACTTTAAAATCTACATTATGGCTTTGGGAGGTATTATAGCCAATTGAAAGTGATGAAGGAATAAATAGGCAAACTGAAAACTTTAGCATGAATTGTTTCCTGAACCATAGAAACAATGACCCTCAGATTGCCAATAAATCACACTGTGGCTGGCCACTGAATCATCCATGAATACCCATAAAGGAGCATGGCAACGTGGCATCTGTTGGTATACATTTCTTATTCACAACTATTTGTGATTCCTGTATCATGTCATTATCCTTTTGATGTCCACTTTCCAGGCAAAATGGAGTCAAGGGGTTTTAATTTAGAAATGCAAATCTATATATTACTTTAAAAGAAATCATCAGCAAACACATCCTGATATGTTATTTGTATTCATAGGGATTATAAATAATTCCCCAATCTCAGTATCTTGTGACAAATATTTACTAACAAATTACATTATATAAGAATTGTTAAATTGGACCCAACAACTGACAGCTTATACAAGTAACAAATTTTACTAATAATCTTAGTTATAGGAGATGTGGTTTACCAAGTAAGGAGGATATAAGTAATGATTTTACCAATTCTTCTTTCCTATTGTGGACTAGAATACTATGTGCAGTCTCTCTGCCTGCTTTATGCCTCTGAGCATGGAAGAGTCAGGATGTTGAAAGTATGAGCCAGCTTTATCTCATGGCACAAAACCTTCAGAGCTTACAATTTTTTCATTTATTTATTTATTTATAAATATACAGAACTGGGGTACAGGCCAGAGTTGCAGGGGCAGTGAGAGGATTCACCAGAGACAGAGTGGGGAGCAGAACAGGCAGATTGACAAAGTACACTGCTGAGGGGAGCAGCAGGCCAGACAGAAAGGTCTGCTGGGCTACATGTGTGAGCATCCTGGCCAGGGATCGAACTGGTACTGAGCCAGCTGTAGTTAGCTTTGTGGTGCTGTGTTTTAACCTATTGTACCACCAGAGAGGGCCTCACAATTAATTTTTTTTTTTTTTAAAGCACACCTCATAAGTCTTTAGGTTGGAGTTCATTTATTTTCCTATTTTATTACTACTCTTAGTCAGGGATATTCTAGTCAGAGATCCTCTTAGTCAGGGATATTTGGCAAAGGGTCTTTTATAGGTCAATTATCTTGTCCATATAATTACCTTTGGTCCTTTACCCAAATTCCACTGAGAGAGATTAGGGCAGGTGATATGACATATCATTGAAGTAAATGCATGGAAGGCCTGAGTTTAACTCCTGTATGTCAGATTATTCAATTCTTATTACTGTACTTCTTTACATTTGATGTAACTTTTACAATAAGCATGTCATTTTGTATCAGATAAAGAAAAGCCCCCAATGATTTGGTTTGACATTCTTTTGGTCCTAAAGATCACTTGGACACTGGTATTTTACAATATCTATTCTACTAGAACATGGCATAAGACTTTATTTTTTATTTTTAGTTTTCCTCAGCAATTTTTTGTAGGATACACTATAGAGGCCTCGGTCATATTTCAATAAAATCATTCATAAGTATTTTATATTTCTAATATTATTATAAATGGCATTTAAAATTCAACCTTCAGTTTTCATAAATAAAAGTGATTTTGTTCATCTTCCTTAACACTTATTAACATAAAATACTAACTATAGGAGCCTCAGTGCATTCACATATAAGATCACATCATCTGCAAAAAAAAAAAATTCATTTCTTCCTCCCCAATCTGCTTGCATTTTGTGTTATATGTCATACTGCAATAACTAGAATATTTACTTAGATGTTAAATAGAGGTGGGACTGGAAAAATTGTTGCCTTGTTTCTGATTCTAGGGGAAAATTATTCAGTTTTTCTCCCAGTAATTATGGTGAGAATCTTTTAGCTTTTCATAAAAACATTTCATCAGCATGAAAATTACTTTGAATTCTCATTTTGCTGAGAAATTAACATGTCTATGATCAGAACGGAAAAATGAGATTTAAAAGTATTTTAAAGTAATACTTTGAATACTTTGAAATATTTTGAAGAGAGAAAAACACTTGATATGAGCATTAGCATGTTGAGAAATTCATAAGAAAAGATAAGCAAATTTGAAGTCATAGAAATAAAAAAATAAAGTATGGTGTAAAAATAACAACCAGAAAAAATTGACATCTGAATTAACTTATAGTAATAGGAAACAGTTTAATATACAAATCATCAGGTACAAAGAAAGAGAAGAAAAGGAGTTAAGATTTATTTTCTTTTGTAGGGTTTACTCCTGTAATTGCTATGTATCATTGACCAAATCAGTTGTTACTTATCTTTAGTCCCTAACCTCCACTCTGTATTCTACTCTCTGATATTAGTCATTAAAATAACACTCCAGCTTTCAGTAAGACATGAGAAAAGAAGTTTCTTCCTCGATAGAAATTGTACATGGATGTCTTTTTGGTCTCAAATTGAATACAGGGTCACAGTCATACATGCAGGAAGTAGATAGTGGAGTCTGTTAAGGGCAGCCAGTCATATGGCTGTTTTAGTACTGCATAAAAGTAAAGTAGATATTGAAAAATAACTTCTAGCTTTTGTAAAAATTACTTAATGGATAGAAAGAAAATTTAAAAATATAATTTAGAATTTAAGATGTCCTAGCCCTTTTATGTAAAACAGCACGAATATTGACACTTGCTGATATTGTCTTAGTCATCATCCATCCCCACATTTAAATCTCTGATAAAGAAGTTTATTCACTTAAACTTGAAAAACAGTAAAACCCTGAGAAAGAAATACTACCTCTCTTTATCCTAAAAGTTAACACAATCTCAGAGCAGAGAAACAGTTACTACAAACAAATATTTGATTAATCATTGTATGCATCTATATTGAATTGTGCTGGCCACATTATTAAGAGACATTGCAAAGCATGCTGCACACATACTGTTTTTTCTATCCTTTCATCTCTTGGACAACATCACAGTATATGACATAGAAATATGTCATTAGAGACTTTAATTGCATGCATTTTATAGTTGTTGTCAAAGTAAGGGTATAAAGATTAATCACCTCTGTATTTAGTGAACATGTTAAGGCCTTTTAAAGATTTCAATCTTGTTCATTTTTTTTCAAAAGGTTCATTTGAATGCACAGAAGCACATTTTGATTGACTACCTCGCTCACTACTTCAGTGGTCAAATTTAGAGGCAGGGCATTTATCAACCAGAAGAAAAATCCACTTGGGGTACAATACACCTGGTAATAACAAGATTGAATAAAACAAGCAGTTCATTTGAAAGACTTCTACATTATTTTAAGTAAAATGGCAAATTAATTCCCAATATTTCCCCAAAATTTATGGTTAGGTATATTTAGAAACAAAAGATGAGGTCATTAGAAGATGCTTTAACAAAATAGTAGAAAACTGTTCTACCAAAAGTTGAATTGCACAATAAGCAGAATTTTCTGTAGATTAAGAACAACAAAATGTTCTGTTCTCAATTCTTTGTGTCTATGTCTGATTATTTTCTATGTTTTCAATATTGTTTTGTTCTGGAACAATCTTCTCTGTTTTGTACAAAGTACTTTCATTACACTGGAAGGAAAACATATTTTCAGGAGTAATGTCTGCTTATGTTGCTGTTTCTAGAATCTTTGTCAAAGTTTGACCTGTGTTCCAGAATCCTGGTATTTCAGTATAATCTAGTATCCAGTCCCTACTATGTCCAATCATGCCAAGCCATACTTATTTCTGGTTGTGAAATGGAAAAAAAATTTGGGTTCAATTATAACCAAACCCAGGATGAAGGAAATGCACTGATCAACAGAAAAAAAGCAATCAGCTATGAAGGGTGACTAAAGCCTACCTGTGTGGGTCACACTGTCACTTCACCTGATAATAAAACTTTGATAATTCTGGCATCCTTCTAGATAACATTTCAAGTAAAGGAAAATCAAGCAAAAAAAAAAAAAAAATCCAAGATGCATTTCATTTTATCCATGTGTTACCCTCACAAAAATATTAACACGATATGGATCAAGATAAAAATTCACTGTTAAAACACTACAGGATGAAATAATTCCCTTAGTGAAGAATGGAACATTTTAAATGATAGTGAAAAGAAATTATATCAATAATATCATTCTAGAGTCCTTTGACAAGTCAATAAATTCTAATTAAGGTTTTTGTAGCTGAAAGGAGTAGGAGTTTAAGGTCAAATTATGAGAACATCCTGTAACTGTACTTTTTCTTGTCTGATAATTGTCCTGAAAATTCAAATGGACATTGTCAATCTTTTCTGAGACCACATATTCTAATATCAACCTCAAAAACAAGCTGTGCACTGAGAAACCACCGTTTTTCAGTAGATACAAAGTGCTTCATTTTGATTATCAGTGTTATTTCACAATCTCCACAACCACTTTGTTCGATTTATACTGCTAGAAGCTAGAATACATAATATCTGGCTCAACTAATCTTCACTGAAGAAATAATTAATGGATGTTCCAAAGCTGCCCTTGTACAATGGTGCACCTTCTTTACAAGGAAAGCATTCACAGCAACATCTAACTTATTCATGCTAGAAAAGTGTCAAATAACACTTTCAATGCTTGGAGGGACCAACTTAATTATTTCCAAAGGTTGATCAGTAAGGATTGCAGCAGTTGATTAACTTTTGAAATATCTGATCTTTCAATGTCATAGACCAAATTTGATGCTCTACTTCTAATTCCTACTTACCACTCATTGTAGGATTTTACAAAATCTGTCATCCTGAAAAAAATTTTTTTTTAGTAACTCAGTCTGAATCTAACCATTTTTACTCTGGAAGCCCTAACAAAATAGTATTTTTGTAGTAGTCTCATGCTACCTGCCACAAATATTTAAGGTCATGATGAACACAGACCTAATTGTATTTCCGAGTCCTGTCCCAACATGTATTCTCTAAATGAAAACCGATCTGCATATTTGGAATGCATGGTAATCCTAAATATGCTGCAAGCCAACACAATGTTTCGCCTCATTCAAAACTGAGCTAATATAGGACATCAGATCAGCACAGAACACAGTGTGTTCACTTTGAGCGATGTGTTGAGTACAGATTGCTCTGGGAACAATGTGAAGGTCATTCTAGGATGCATACAAGTGCAAAACAATTTGAAATTAAATATGATCCAGAAACTGCATTCTGTACAAAGCAAATAAATATCACACTTTTGTACAAACAGGTGCTCCGTGTATTTTAGAAATGCTGCCCTTTGGAAAATACAATCATTGTTATCATCAGAATAATTTTAAAAATCACAAACATTCAAAATGAATTTTTCCACAATTATAGTAACCAAAGACAAAAAAAAAATCAGCCAAATTACTGGTAAAAATATATTTGAAATGAGTTGCTTTCATAAACAGAATTCAGTGTGTTTTTCTTCCCTTACAAGTGAGACACCTTCAATTTTATGCTAGAACAGGTACAAATGCACTCTATTTTAAAACTGTATATTTATAAAGAATTTCCTTAAATGAACAGACTTTTTCCAAATCTATTGTTTTTCATGGATTGCCTTTTCTTTTAAGTATTATTTAACACTTGAACTTTAAAATACAGTTGATATCCCACAAATATTGAGCAGTTGTTATTGATAATCTATTTTTCTGTTCCACATGTAATGTTCCAGAGAGCAGCAACAAATGTGATTATATCCTATAACCTTGCACATAGTCTTGGAGTGTCCCTGCATAATCCAAGGGGGTTTTAGTGACACAGCCAATAGGCAAAGTTTGGATTTTTGGTTTCGCTACTTCCAACTGTCTGAAGAGACGCAGTAGAAAGGCACAGCTGTACTGAAAGATATTGTACCCACACTCCAATTTCTGGGTGATGATTGCTCATGTGAGCTTGTTTGTTTTACTCATCAGAACAGGAAGTCCTGAATATGACAGACTTGGCTACTTATGTTCCTGTAAACTAAAATAAGATGATTTAAAGTCTATTCTGTAAACTGTAATAAGCAGACTAAACCCTCCTCGCTTCCCTAGAAAGTTGCTCACACCCTGCTCCCTGGAATCTGAGAATATGCTGTATTAAGCTGCAAAGGAATTCTGCATACAATATCAAGAGTATTCTGGGCTAGATGAACAGACCCAAGGTGACCATGTGGATCCATAAAAGTGGAAAAGATAAGCAGAAAGTCAGAAGGATGTACTGATATAAGTAGGAGTGAATCAAAGTAGGACAAGGATCTGAAATGTTGCCCCGAATTCACTTGCAAGGGAAGTTGGCTCAGAGCCAGAGAGAGCGGTAGTCTTTAGAAGCAGAGAAGGGCAAACAGCAAGGAGCTGGAGCTAGAGCTCAGCATTCAGATGCCCTGACTCTACTCTGTAAGATTCAGCAGAGACATGTGGACATGTGTCCATGGAAATTATAAGATACTAAGTGGATTTTGTTTTCATCCATTACATTTGCAGTGACTTGTTAACAACAGCAATAGCAAAATAAGGCAAAGTGTTTTTTGCCAGCTTTTAGCCTTCAAGACTTAGTGGTCAGTTAGCAGCTAAATAGTGCCGATACCTGTCTTTAGCTATTCACTGGCACTTACCCATCTCCTGTGTTTAAAAAGACATCAGTAATAGCTGGGAGTTTGGTAGGTATGTAATACGTATTCCAGATGTTTTGTATACCATTAGTTTACATAGGTATATAAGTAACTAACAGGAGATGATTCCTGTCATAACCAATTACCACAAATTTATTGTCTTACATAAACTTAAATATCCTATAAATCAGTCTGATATACATAGCAGGTCTCTTTGGACTAACATCAAGGGTCAGTTGACATGGATGTGTCCTTTCTAGAAGTTCCAGAGGAGAATCCATTTCCTCAGTGATTTCTAGCTTCTAGACTCTACCGCATTCTTTCATTCCTGGGTGTCTTCCCCCAGGAAGCAACACAGTATCTTTGGCTGTTATTACAAAGTCCTATCTCCCACTTACTATAGTTGAAAAGGTTCTCTTTTATTAAGGGCTCAAAAAATATCTGTACTGGGTATGCTCAGATAATCACGGATAATCTCCCCATCTCAAAGTCTATCTCACTTGTAAATTCCTTATCACATGGAAGGTAACGTAGTCACAGGTTAAGACACACATCTGGTAAGTAGATCAATATTTTGCCTAGTGCAGGAAAAAAAAAAGTGATCATGTACTCAAGACAAGATAATAATTTCTTTAACTACATATACCGAAAAACACAAGAGGCAACTGGAAAATATGACGATAAGATTATTCTGTAGCATATTCTCATGTTACAACAGAGTTTCTCATTTCTGTCTGTGTAGAGACACTGTTTTCTTGTATTTAGGCTTTTTACTTCAGTATCAGTTTATTCATCAAGCAGAGCACTCTTTATATACAGTCCTCACTGATGTATTCACCAGAAATTTTTGCAGACTTGGCCACCTCAGAAAATATCAGGTAAATGGTGCTATTTTATATGCAGATAATACTTTTTACTTATAACCTCAGGATTGGCTTGATCTCTGTGCCTAACAACTCAGAAAACTGTCTCACTCAGAATCCAAAAATATCAACTGGTTTATGACTATGGGCCTGTGCGGTCTGTTTTCTTTCCTTTGTTGCATTAAGGAATCTAAGTGAAAACAGATTTGCTATTAGGACCCGAATTTGCACTCTGATGTTGTCAGTTTTTAGCTGTAAGAAACCGAGATCTATTTTTTTTTCTCATTGTTTTGGTTTTCTTCCCACACACATATGCACATAAATAGCAATATATTTCCTAATGCTTTTATATATGCTCTGTTCACTTACTGAACTCAGGAAATTTAATGATTGCTCCAGCTTGTTCCAACTGTTCTAGCTCACTATCCCATTCTATATATTAATTGACTTCACTGAATATGCAGTGAAAAAATCAGGATCAAGATTTTTCTATTCCCCTTCTCTACAGAAAACAGAAAACAATTTCAGACGTGTGCATATGAAATAGAGGTTCCACTGTGGAGTAATATTGATTTCAGTACTGCCTAATATTTTACTTGTTAGAATATTTCCTAGAAGTTACTCTGATAATCACAAGCAGCAGGGAAGTTAGTACTGCTCTTGTTAAAATACTGTGTTTAATGTACTGTTCACAAAAATAAAACATGCTTATATAAAAAAGATCTATTATCTTGAGGGATGTCCTAAAAATAGCTTGTTCTATTTGCACCTAGTAGTAAAAAAGATTTATGAAAAAGAAAACCAGAAACTATACTTGCTGATGAAAATCATCCATTTATAATGACAGACTAAAATAGTATTGCATTTTCTCCTTTACTTTATGGTTGGATACAGTTCATTTTATGTGGCTCCTACTTCTAATGGAATACTTTTTGCCTTATAATTATTTTAATTTTATATAAAATTATAACACAAAATGCTCCCTATATTGAAAGTTGTATAGGGATACTTAAGGTGGAACCATAACTGCTTAATTCTAAGTTTTATGAATGATTCTGTTTTTGAAAGGAGTGTAAAAAACTACTGCTAGTAGTTAGGTGTCAACACATTTTGTGCTCCTCATATATATTGTTATGATAGACTAATCAGGTATTTAGAAGGAAAGCTGAAGTCAGAGGGAATAGCCATAGTATCATATATATATAAACATACAAAGACTACTCCTTTCTTTGGTAAAGGATGGCTTTAGTCACTCAGATCGATTTAACTAGGCATAGAATTGTACACATATACCTGGAATTTTTAAAATAATGCCAAGTATAATAAGTATCAATGGCATTTCCATGGCTTTTCTCAGTCTTTTTCCCCTCCATTGATCCCATTGATCTTTTTACATTTTGCAGGTTCTTTATTTTCTTGTGTAAAGTTTTAGTATCAATCTTCTGTTCATTAATTACATTTTTCATAGCATTCTTTTCCCTTTTTTGCATCTTCCTGTAGGTCTCTGATGTTTTTCTGATTTTTTTCCTGTTGTTCTAATTCTTTGATGTTCTTAACTGGCAATTTTGAGTTCTTCATTTGAAAAAAAATCTTCCATAAGTGTTAATGGGTTCTGTATTTCAGTTTTCTTACACTGAGGTACTGTTCCTCTGAGGGCTTCTTAAACATTTATAGTTTCTTTCTCCCCATTGTCCACTTTCAGGTTTGCTTTGTCATGAAGGGGTTTTTGTCATGTATGGATCTCCCTCTCCAACCATTTTGGGTGCTACCTGTTGTTGATACAGCTTGCCTTCTGCTGCTGGGGCCCAGGCAAGCGGTGTCCTGGGGGAATTGGGCCATTGGGTGGGATGTCCATGGGTCTCTCTCCCCCAGTGCCAGGGGAATAGCAGGCTGGTAGTCTTGACTGGGGGAAACTGGAGCCCAATTTTCTCAATTATTAATGAGCATATCAAGAAACATTCCTACATTATTTCTGGGAATGTAAAATGGCACAAATATTTCAAAAATCATTGGATAAATTTCTTTAAAATTTTAAGATATACTTGCCATAAGATGCAGTTATACCATTCCTCAGCAATTACCAAGCAGAAGGAGAAGCATAAACCGCTCAGTCTTATATATAAATGTTCATGACATCATTATTTATAATACCGCCCAATGAAAACAACCTATCTATCAATGTGTGAATAAACATACTGTGATATAGTCATGCAATGGAACACATTAACAAATATGAACTACATAGTGCATATATTCCTTGGCTCTATTTATATGAAACTATAAAATTAAAACTAATCCATGGTCACCAAAAGCTGGCCAAAGATTTGCCTAAGATCAAGGGTATGAAGGATGAAGGGTTAATTAGAGGTACATGGCAACTTCTACAGGTGAAGATATTATACAGTAATTATCTGGTATTGCAGGTGCACACAAGATAAAAATCTGTAGAATAGCCTCAAAGTGACATATTAAATATGTGTCATTTATTTGTATGTAAATTGCATCTCAATCAGACCAATGAAAAATACCCTTATAAAAGACACCTAGATGCTTCATTAGCAAGCAGGATGCTTTCATATTATCTTGAATGAAATATGAACAGTGAAAGTATCTGCTCTCTGAAGTAAAAACACATTTTTGCTGTAGGCAAGTAAGTTGGGATATGGGATGCCTTAAATATCCATTGCCTGCTTTATGATCTTACAGGGTATTTTAAAATTGTCAGTAGACAGTAGGTACAAATACTTTAAAAAGACTTGCATTCCCTTGGCTGAAATCTCTAATGAATGGTGGTAACAGAAAAGTGTACCACAGTATTTTATCAAAAAGACAGAGTTTATTGTGAGTGAGGGGCTCATTTATAGTGTCTATGTACCCTATATTTCAGTTCGTATTTTTAGATCAGCATTTCCACCTAATGGTTTAAATTTATTGCGTCAAGGAGACATGTGGAATGGGCCAGTCACACACTGTACATAGAATTTGAAAATTCATCATTAGATTATTTTCAGAGTTAATTAGAAAGTATATCCAATACAACAGCAAAATTAGTATACACTCTTTGTAAGATTTATTTTACGTATGCATGCAGAACTGGGGTACAGGCCAGAGGTGCAGGAGCAGTGAGAGGCTTCACCAGAAACAGAGCAGGGAGCAAAACAAGCAGATCACTTCAGTACACTGCTGAGGGGAGCAGCAGGTAGGTCAGGAGAGATCTGTCGCGCCATGTATATCATCTCTGGGACCAGGGATCAAACTTGCATTGGAGCAACTGCAAGCTAGCTTTCAGTGCTGTGTTCCATTCCATTGCACCACCAGGGAGGGCCAGTAGACTCTTAATCCCAGATTTAGAGAAATACATACTTGCAGAGTTTAATTTCTATAGCCATATATAAACACAAATGTACTATTAAATAATTTATAACTCAGGAGCCTTTTGGTGGCACAAGGGGTTAAGCACAGCAACATGAAGCTCTCCACAGCCACGGCAGCATGATTTAAATCCCCAGCCAGGGAGGTGACCCACATGGCACAGCAGACCTCTCCTGTCTCACCTGCTGCTCCCCTCAGCGGTGTACTTCATCGATCTGACTGGTCTACTCCCCACTCTGTCTCTGATGAATCTTCTCGCCCCTCTACCCCTGAGCCTCTGCTCTGTACCCCAGTTCTTGGATGCATAACTAAATAAATCTTTAAAAACAATACAACTCAATAATCTTATTTTAAGACATAGAGAATTTCTCTGAATTATTATTCTAAGGTTTCAAACTCACCAACCTGTGTTGAAAATCATCATTAAAAAGTTCAGATTCTCCATTGTAAATTAACAGAAATAGAGGAAAAACCACATATACACAGTTATTTAAGTCTTAAAAAGAAAGACACAAAACAGCACCTTTTAAAATTTTTAGAAATTCCTTAAGTGGAATCTTCCTCCAATTTATACCATAGCCATATTTTAAACACATATATGTACTTTACATTTTCATAAGTTCTTTTGAATTTAATTACTGTTTATTTTACAGGTATTTACTAAAGTGGACTAAAGCTGTTGATATACAAAAATATTTCTCTAATTGAATATTTCCTATCTGTTAATGATACTTACTAAAACACTTTTTATTCCCTATGGTTTGTTTCCTTCTCAGTCTAACCTTCTTGTACACGTCCTATGCTGTGATAACAGAGTTATATGAGGGCTGCCAAATAAATCCCTACTAGTCCACCTACTGCACTATAAGTGAGCTTCCCTTTGCATTCGTCACTGCTCTTATCAATGCAAATCACTATAACTAAAAAAAAATATTCCATTTTCTCCTTCTAATGTTTGTCTTAATTTGAATTTATTCATTTTAAATATAATAATAAATGTAAAAAAAGTGTTTAACTATTGTTGTTATTGCCTCAGAAATTCATTTAATTGCTAGTATTTTTATCCTGCAACATGCTCTCAGGTCTCAGAGCTGAGCTGGCTAATACATTTATTTTTTTAAAGCATCAACTTTTTTGGGGGGGGTTGATTTATTTATGCATACAGAAATGAGGTACAGGCAGAAGATACAGGGGCCATGAGAGGATTCACCAATTCACCAGAGACATAATGGGGAGCAGAACAGGCAGATTGACAAAGTACACTGCTGAGGGGAGCAGCGGGTGGGTCAGTAAGGATCTGCAGTGCCATGAGGGTCACCTCCGGGGCCAGGGATCGAACTCCCAATGAAGCGACTGTAGACAGCTTGCAATGTGGTGCTCTAATCCATTTGCCACAAGGGAAGGCCTAGGTAATACATTTTCTCTTGTGCATTAGATCCACAAAAATAATAGAGTGGGTCAGTATTGTGTGTTGAGAATGAATCTGCAGCCACAGACTCCCCTGCCTGGGAAGGGGAAGTAGTTGGCAATGTCATGTTAACATCCTCTGATCCGAAGCTACCAACACTCAAGCTGTTGTTTGGTTTATTGCTCTGCACATAATAGATAATCATGCATCTGGCTAATGGTATTTTGATCTGTTTGTTGTTGTACTCTAAAAATTAAATATCACTCTTCTACTCAGAAATGTATAGTTTTCTCTAAAATACTATGAGTTCAATTTTCAGTGTGAACCTCTGGGAACAACAGTATGTGTATGCATGCCTTGGAAGTAGAGACATCATGGGGATATAATCACTAAGCAGAGGATGGTAACCTCTCCAGGGAGCCACATCTTTTACCAAGATAGTAAAGCGGAGTATTCATCAGTTCATGTTCAGTTTAAAAAAACTGAGCAAAAAGTCTTACGACACAGTGATGTCTTTTTTGAATTTGATGTTCAATTCACTTGAATTCAAGTCAATGTTTTCATAGTTTAAACTTACTCCTGTGTATCAATTAGGTATTTCTCTCTGGTTAATAATAAGCCGTTTCCCACTTCCCACATAGTAGTATTTTGAGAACTAAAATTATCCCTTTTTATACACAGTGTATTTTTTAATTGAAATTATATCAAGTGGTGTCAGATGAAATAAAAACTACACAGCTATGCTATAATTGCCCCACATGCGCTCAAAATATTTTTTTAAACATTTACTTATTAATGTACACAAGCACTGGGGTAGAGGACAGAGGTTTGGGGTGAAAGGACTCACCAGAGACAGAGTGGTGAGAAGAGCAGGCAGATTGACTGAAATACACTGCAGCGGGGAGACAGGAGAGGTCTTTGTGCCATGTGGGTCAACCGCCCTTGCTGGGGATCGAACTCGTGCTGCAGTGTCAACCGCCCTTGCTGGGGATCGAACTCGTGCTGCAGTGGCTGTGGACAGCTTCACGGTGCTGTGTCTTAACCCCTGGTACAACCATCAAGGGTCCTGTTCAAATTAATTTTAATCAGTTTCAATTTTTAATAGAATGAGTTAAAGTTAACATTTGTATCTGGGGAAAATTTTAAAAACTAAACCATTTGAGGCATGTTTTATGTTACATAGCTACTTCAGTTCATCTTACAGCTCCCCTATATTCTTTACAAGCTGTCTTCTGATTTTTAAAATCATTTTGTCATTTTCTTTGCATTTTTAAATGTTGATACTCCTGAGAAAATTACTTATTAAAGTGGAAATACTGCCAAAAATGTATTTTTAATGTTCAAACTCAGCACAAAATTGGTAGTGTTATAAAAGGATGTCTATTCCACATTGCATTATGAAGGATTGATTCTTCTTATAGACTGAGTATAATTTTATATCATTTTATGATGTTTTTTTTTTATCATTCTAAATGTTTAAAGGGCTAATGTAAACTGCCCGGGAAACAGATTTATGGGGAAACTTTTAAATACATTTTCCATTTTTCTAAATAGCAATTTACTTGGCTTTGCAACAGATCAGATTTTGACATTAAAATTTAGATGTGATGCTTCCTACCATGGCAATCCATTGCACTTAGCAACATCTCTACATTGAAAGAAAGACATACTTCACATTTTAAAATATGAACCACCTCAAATCCTGTTTTAAACTATGTAGCTTAACTATAATTATAGTATAAACTTAATAAACATAAACATTTAACAAATCTATAGCAATATTATCTCAAGATTATAGAAGTTTCACCTGGTTCATCCATGCTTTTCTTTGAATTTCATAGCATGCCCATAAATGTTCACCCAGGATCTGCCTGATCAGTTCCAACTATATTAAAATGAGTGGATGTTGTAGCATCTTCTCTCAGAACACCCACTCCTCAATCACTAAGACTAGTTACAATCTAGAAGGCAACAACAAAAAAATCAAATCAAAATGCATGTCCTCTTCCTCATGAGAGTTCTTCAAATATTTGGAAAGCTGTTCTGTCTCCACATTAATTAAACATTTCAGACTTTCATGTTTATTGCAAATTTAGCATGGTCAGCATATTTGAATTTCCTTCCCATTTAGTCTTCATTTTCTTTGGCTATAACCCAATGAGTCTAGATGTCTTTAAACCTATTTTGTCCATTTACTGAGAGCAATTCTTTAGGTAGAATCTAACCAACAAAAATTTCAGATAGATAATCACTTAAAATATGAAGGTTATGATGCTCCTGTTATCACAAACTAAGGTCACAGTAGCCTATGTAATTACCAACTACAAAGATCCTATGTCACCTTCACACGCGCTGCCCATAACCCATATTTCTCACACTGAACCCAAATGATAGACATTAAAATCTCAATAAAGATGCAGCAATAAGATGAATATGAAGATTTAATCAGTAAAATTCCTGAGGTACATTTTACTTAAAATGAGTTTGTGGATAAGCAGCAACCCTCTGCCTGCCTATGCCTATGCAGGCGTTTCTTTTCACAAGCTGGGTGTTTTGGAGCAGTTCTTTCCTCCTGCTTGTGTCTGTGCAAGTGTCCTTTATGCTCATCTCTCTTTTTATAATAAAACTGTCCTTTTGGATATTAAAAAAATAATAATAATTTGTGAATGAGTTCTTCAATTCAAAGAAGATAGTTTATTACTAAGACTATAAGCTCTTATGATCTTGTGTAGAGATTCTGGATCCAGCTTTATTATCTGTAAAACAGGAATAACATTAATACCTAATCTATGAAACAATGAACAGACTAAAGAGAAATGACTAGTACAGATATATGGGTGAGTAAAGGTGGGAAGGATTTAAAGGAACCCCTGCCTCATAGATTTCATTTTTCAGAACAAAGGAAAGCAGAATATTCTGGTAAGTGTGAGGAGACAAAGATGAAATGAGATTTAAGAATATAGCCAACAGCAAGTAGATGCCGAGGCTAACAGGATAGGGAACTTTCCAGAATCAGCCACAGGATGACTCAATTAAATCCAAAGACTTAAGGAAGATCATAATTCTCTGTGTAATGACAACCATTGTCATGATGACATAATTATTACTGATAGAACTTAACAAGATGAGTTTGAAGCAGACATTTGTTGTTTTATTTTGTGTGGGGATGAGGTACAAAGGGACCACAACCTCATGAGCAAGACAACTTTATTTACCAATTTCATCGCTAGTACAACTCACAAGGTCAAACACCCCATCCAGGTCTCATTATATACTAGTCTCATCACCTGTCTTTTTGTGAGTTTCCTATTATGAGTGATTGCCAGCCTTAAAGTCATAACAATTCCCTAGGAGTGATATTTTGTTCTTCAAACACTTCAACAGTCTGAATCTGTCTTTGAAATGTTAATATACATAAAAATCATACTTGTTGATTTCAGTTTCTTGACTGCATTCATTTCTTTCATCTGTGTCCCTATTGTGATGTAATTCAACGCCCAGGAATTTCTCCATATGCTACAGTGTCATTTGCCAATAGTTATTACATATTAAATGAACATACACTAATTTGAAGTGACTAATGCAATATGAATGACTCTTTCTTGGTGAGTATTACTGCAGACTACGGAGCAGTAGAATTTTTCCTAAAGACAAAATAGGAAATATTTTCAGTTTTTCAGGCTAATAATTTCCTTGGCAACTACTTAACTTCCATTATAGTGTGAAACTAATCATAGACAATATATAAACAAGGAGCATGGCTTTGCTCCAATAAAACTTATAGATTCAAAATGTTGTATTTCAGATAGTTTTCTCAGTCAAGAAAAAAAGGTATTTTTCTTTTGATTCTTTCTAATTATTAAAAAATGCAAAAAATAGCATTGAGTATATGGGTCATAGAAAAATAGGCAGCAGATGAGATGCGTCTATGTCTCATTGAATTAAGCTAAATATCAAAATTGTTAATACACAAAGGTTTGAAACCTGTTAGGCAATATCTCCTTATGGGTTTGAGATTTACTTTTATTTATCATATTAAATGTAGAAATGGCTTAGGGATTTTCCAGTCTTTGCTCTACGAGGCAGTGTAGCATGCATGCCTGGTATGTGGATCTTAAAGCAGTAAGCAAAAGCATCACCAGTTATGAGGTCTAAGGTAGGTCATGTAATACCTCCAAGTCTCAATTTCCTCAGCCATGTCATAAAAGGTAGCTATCTAATAGGATTTCTGTGAAATCCAATAAGTTAGTAATACTTCATTTTGCTTACATGAGTGCCTGGCACATAATAAAAATTCAATAAATATTAGGTTTTAAAACACTTAGTATAACTCAAAAATTCTCTTCAGAAGATTCAAACAGGATTGCCAAGAAATAAATGTCCTTCACCACCCATTCAGAGATAAGACCAATGTTAAAAAATAAACTACCTGGATTTAAATATCAAGTTTTCCACATTCATCAATGAGAAGGAATTAATAAATTTGGCTCTTAATGAAATGTTTAGCTGTCATAAGACATAAAGTAGCTTTGGATTAACTGTTTTGTTTTACCTTAAGACGCACCATTGTTCATTATTTAGAAGTAAATCTATTGTAGGCAGGAAAAACTGGCTGAAGAAAATAGAAAGATAAGAACTTTAATACTCTTTTAATACAATAAAACAATAAAGAATGTTTTATTAAATATTTGTTTCCAATTGAAACTTAAATATAGAGATTAAAGCAATTAAATTTTTAAGACCCCTTTTAAGGTATTATCATTAATTAATGTTATCATTCAGAACTTCCTCAAATTCTTTACAGTGATAAGTGATTGACAGATGTTGATAGATTTGCCAGATTAATGTCCAATGAAAAATAGATTATTAGGTAGATAATATAGATAGAAGTAAATGAATGATAATAGTGATAGATACATAGATGATAGATAATGATATATAATAGATATATATACAAACAAACAAAAAAACCCTCAAATTTGTGAAGCCAGATAAGTATTTGATAAAGTTAAGTTTGTAAGTGACAATGTAAATGTCTATTCAGTAGTTCTTGAATATCACTTTGGTCTGGAAAAACATGACTCTTTAGGATAAAAGCATTTAAATCTGTTATAAATAAAAAGAAAACAATAGTTATGGCAAACTTCATGTTGTGTTTAATGTAATACAGAACTCTGTCACTGACTATAAATACTGACTTATGAAATGTTAGATATAATGTCAAGAAACTTGGCATATAAAAATTTTGATATAAACTACTCAAGACATAAGCATAAATGATGTTTATTCATTGATGCCAAAATATACAATCCAAAGAGTATCTTGATACAGTAATCTTAAATTCAAGAAGAAAAAATATGTTCAAGTCTGCAGCTGGCTCTATATAAATAAATCATACACATATGAATAATTGTATTGGTAGATCAATTCATGTACCATACAATATAAAAAGACATTTGGATGGGTTTGTATCTATTTTGTGAAACGCCCTTCTTGCCAGGTACGTGAAGTTACTCATTTTAAAAAGCATCTGTAATAATAGATGTGTATCTCTCTAAAGAAGTGTGTCAAACCTAAAATTTCTGTCCTATATCAACATAGATGAACAGAGGTAAAGGAAGGCTGATGCTATGATATTAAAAAGTCAAAAACCATTATCTTACTAAAAAGGAAATAGATATATTGTGAAAAGACCAACTTTTACTTTGCAGTAACTAGTAAATGTCAAAACTAGGACTAAAACCCAGAACTCCTGATTTTAACTCATACAAACATAGTTTTATTTTTTTTAATTGAAGTAACATTGGTTTATAACATTTAAAGGATTATTTGATACAGTTTCTCACCTCTTCAGGTGTATGTTACCAAACTCTACCTACCACCAAGTTACTCAGGAACCTCCATCATTTGACCACTTCCTCACTCTTTCTTTGTTCTTCATATTCATTCTATTCGTCTGCTTAACCTCAATTTTCTAAGGTTTGTTTTTGGCTTAGTTTTTTTCTGACTCTGTTTGGCTTTGTTTCTCTATAGTCCATATATGAGCAAAAACATCTGCTACTTTTCTTACTCTTCTTACTTATTTTACTTAGAATAATCCCCTTGAGTGCTATCCATATTACTGCAGGTGGCAAGATTTCATCATTTTTATAGCTCAGTAGTATTCCACTGCAAATATGCACACCACATTTCTCTGATCCACTCCCCTGTCCTTGTACTCTTCGACTACTTCCTTGATCTTGCCACTTCAGTAGGGCTATAATGTACAAGGACATACATAATGACATCAAATTAATGTTTTCAGATTTTTTGATTATATACATAAAAGTGAAATTGTTGGACCATATGACAGGATCCATTTTTAATATTTTGAGAAACTTCCAGAAAGTATTCCTTGGGGAGTGAATCATTCCATATTCTTACCAACAGTGTAAAAGTGTTTATTTTTCTCAACATTTTAAACAACATTTGTGACAATATAGTTGGAAATTAGAAAGAATAATACCAAACAAAATAAGTCAGTCTCATAGGAAAAACAAATACTGGATGGTATTACAGAGAACATAAAGAAGTATAGAGAATATAGAGAAATATTACCAGGGCTCAGTCAAAATCAAGCCAATAATAAACTTTGAACATTGCAATGTAAAGCTGAGGTAACCAGAGGGAAGGTAATGGGGTGTGAATAAGGAAGAGAAAGAATATGGTAGAGGATTTGGGGGTACTAGTAGTGAGCAGGGTGTGAAAATATACAGTTGTGGAGGACTGAACCCGCGGACAAAAAAGATATAAAACTGCTTTATCACAATAAACATAATAATATACTTGACTTCTAATTTAGGGGAGATAGAGATATTTTATATTAATATATTATAAAATCCATTGAACTTCGTGGCATACAAATTAACAGTGAATTTGTTTTAAAGAATTTCTCTGTATTTTTAAAATTTCCATATTAGAAGATGAATAAAAGGATGGTACAAGAATGATTCACAAAGTGGCACCATTCTACCTCCTACTAAATTATTTTCATAGGTTTTCAAAATACTAGCATTTAAATCCCTTAGATAATCACCCCAAGTGTATCCCAATCATTACAAATGTTAATGCAGAAAGATCAAAAGCGCTGTATATCTAATATGGCTGGAAGGATTCGGTTAGATCAATGGCTACTAAAAAGTGACTTTTCTCTACCTCTGACTGTGCTTACTTGATTCAGTATTAGGATTAGTTCTAAACAACTTACAGAGGGTCATCATTTCTAAAAATCAATGTCAAAGAAAAAGTTAGAAATGTTTTTATCTGAAATAGAGATTCAAGTGAGAAGTCTCATAGAAAGCAGTTAAAACTGAAGTTATATTTTGTACAAGCTCACATGACTTCCCTACGACATGGTACACCTATATGGTCATATACCATAGACACTTTAAAAGGACATAACTTTAATATGATTAGAAATGTTGTATGTCAGATACTGCACAATCAAGAGTTCCTGAAAAGAAATAACCTTAATGATTATTACATAATTTTGGGGGAAAAAATGAAATAAAATTAGTGTTTATTTGTTGTGAGTTTAGAAAGTAAAGAATACTGAGAAGTAGCACTGTGAAAATTGCTCAGTTTGCTCAGAATTACAGGACAACTATAGATTCAAAACTCTCTCCAATAAACAGGAAGATAGTAGACCCAAATCAAAGAGATTCTGATATCCAAATGATTGTGGATGTTACAATCTGGCTAACTTGGTCTAAGACACCAAAATCACCAGTGACTATGTAATAAATGTTTGTGTTAATTTTCATACTGGGTCTCAATGTAAAAACATAGTAGTATCACTAGTTCTTCCAGTAGAGTAAACGGAAGAATACTGGAAAATTCTCAGCACGTTTATGTTTAGCTTATTTTATTTTATTTATTTTATTTTATTTGTGCTTTATCTATAACATTTATAGATCAAAAAATGACCAGAGATTTAGAAATAAAATGTGAAGCTTTCCCTAGAGTGTAGAATGTTTAGGAATTTTAAAAGGTGGTACAGAGTTCAACAAAGAAGTAGGGAATCCTATTATAAACAACACCCAGGAAATAGACTCCAACACAGAATAAAGCCATGAAAAATATAAGGACCACCAGGTAAAAGGTATAACTGCATTTTTTCTAAAGAGATAGAAAGTGCCTTTTATAGCAAAATGCAGCTATAAATAAACTACAGAATAATATACAGGGCAAATTGCAAAGAAACAGCAGCTTCAAATCAGCACAAGAGAGATACTAGTAAATGGTGTGCATCTAATATAAATGCAGAAAAACCCCAAGGAGTTCCTCTCCTAAGACAATGCAAATGAAGTGAAAAACAATTACCATGTTGTATGTTTTCAAGAAATAGCACCCAATAGTTGTATGTAGTAGTTTTCTTGGAATGCATGCAAGAATTCAATGCCTGTGTTCAGAAGTGATTAAGATGAAAAAATAAGAATATATTTGAAAACAAAAATATATTTGAAAATCAAGATGTCTAGAGTCCAATTTTAGGAAAACTACTTGAGTAGAAGTTGAGTGATTCATTACTGGCATAGAGGAACAGCTGATAACCCCCCAAACACAAATCTAAAGATATATTCATGTTCTAATTTCCAGAAAATGTGAATGATGTGAATGCAATCTTATTGGGGGAAAAGTTTTTGCAAATGCAGTTTGATGATCTTGAGATGAGACTATCTTGGATTACCCACTAACTATAAGTGCCCCTATAAGAGACATACAAGAGAGACACTCAGCAAGCAGGAGCCGGACCTGTGAAGTGGGAGGCAGAGATTGGAGTTTGGCAACCAGATGCCAAGGATTGTCTTGACAAAAGACAAGGAATCAGATCTACCTTAGAGTTGTAGGATGCAACATCCAGAACTATGAGAAGATAAATTTCTGTTGCTTACCTTGACAAGGTTGTGATAATTTATTAGGACAGTCTTAAGACACTACTACAACTACTTAAAAAGTATTAGTACTTAAAAGAGAACACAGAAGCATTGCAAATATATCACATGGCTAAAATTGAGAATGCAAAGATGAATAGTTTTTAGTAATTGAAACATTTGTGATGTTTTATCTCTAAAAGAATAATTTTGTCAACTCATTTTTTTCTTTAACACTTTTTAAAACAGTTTTGAAAAACATTTTTAGTAGAGACAGCATTATTAAAGCACAAATGCCTAGGATTTAAGTGTACTGCCTTCTTGCCATAACTTCTGGGAATATGCAAATTAAGCAAATGAAAGGCAACTTACAGGAAGGAAAGCATATAACTGATTATACTTACATGTATGGGAGTTCACACAAAAATGAAACTCAAAACAGTGGTTAGATTTGTAGAATTGTTTACCACATCAATAAACAAAAAGGTGTATTAGTTTTCAAAAGATAATAAACTGTGGTGAAGAGACAAAAACATATACTGGGAAACTTATGGATGATGAGTGCCATTTTAGTAAAGTATGTTTATGCAGATTTATCTTGATTCTAACTCTGTCTCCAGTGATACACTATTCTCTTTCTGGTACAAAAGAGGTGGGTACTTTTAAAAGAAAAAAGAAAAAATGTGCTGCCTTCACAAAGAGGAATTTATATACTGCTTTCAGACCAGAAAAGGGAAGAACAGAGAACTCTACCTGCTTCCAGCTCAAAACAATCCTTTCAGCCAAAGTAGCATATTTTGCATGCTTGGATGTTCTGGATCCTTCAGTCTTAAATGTCCATCTGATCCAAATTTGATATACTATGAATAAAATAAGCATATATGTGTATATACATATATACATACATATATACATATTTATATTTTAGATATGAATAAAATAAGCATATATATGTATACATACACACACACAAATACTTGCTATCACACTGTATAAAATCATTGCTATTATACACTGGTTATGATGAGAAAAGTAAGGTTAAAACAACTTCCCAGTTGTCTAAGGTCACCAAGTATTTAAAGGTATAACCAGCGCTCAAACAAGCCCTTATCTGAACAAAGCTTGCCATTGCCTTATAACCTAGCCTCGCATTTACATAGCTCATTATGTTACTAGAAGTGATGAATCTGGCAAAAAAAAAAGTTAATTTACATTTCCGTTGTGTTATTAACATTTATTGCCTATGTACTCAACTATAATTTTTGTTGTTACAAGGTTTAAATGCCACCAACCAGCTAAGTGATAAACAAGTTGGCACAAGATTATCATTTCCTCTAGAAAGATATTCCTTAAAAATATTCCCTAGATGTGTAGACAACAGATGGTATCTAATAAGTTAAACGCCAATGGTAGTCATGAGTGAGTAGTGATTAAATTTTAAATCAAATCATGTTCTCAGAAGTATCTTGATATCTTGCTTTATTCGTTAATTGCACTCTGAATGGCTCAAGTCTAAAAAGCAATCACTGCAATTCCATGTGTCTATATTGAGTAAATCATTCTCATTTAACTTTTTCCAGATAATCAACAAGCACATAATTATAAAATTGCTTATTATTTAACTTAACGGTCCAATATATATTTGAGCTCAATATGTATCAACCTTTGAGGCACTTGAAAGTGATAATCCATGATTCTGCCTGTAAGAAACACCTAATCTAATAAAAGGGATTAAACTATAAAAAATAAGAATGCCTCTATGGTATTGAGATTTCAGAATATGAAGAACAAATGTAAAAACAAATTAGGAGGTGAAATACATTTTGTGATGGTCACAGGCTGAGTATGAACAGTCAGTGGATATTATTCAGCAAACAAAAGGCAGAAAATCAGCAACCTTTTCTTCTGAGGAGCGTAAACTAATGTTTATTTAATACATAATAGCAGGCGAGGATGTAGAGATGTTAAGATTCTCATATACTACTGATAGAAATGTAAAACAGTACAGCCCTTTTTAAAAAGTTAATATTATTTTAAATCTGTCCTACAATATAATATGGCCATTCAAGTATCTGGTATTGACCCAAAAGAAATGGGGAGCATATGATAAGACAGATTCCTTTACAAATAATTTCAATTAATTATTTGACTGCATAAACAAATCATAGGATGTTCATTCAGAGGAATTTAAATAATAAAAAAGTAATGATTTACTGATACACATCAACATGAATAAATCCCAAAGTCATTATATTGAGAAAAATCAGACATATTGTATGATTCTATTTATATAAATAATAAGAAATTAATGATTAGTGTTTATCTAAATGACAGGGGAGTTTTTGTGGTGAATGAGAGGACTATATTACAATGAGGCAAAGAGGATCTTCAGAGAATGGGAATTTACCAAACATAAACTAGAGGTATAGACTAATGTCTTGTTTTATTTTTTCCAATTATACCTTATTGACTCAGATTTTTTCCTTTCTCTGTACTAATTTCATGTATTATATTTTCCTCACTGTATATCACATTTTAATAACATAGCTCTCTTTTAGGAGCTTTATCATTTCTAATAATTTCTACTTTCAAGGGCCTATTGTCACAGAGCAGAGAGGGGCACCCCTGAACCCCTCAAGCTGCCACTCCATCACCACATCAAGACAAAATATATAAGATCTTTAATAGAAAGGAAATTTAATACAATGAGTATGCAATACAGAAAAGACAAAGACTATAGTTTCTAAATCAAACACCCAAAGTTACCCATCCCCCTGTGGGTAAAAGTCCAATCAAAATAGGGTTGGCCCAAAGCAAGCCCAGAGCACTGAAAGACCAAACTGACTCCATGACAGGCTTCAGAATGCTTCTGTTCCAGCCAGGCCTAAGTTTTGGTTATCAACAAGGCACCAAGTCCGAGTTTAACTGTAAATATCCTAATCTCACTCATCCCATATCAACAGCCAATTAGCTAGTAGGCAAGTAACCAGTACATATCAGAAAAACACCAGATGCCCTTAAGTATTTGGGCCAGTAGTTAAGATCACATCTTACATGCATAGATCAACCAGGTTAAGACAAGATAACTTTGTTCAATGTCCACCAATCAATGTACTGCTAAGCAAAAACTCCCCTCTGCTGGGCTAAAACTCCCCTCTTCTGTAATAAAAACCCTGCCTTTCCGGCCCTCCCTGGTGGTGCAGTGGGTTAAAGTACTGCACTGAGAAGCTAAAGCCACTTCCGCATGAGTTCGATTCCTGCCTGCCCCGGAGGTGACCACATGGCGAGGCAGACCTCTCCTGACCCGCCCGCTGCTCCCCTCAGCAGTGTACTTCG
>NW_004567104.1:63596546-63626321 GCF_000260355.1 Condylura cristata | reverse complement strand
GGCAGACCTCTCCTGACCCGCCCGCTGCTCCCCTCAGCAGTGTACTTCGTCGATCTACCTGTTCTGCTCCCCACTCTGTCTCTGGTGAAGCCTTTCGCCACCCTTGAGCCTCTGACCTGTACCCCAGTTCTGTATGCACAAATAAATAAATCTTAAAAAAAAAAACCCTGACTTTCCTAAGCTCAAGGCTCTCAACTTTGGCTGCTGCTACGTCACTGCATGTTGGGAGGCCAGGCTCGAGCTTGCAATAAAGCCAGGCTCGAGCTTGCAATAAAGATCTCGTGTGCTTTGCATGGGAATCGGCCCTTTGGTGGTCTTTGGGAAACTCGAAACCTGACACAATAGCACCTTCCAGCAGTGACCCATAGAAAAGGTCAGAAATGGCCAGACAAACCTGGGAGGAAACTAGCAAAATCAAAATCAAGATAAATACTGCCATAATGAACCTCCCCACAGGTCTCTCACCCACATCAGTTTCAACTAGTCCAGGACCTAGAAACAAGAACTGCTTCTTCATGGGTCTCTCTGCTCCATGTGCCTCCCTCAGGTCTCCTTCTGGCCTCCATCCTCTTCAATCTCCTCCAGATTCTTCTTCTCCCTGCTCAGCTCAACCCACTTTTGGGTGGGGCAAGGAAGCTGAACCTTCCTTTTTCCTGGGGACCAACCTGTTATACTATTTATACAATAAATTAAAAAATTCTCCTATTAAGTCACTTAAATTACTCTAAATACTTCCATAAAACTGGGCACCATTCAAATTCTAGACCCAAATAAATAGAAAATTAACTTATTTATGTTCTGAATGAATAGGAAGTCATTGATACTAAAATGTCAGGTTTTCAGGCCTCATCTCCCAGTCAGGGACAGATCCTAGCCTGCAGCGGCTGCCCTGAGTCCGGGCCCCTGAACCATCCCAGATTATTGGTCTCTCACAAAGCTGCAGCAGGAACTTTGCTGACTCTCAGGCAAGCAAGGGAGAAGAAACAGATTGGTTTAAAGATAGAAAAGTTTGCTCAGGAGAAAAGGAACAGAAATAAAGAGAGTCTTCTAGGCTGGCAGAAGTGGTGGGGGAGGAGGTTTTGTGGGGGGAGGGGAACAAGGTTAGCCCAGGTGAAGTTGAGCCTCAGGGAATATTCACCTTCTTTCCAAATTATGCTAAAGCCCCACCAGTCTCTCAGTGATGGGCTAGTATTCTGTGGTTTCACTCACTGTCTTACTGTCTGTGCCCAGAACTAAGTCTCCTGTCTGAGCCCCTAACTTAGATCCTTTTTCTGTATTGTCCTTGTCCAGGAAGGTCCTATTGCCCCTAGTCTGGGGTGTTCTATTTGTCCCCTTTGGAATTTGTTGCCCTTATCTCTGGAGTATTCCTTAAGTCTTTTGAGGCTGTTTCTATTCTATTGTGAACTTATGGGTCTATACTCACCCTACGCCTCATTATCATAATAATGCTTCTAGTGTATTTGGCATAGAGAAACAATGACTAGTGGTCAAAGGCCTTTTCATGCTTACCTACAATACTTTAGAAGATTTCATGCACAATCATTTAACTATTTAGAACGATATTGACTTTTGCTAATTAAGGTGGTTACAGGCTTGTCTATTTGCTTGTGTCCGTGCTGGGATATAACTGATACTCCTAAGTAGTCATCAATCATGCTTGCATTAAAAAAAAAAAAAAAGTCCTCATTTGGACAATAAGTTATAGATACACCTACAAATACTATGGGCTTTCCTCTACCTATAAATATGAAGATTCAATTACTTGCTAAGGACTATTCCCTTCATAATTTTTCTTTAAAAAGTCATACTTTCTAGGCCCTCTCTGGTGGCGCAGCAGGTTAAAGCACAGCACTGAGAAGCTAAAGCCACTTTCCCATGAGTTCAATTCCTGCCTGCCCCAGAGGAGATCCACAGACAGCTCCTGACCCGCCCGCTGCTCCCCTCAGCAGTGTATTTCATCCATCTGCCTGTTCTGTTCCCCACTCTGTCTCTGGTGAAGCCTCTCACCACCCCCTGTACCCCAGTTCTGTATGCACAAATAAATCTAAAAAAAAAAAAAGTCATACTTTCTGCCTGTACCTATTGTTAAAAATAAAATTTATAAATTTGAAGTAGCTTTCCATCTAACAAGTAAAAATGTTCTGTAAGGGATTGTACAAAATGAAAGGTTTTTTATAGTCAGAAAGAGTGAAACAAGGTCATTAGCAAAAGAAAAGAAAGATTATTTCTGACAAAGCCACTTTCCTTCAGGGGAAGACTGGAGTTTCATCCTGCAGATCTTCTCTAGTGAATTCCAGGAATTTCCAGGTAGATTTGGTTAAAATTTCACTTTGGGGAATCTGATTAGGTTAGTTATTAAGTCTTGGTAGTCCCCCCATGAATTATTGCATTTGAGACCTGTTGTTTCTTTAATATCACACATATGGACACATGCACCTTTTGACTTGCATTACTGTGATTTATTCAGACATGCTTTAATTGGTATTCCTAAAAAAAAGAGTTCTCTAATACACTTAACAAGACAGTTCTAGCTATACATTCCCCAATTTGCACTGTAATGTTAGGCATAGATATTTAGTTAAAAAGCACATTTTCATACACCATATTCAGTAACAGGTACCCTTTTAACAAAAAGTAAACTTTTTTTTAAGTTAAAGACATACCACAAATATTAGAATCTTGAAAATAAGTATATTTAAAACTTTATTAATGTGTCATCATTCATTGACTTTTGATCATATTTTCCTAATCTTGCAATTAAAAAATTGGGTGCCTTCCTATACTTAAATTGATAATCAGGAAAAATTGTTCTACAAATGTACAGTTAATGCAACAGTTGCAAGTTTTTTCTTAAAAAAAAAAAAAAAGGACTTAGGGCCCTCCCTGGTGGCGCAGCAGGTTCAAGCACTGCACTGAGAAGCTAAAGCCACTTCCTCATGAGTTCGATTCCCGCCTGCCCCAGAGGTGACCACATGGCGTGGAAGCCTCTCCTGACCCGCCCGCTGCTCCCCTCAGCAGTGTACTTCGTAGATCTGCCTGTTCTGCTCCCCACTCTGTCTTTGATGAAGCCTCTTGCCACCCCTAAGCCTCTGGCCTGTACCCCAGTTCTGTATGTACAAATAAATAAATCTTTAAAAAAAAAAAAAAGGACTAGTTAGGCCCTCCCTTGTGGCACAACTGGTTAGAATGCAGCACTGCAAGTTAGCCACAGCCGCCTCAGTATGAGTTCGATCCTAGCCCCTGAGGTGACCAACATGGCCCGGCAGACTGCTCCTGACCCATCCACTGCTCCCCTCAGCAGTGTACTTCATCATTCTGCCTGTTCTGCATCCCACTCTGTCTCTGGTGAATCCTCTACTGCCTCTGCTCCTCTGGCCTGTCCCCAGTTCTATATGCATAAATAAGTAAATCTTTAAAAAAAAAATTAATGTTATGTTTTATTAATTATCAAAAATCTCTTAACTTTACAAAATATTGTGATACTTCCACAAGTCCAAAATGAGGACCAAATGCTGTTTGACATATAGGAAATCATTTCTCTGAACCCAGCTGCTTGCTTGAAAGAAAACAGTTCGTATGATTTTTTTCATCTGGTTCTTACAAGGAATCATTCTTTTTAAAGGTCAAATGTCTATGAGCATCTTGGTTTCTGGTCAATAAGTTTTTGGCTTGAAAGTATAAAGGGCAAAAGGACTACCTGAAATGAGTGGCCCCCTTTGATTCCCAGCTGTGGTGTGAATATGTGCTGATTGAAAAACAAAAACTGCAGAAACTGAGTTTTTTGTTTTTTGTTTTTTTTTCATTCAAGACATGCTATTGGGAGGGCGTCGCTCCCTTACCATCTGAATAATGTATAGCCACACACAGGTTAGGAAATTCACATTAGCTATTAAATTATAACTCTTACAGTGAAGCATAATTTACTTAGCTAATATCTGAGATCTAGATACTTGGAGATGCACAGTTTCAAAGTCTTTCACTTTTTTTATTTAAATGCAAATTTTAAAAGCCTTAAAGATTTTAACCAATTCTGAAATCAAGCATAATGAGAATAGGAATTATTTTCTATTTTATTCAAAAGGAGCTATCTACTTAATACAAATCTGGACTAGTGCATTGGTAACCCCAACCAACTAGTCAAGATAAAACTAGGAATGTTCAGGAAATGCACTTTCAGCTCATTGTCTGGAAATATACACTTAGCACCGGGCGTATCAGGAGAAATGTGGGAGATTCACATGGAGAAAAGGAGATGATTCATATGACAAAACCAGATGTTCTAAAAAGATGTCTGCTATATTTCCAGTCATTTATTACAAATAATGATTTCTTAACTATTGGATACACCACTATTTTAAAAATTATAATAAAGGTTTACAGTTCTTCTAAGAAATCCATATTATGCTTCAATGACTTTGGTACTAAGTTATCACAAGACTGTGACTGTTTAAATCATTATTTAGTTCCTCCCTGGTGGTACAACAGGTTAGGACACAGCACGACAAGCTGGATGCAGCCACTTCAGTGTGAGTTTGATCCCCAGCCCGGAGGTGATACACATGGTGCAGCAGATCTCTCCTGTTTCATCCACTGCTCCCCTCAATCTGCCTACTCTGCTCCCCACTGTCTCTGGTGTATCCTCTGACCACCCCTGCACCTCTGGCCTGTACACCAATTCTATATGCACAAATAAATCTTTACAAAGAAATCACTATTGCAAGGATGTTGGAGGCTTTGATATAATCTCAACAAAGTAGCTTTTATCAAATTTCCAACATGCCTCATATATATGTGTGTGTGTGTGTATATGTGTGTATATATATATATATATATATATGTATATGGCTTATATATAGTTATAAATATGTGTCCATATGAGCACACATGTGTGCACGCACACACACACATATGTATATGGCAAATGGAGATGGTTAGTTGAGGTCCTGAGGAAAATTGTTGCCATTACCTTAAGGAACACAGATTACCTAGACTCAGGTTATCCCCAGAAAAACATTTTTCACATCTCAGAAATTTATCTAAGCAACAGAAATCCAGTCATAGAGGATCTGATTTTGCTATGTGAGTCCCTTTCTATTCTCTTGAGACCCGGGATCTCATATATAATTCATTATCTCAAAAATAAAAACTCTTGGTACATGCCATTCACTCTAGAATTTACAGCCATGTAAATTCACCCTAAACCTATAGTTACATTTGTTCTTTTTCTCTGGCTAACCTGTTTTATATTAATTTGTTTGCTAGACCCAGGGAAGAAGAAGCCATAATGGTATAAGAATTTTCCTCCTGCACCCCAATAATATTTCAAACTCTATGCTTATATTTATACTTTCCTATTTTCTTGATCTTTCATATTAAACTATATTCCAATCTGACTATAATTTTCATGTAACTTTAACTTAAACTATGTTCCTTAAAAAATAGTAGAAGAGAAATAACAATTTAGTCAACTTAAATGACAGGTAATAATCTTTATTGCTTTCACTTTAAATTGTTTTCCTAATAATAATTGTGTTTTAACAGAACTTTTATACTACAGTTATTTTCTATGAATTTATGCTAACTTCTTAAAGATATTAGTGAAACTTAAAAAGACAGAATAAAGGGGCCCTCCCTGGTGACGCAGCGGGTTAAAGCACAGTACTAAGAAGCTAAAGCCACCTCCCCATGAGTTCGATCCCCACCTGCTCTGGAGGTGATCCACATGGCTCCACAGACCTCTCCTGCCACCCGTCCACTGCTCCCCTCAGCATTGTACCTACTCAGTCAGCCTATTCTGCTCCCCACTCTGTCTCTGGTGAATCCTCTCAACCACACCTGCAACTCTGGCTTGTACACCAGTTCTATATTCACAAATATTTTTTAAAAAAGAATAAAAATAAAATGACACTTCTCTTTAGTTAAATATAGAAATCAACCTTTTTTCTCATTATGAAAGTAATGAGAAAAAAAACTTGGAAAAATATGTTACTCTAAAGTATAAATCCTGGAATGTAGCTTTGAAATTATACAAACTTATTCTTTTATTTTAAAAAGAAGTGGTCCATTTCAGGCCCAGAAAGTTTAACTATCTTAACCCCACAGTAGTGTTTTACTTGACATCAGATAAAATATGTACACCAGTTATTTTTTGAAATGACCATTATTCGTGATTTTTAGTCACTGATGGCTATAAAGTGAAGTTGAATTTTGGACTAATATTAATATAGCAACACCATCATTAATATGGTGTGTGTAAAAAGTATTCATGAAAATGCACGTCTACCATGACAATATATTTTCCCTCTAATAAAATGATATTTTGGTGGTGCGATTATAACTTGCCTTTCATAAAACTTCACAAACATATGAGAAACTTAAAAAGCTTGTCTAAATTCCTGACAAGGTAGTAATTTAGTATTGGGAAAGAAGTGATGAGGTGTGAGCGTCAAAATGTAAGAGAATCTGCCTTCCCATGAAGTAGATTCACTGTACTGCAAAGACTAGGACTTAAGCACACCCTTGCCAGCACAGGCTGACATGATGGCATGCCTTATTTCATGCTCCACTGAGAGAGAAAGCAGAAGTTCAGCGTTAATGCTCATTGTCACTTTCCTCTTTCCTGCAGATATTAGAGCCTTTATTACCAAATGTAAATGCACTACAGCATGCAAAGTAATATCTGTGGGTCACATTCCCCTCTGTCATTTTTTGGCCTTTAAAATGGGTGTACAGTTTTGTTACACAAATTTGCTTCTGGATTCTACACTTCAACAAATGATTGTAAATGCAGTAAAAAAAGTACACTATTCTAGATGGACATGCAGTAGATTGGCAAGGTGATGTCAATATTAACAAATAAGGTTTTGGGATGAGAACCATAGCTTAGTTTAAGAACATGGTCAAAAACATGAGCTCAAGTACAAGCCCTATGATTCACTTGTTATTTTACCTTTGGAAAGCAATGTTTCCTGCCCCAGCTTTATCAGCATGATATCAAATAATTGGGACTCTGTGCATGACTTATTGAGGTTTTTGGTCTTTTTTTTTTTTTTTTAAATCTACCAACTAGCCTTATATGCCTGTAAATATTAGAAATAATGACTATAAACCTTTTATAATAACTTATGGTAGCCGTGAAGAAAGTTTATCATTTAAGTTTCAATCACAGAGAAAGAACTAATAGTAGATATATAGAGAATAATGGATTCATTATAGGGATTACACCTTAACAATTGCAGAAAATGATAAAGATGTCTGTGAAATGCTAGTGGTAATCCAAGGCTGGGAACACCAGATATACAGCGGGGGAGAGAATCAATTTCCCAAATGGAAATTCAAACCTATCACCACCTGCAAATCTTAATGCAGGTAACCTGCAGGAAAAGAGATTATTCTTTGTCATGAGGCTACACACAATGGCTTAGGACTTTGGAAAGACAAAAGATTACGTGGCAGCTGGAGGACCTCCTGTCCTTACTGCCAGCAGACGGCAGCCACATGCACATTATAAAACAGGGTTTGGTGCGACAGTCCGACCATCAGTGCATGCTGACTGCTGTTTACATGTCTTCTAGAGTTCATACAAGTTTCTCTTGTGCCCATTTCTAGTCCAGAACCACATGGAGAAAAATGTGCCAATGAGTAATTATTTTTTTTCTTGAGCAAATGAACTATGTTCATTGAGGTAATTTTGATTTACAATACTGTATATGTTTGAGCATGTAGGTGCACGTCTCTACAAATGCATGATATCACACCACACCCAAAACAAAGCCACCAGTAATTTCTCCCATTGGCTGTACACCTCTTCCCCTCTGGTAAACTCAATCCTATAGTTAGGTTTCTAGGGCTAGTCTTTGTTTCTAGGGTGGTTTGTTTTTGTGTTGTTGAATTGTATGAATTCTTTCTAGATTTTTCATATGAGCCTTTTGTTGGATATGTGATGGACAAAAACTTTACCCCATTAGGTAAAGTATCTTTTTTGTTTTAAAAGTAGTTTCGTTCACTGTGTAGAATAAACGTAATTTCAACATAACTTTGTTGACACAAGACAAAGGCCCTGCAATAGTCGAAGCTATGCTATTCTAGTGTAAGCTCCCAGAGGCTTACGTCAACAGGACTCATTTCTTTGAAAATGTCTCTGGAGTGCTCTGTCCCACATCTTATTTATCTGGGATATAGTTTAATAAAGTAGTTTCAAATTGGAACTTGGCACTCAGCAGAGCAGAAAAACAGAAATAACAAAATGGGCCCTTCTTGGTGGCCCAGCGGGATAAAGTGCAGCACTATGAAGCTACCCACAGCCACTGCAGCATGAGCTCAGTCCCCAGCCAGGGGGCTGACCCACGTGGCACAGCACACCTCTCCTGACCTGCCTGCTGCTCCCCTCAGCAGTGTACTTTGTCAGTCAGCCTATTCTGCTCCCTACTCTGTCTCTGGTGAAAACTCTCACTGCCCCTGCACCTCTGTCCTGTACCCCAGTTCTTGTATGCATAAATAAATGTTTTAAAAATAATAATATCAACCACCAAATTTGCTTATAAAACTTTTATGAAGAGGTTTTGCTCCTGCTCACCATTCATTGGTTAGAGGAAGTCATAAGGTCAAGTCTGACGTCAGTGAGAACCAGAGAAGTACAATTTTCCTCGAGGAAGAGGGGAAGGCATTCGCAAATGATAATAGTCTTCAAAATTAACTTTTCTTATAAAAATATGTGATGCACTTTTATTTTCTATATGCACTGCACACACACACACACACACACACTCCAGGGAAGACAGCCCAAGGTATAATTTAGCTCCAACATCAGACTCAAATTCAGTTCTCTGTGGGTTTTTTTGCTCCAGAGATCTAGCAAAGCAAAACAAAATAACTCCCAAAACTCAACAATATAAAAAATATCACCTAAATGATTTGTTTTACCCACCCTTATATACAACAGAAGAAGAAAGGGAGAATAAGCACAATGAGACAGAAGTAATGAATAAAAAAACAAAGTCAGAATAGAAGGAATAACACTATGTCATGGGAGTTCTGAAATCATGATAGAAAAGAAGGTAATTTTCATGAACTTCAAATCTCTTCACTGGAAAAAGTCAACAGTTTTTGGGTAGCTATGCTGTCACCTTTAGGAGACCAATCTATGCATTACTTGACAATATCTGCAGAGGTCGTTATAGGATATGTTCTCCTTTATTTTTTTAAAGATTTACTTATGCATACTGAACTGGGGTACAGGCCAGAGGTGCAGGGGCAGTGAGAGGCTTCACCAGAGACAGAGTGAGGAGCAGAACAAATAGATCGAAGTAGTACACTGCTGAAGGGAGCAGCAGGTGAGACTAGAGAGGTCTTCTGCACCATGTATGTCAACTCCTGTGCTGGGAATCGAACTCACGCTGAAGCAGCTGTGAACAGCTCCATAGTGCTGTGCTTTGTTTTTTTATTCATTACTTCTGTCTGTTGTGCCACCAGACAGGAACCAGATATGTCCTCCTTGATGACTGAGAAATTTTTCTACCCTTCTCTGACCTGTAAAAGTTGCAAGGCCAAACATGATTCTATTAGCTGAATAGCTCTAAAAATTCACTTAATAGCCAGCTCCACCTGCCAGGACACAGTCACAATTTGTCTCACATCTTTAGGCTTTTTCATAGCTATTTGAAAAGAGCCTCCTCTTTTGCTATCCAGAACCATGAATCCATTTCATCTTCAGAGAGTCATTTCATTCATTGAAAGGCTTGATTGTTCATGCCATTGAAGGACTTGCCAATCAGACTGTTAATTTGGCCTTTGACAAAAGACTGATTTTTATTTGGCCTTTGTCACTCGAATATTTTCTGTTTTATTTCATATTATAATACTTATTATTGATGAATATAAGTCTCTGAATCTCTGGGCCCTCTTTTTTTTTGAAGGCAGTTTTCCATGTGTTTATCCCTTACATTTCTTGAGTGAGACACTAATTCATCTTTACATCTTTACATCTTATTTTCTCAAGGATGTTTATATTGTTAACAGCCTTGGAAGAGAACAATTTCCTCCTTTCAGAGCAAAATGTAGACTCTCTTTTGTCTGGGATAATGAAGATAAAGTCTCCTCAAGAGCAAGGCACAAGTATGTATATATTATATAATATATTTTGTTATAATATTACATATATTCTGTAATGTTCTAGAATGTACAGCACTGTATAATATAGCATAATACATAAATATGAAACAATATAAAGCAGCATAGTTGCTTTATGCTGTTCTTTGAATTCTTTTTAATCAGAGAAACAATAACTATTTTCACTAGTTAATTTAGGTGGATATGAATGTGTTAATTATATTTATTACTATTTAAAAAACATAAAAATAGTAACTTACACTTTAAAACATTTTAAATACATATTAAGTTTATGTTTTAGGATATTTGAGTATTATACAGCTTTCTTAGAATACTTATTTGTTAATTTTTTATCATGCACTTAATAATCAAAAATACATGTTAGTTATTTGTATATAAATTCCTCATATTGTGAATAATCATTAATGGTTCATTAGTTTGTCAAGAAACCTCCAGATGATGCTTGAAACTGCCTTTACTCCCCCCCAAAAATTAACTCTCTAAATATTTTTTGAAGTAGTGACTACCCAGTTTTGCACAACTGCAGAATTTCTTCTTCACACTGTTGGAATCTAACACTCTAGACAGTTAAAAGCAAATGTTTCCAGTAATTTAGCCAACTTTTCCTTTTGAATTGTCTCTAGTGTAGGCAAAACTAAGAAAATAATAAGTGAGATTTTGTGGGCCCTCCCTGGTGGCGCAACGGGTTAAAGCACAGCACTAAGAAGCTAAAGCCCCTTCCACATGAGTTCCATCCCCGCCTGCCCCGGTGGTGACCACATGGCGCCCACAGACCTCTCCTGACCCGCCCGCTGCTCCCCTCAGCAGTGTACTTCCTCAATCTGCCTGTTTTTCTCCCTACTCTGGTGAATCCTCTCACTGCCCCTGCACCTCTAGCCTGTACCCCAGTTCTGTATACACAAATAAATAAATCTTTAAAAGAGAGAGAGAGAGTTTGTGTCTTCCACAGTCCCACAAGTTCTTCATCACCTGCCAAACTCACTCTGGGATTTTTGCTTTTTATTATTCATTATTTCAGAGTGAGATATATCTTCGTAACAACTTGCAAGGTATAAATATCTCATACTTCTACTCTGAGACCTGCAGATAAATAAAGTAGCAGTAGCCACCAATGTCACCAAAGATTGACTATCAGAGGACCCCTGTAAGACTCACCCGTCTGAGAGCGGCCTAGAACTGGAGGCACATGGCCTGTCATGCCCACCTCTATGGATGGGGAACATGGAGAAGTATTTCCTCTTAATGTTCTTTGCGAGGCCTGCCTCAGGGGGAGATTTCATAGCTGAGAAGTTGATGTGCTGGGCACTAGCGGTGCTAGTAACTGCCTTTTCTTACTCTGGTGTTCCCACTGTTTCTAAGATTTCAAATAACGGCACAGCTCATGAGCTTTTTCTCCTTATTTTTCTCCCTATGAGGTCTGGGTGACCAGTATACTCGCTCCTGAATGTATTGGCTTCTTTGATTTTCTACAAGCATAACTTGATGTCTTTCCTAGCTTGTGAGGGATTAAATGAGAGAATTTAGAAGTCAGTAAATGTAGCTCCTAATCCCATTCTTTTTTTTTTTTTAAAGATTCATTTTATTTGTACATACAGACCTGGGGTACAGGCCAGAGGCTCAGGGGCGGTGAGAGGCTTCACCAGAGACAGAGTGGGGAGCAGAACAAGCAGATCGACAAAGTACACTGCTGAGGGGAGCAGCGGGCAGGTCAGGAGAGGTCTGCCACACCATGTGGTCACCTCTGGGGGAGGCAGGACTCGAACTCTTGCGGAAGTGGCTTTGGCTTCTTAGTGCTGTGCTTCAACCCGCTGTGCCACCAGGGAGGGCCCAAATCCCATTCTTAATAGAATGAAGGCTAAGTGGTTAAATTGTTCTCAGACCTTAAAGAACACAAAAAGAAAACAATACTTACCGTTTTTGAAAGCTGTATTTTCAACAATAGGAACAACGTTGAGCTTAGCACCAAGGCTTGTTGGAAAACAAACTGCTACCCAGGAGAGGACACTGAATAGGACAGGATTCCAGCCCTGGGTTCTCAGGGTTGGTGTGAGAACTGGGTGACTTTATATATACAAACTGCTTACAAATGCACGGAGATAAGAATTAACATTATACAAGTGTTAATGCATATTAAAATTCCCCAAAGTATATACCCCCCCAATAGTTTATAGACAATAATTCCAGCTTGATATTTGTATTTTTTCCCTAGTTTTTTAGATTACAATATCCTTTCCTGTCAACTCAATAATATATCCTGCCTAATTTTTCATCTCTAATGTCAGAAATCTTATGGAGCATATTTATGCTAACATTATTATAGATAAAATTGAAGGGAATGTTTATTAGTAATGATAAAAGTAAAAATGATGGAAAAGAATATAATGAAAAAATTAAGGAAATACAGTTTAATTTGACATAAATAGGAAAGACTCAGGAAAATAATGTTTGTGCAACCAGTTCAAATGAAAAAAATTCCCTTATGGGTGATTTTTAGTTATAGTATTTTATTTGTTTGGAATTCTCACTTGTATTGTAAAACAAGTGAGAATTTAATCGTGACTTTGTAACTCCTTTGGCAGTTCAGGGGCACATTTAAAGAAGACAATTGCCACATCTATTAATTTAGTCCTGGAGCTAAATCTCTGGTTATTACCTGATGAGAAAAATAGTAAGAAACAACAAAGAAAACATTGATTTTACATGGTTGGTTGTTAAAATTCCATTTTGCATTGTTTGTGGGGATATTCAATGATTGGTCTTTAACTACTCTTTTTGGGAAGGAAGTTGGCAACTTTATGTTGTTAAACAATACAAAAAGCATACAAATATTCTGGGGGAAATATATTTTATCATAGAATCCATAGTAAGAAATATACTCACTGCACATCATATTTTTCAGAGGTGCACAATTTGAGCTTCAATTAATTTGCTCAATATCTCCTTCTTATGCTCATAAATTACAGCAGAAACCCAAAATCTATATTGATTTACATATCTGAGATCCATAAAACAAAAAGCACAGTATGTATATGTCTGCTTTTCTAATATAAGTTGGTTTTTAAAATAACTTTGCTTCATTTTTCCATGAAACAAAAGCTTTCAGAAGATCCATGATTATGGCACCCACATGCATTGCTTTTATGCTGTGTGGATGTAGGTCTGATGAACACTTAGCAAGCAGATGGTTAACCCTCTGAATGACATTATTCATGTTAAACAAAATGGCTTTCTGACGATCATAATATAGCACCTGCTCTGGTGGTGTTCTACAGGCAAAGAAAATGTGGGATTTAGAGAGTCTGTTAACTGTAGTATCAGGTTTATGTTTGCTGATGGCCTTATAAGAAAGGGAATTGCTAATCAATTAGCATCAACTCTTCATTTTATGACGTTCATTGCAAAGCAGGAATAAAATTTAATTTTTCAAATTATGCATATGTATTTGTTTATATCAATGAACAGAAGGAGATTATGTCTATGTTGGTAAACCTTAGGGAGCAAACTTTTTTCCAAATGCACTTAAAAGCTAAACTAAACCAATTACTACTGAAATTTCAGAGAAAAATTACATGTAGCACAACGTTCAATTTTATCCTCAGACACTTGCTGCTAGTTTTCCAAACTTATTTCAAATATCTTTTATAATATTTCATCACTTATACTGGATGATTATTTTATGAGTTGAAATTTCTTGTTATGAAAACAACCTTCAGATTAAATTATTTTTCCCTCCGCTTCTTCCATAACTATATTTTTGATGAGTTCTTTTAATTTACAATAACCTTCCCCAGTGAAATGTAAACTTATTTACTGAGAATCCATTATCAGTGGTCATGAAATGTAGTTAGTCTCCCATAAGCTTTTACTTCCCACAATAATTGATACTTATTCTGTTAGCATATTTTTACAGTTAACTTTCTCCAATCCTTTATTCATTGTAAGTCTGTTCCTTGGCAACTCTGCCAGGACCTGCTATTTCTCAGATATGTGCTTGCACATAAGAGCTGCACCATTATGACCAATAATACATTTGAAGAAAGAATTGGTCCCCAAATTTTGAATCTATTCACATAGCATTTGATGGATGTGCCCATTTCTGTATATAAAAGGCCATTAATAATTAACCTAAACAGTTGTAATTTTTGCTATCCTTTGTTAGGAATACAATTTTTTTTCTGTAGTCTTTTCAGTCTAAAAAAATATCCCTTGGTTTTAGAAAGGTATTTGATTATATGTATGTTTATAATTTAGATCTTAACTCAATAGTGACGTTTTAAAACAATTTTGGTGTACTAGTGTGAAACAAACTTTCAGTAGTTACTGAAAGTTACAAAAACTAATCCATTTAGTGCTAGTTGTACATTGCTTTAATTTTACTCTCTATAATAAACATGACAAAGCCTTAAATTCATATGTTGGTCTAAGTTGGAAGAAAACTATCACTTTAACATTCTAAAACCTAAGAACATGGCCATTCAATTCCAGCCAAAGGTTGACCTGTATGTGATTGAGTGACAAATTGGGAGAATGCAAAATGTCACTTGAGGAGTTCTGTACCTCTTTATTGATCATTCAGTGCCATTTGCATGTATATAAAATAACAAAATAATTTATATATGTGTTATATATAAAATATATAATCTATATTATATCATACTATATATAAACTATAAAATCCTTTACAAATTATCTTAGGAACAATTTTATAAAAAATAATTTTTCATTTTATACATTATATAAACATCACAGTAGTATAGAAGAGTTAAATAATGTAAAATTCTTGAAGCACAAGGTTAGGCTTGTTAGACTGGATAGCACTTGATCTAGGCAAAAAATTAAGAGACTGTATGAATCTTTTTAAAATTTTATATAAAGACTGGTGTCTGACAAAAATGATAAGAAATAAGGAAAGAATGAGTAATAATGTTGACAGACTTACAGGAAAATTAAATTGGTGAAAAAAAAATTCCTGTAATTATCTGTTAATAACAACAAAGATTCTATTAGAAATTTAAATCAGAAAAATCTGGGGATCTATTTTAGATACAACTCTACCTTATGTCACTTTATTTTCAATTTAGTTAACTCTGTCCTGGTTAGAGGTTTCTGATTTCATTAGGAAATGGCAATCCAACCTTTTCCTTTCTAGATTATCATCAAAACAACAGATCTGCCTTTAATTTAATGCTGAGATAATATAATCTAAATTTTACTTAAGAATGTCAAACATTGGCTTAGTTAATTGTCATTTTGAAAGTATGGGCATGAAGTTTTTTTGTGGTTTTGTTTGTTTGTTTTTTACAGACTAGTATATTTCAAAGGAGTTGATGTTTTTAGACTGCATTCTTTGCTAATATCAGTCTAATGCCATGGTAACCACATGTCTGGATATATATTCCCAGCATCTTCCAATGCTTCTGATTTTATCACTGGAAATATTTCAGTCCATTTCCATACTCAGCAGGGTTCTTAGCCATTAATATCTAGACTTTTTCTGAAAAGTAGCAGTTTTCTTAAATTAATTTCAATCAGCCCCTTATCCCACAGTGATCAAGCCTAATCATAAAAAGAACATTTAACTCTTCAAATGTTATATTAGGATTTGCCACTCCCCACATTTTTATACTTAGTGCCTAGAACATTCCAACTTATGTTGGCTCATTCCCCCTTTTATTTTAATTATTAATTTAGTTTAGATGTCAAAAATATTATCTCAAAGATTACCAAAACTTACCACTATCAGAGGGATATAATTACTATTATGCTAGCAATATAATTATAATTATAAATATAATTATAGATGACTCTAAAATAACACTTGCTAAGCTTCAGGAACTGTCCTTTCTAGTGTGGTTCTTACTATTAGTCTTTATAACAATCATTGTTTTTTCTTTAACACATTAAAATCCTCATTACATATACAGTGATCTATTTATGTGTGTACCACCCTTATATCCCACTAAGGTCTAATGTCTAAGCAAGTAAATGCTATGCCTCTTTTATCACCCTATAACCAGCACTAACTTGCCTAAGTTTATCACTCTATAACCAACCTAAAAAGGAGACCAGTAAGTAACAATTAAGAGTATGGAATGAATATTACTACCAAAAGTTGAGTTTTTTAGACAACTGAGTGTGGCAAGCTTCTGAAGCTTGACAGGACCCCACAACAGGACTAAAGAGGCAATCATTAACCTAACAAGAATGAGTAAAGGAGAGACAAATAGGCAGGCAAGGCTTGGTAAAACTTGAAGTAAAAACAAGATAGCAACAAGATTTCAAAAAAATGAGCCAGGGCACTCCTTGGTGGCGCAACGGGTTAGGATGCAGCACTGCAATCTAGCTGCAGCCGCTTCAGTGTGAGTTCGAGCCTCAGCCCAGGAGGTGACCCACATGCTGGCAGACCTCTCCTGACCCGCCTGCTGTTCCTCGATCTGTCTGTTCTGCTCCCCACTCTGTCTCTGGTGAAGCCTGTCACCACCCCTGCACCTCTGGCTTGTATCCCAGTTCTGTATGAATAAATATCAAAAGAAAGAAACGAGCCAAAAGGAAAATGTGTGGGTGAATAGAGCAACATGTAACGCATCTGTAGAAAGTAGTCACATCTAAAAATCAGCAAATGTGGAATCTATTAATAATTAGTTTAGTCCCTCTCTGATGACGCAAGGAGTTAGAGCACAGCAATACCAAGCTGTCTGTAGCTACTGGCCGCCCTGACCCGCCCACTGCTCACAACAGCAGCGTCTTTTGGTGGACCTGCCTGTTCTGCCCCCACTCTGTCTCTGGTGGTGAGTCCTCTCACCACCCCACACCTCTAGCCTGAAGTATGCATAAATAAATTAATCTTTAAAAAAAAAATTCGTTTAGTTGTCTGATACTTTGAGCTGTTTGGTTGAGTCAGGTAAAATTCTGTACCAGAGGATGAGACATAGAGGAAATAGGTTGAGTGTATATTTTTTTTATAAAAGGTGAAATAGACTCGTAACCTAAAATGTCTTGTGATGATAGCACAATGGTGACCCACACATTTAAAAAGCTATGTTTCCTTAAATAGTCACTGGATTTATTTTTTTAATCTTTAATTTTCTTATGCACTTATGAGGGATATTTATTTAGGGAAACTTTTCTTTTTCATATAAACTACACTAGGCATACTGAAAAGCAAATTAGACAAACTTTCTTTTTGGAATGAATGAGGTTACATTTAATGTGTATTTTGCATGATGATTTCTTTGTGCTTCATTTTTTCTTTGATTTTCTCACTTCACTTAAATCGTTGTAGCAATTTTTCTCTGCTCTGCCGCCTCTGCCAAACAGCTGATCTTATTTGAATTAAAAATGCAGCTGTGTTCATCAATCTTTCATGGTATATATGGATTTAAAAAAATAAATTCTAAGTACAAAAACTCATGACATTATTCAGCTCATGAGCTAATTCAAGATTTGTTTGTCATGATGTGGCTGTTTCTATTCCTATGCAAATTTGCCTTGTTCTTAGTATTGACATTTTCCTCTATTTCACAGTTGGTAGAATTAAAACATTACAAGTAAATTTCTATTATATTAATGCAAAAGCTCATATTATTCTTACTATAGCTATTAATATAATTTAATCTACAAAGAAATGCTAATGCCTTTGTTAGTTTATGTGACACCTATCATTTCAATTTATATACCTTTTGGATTTTCCACTTTCATATGTCTAAAATGGGAGAGGTTATGCAGAAAGATAGAATTATGACATATTGTTAGAAATACACAAAGATAAAAGTTAAAATAACTAAGCAAACCTTTGACATTCATCTGATTGAACAGAACATTATTTTGGAAGTTGGAATAACTACCTTGTGCTTTTGATTAAAATTAAATGTTTATCAGTCTTTTAATATTGTAGCCACATGTATAGTTAGGAAGAAAGGAAATTATTTTTTAGAGTCAAGGAATTGTATTTGATATGATTGAGACATTTCTGTCAAAATAATGCTCATCTCATTGGAAATCAATTATAATTGCATGTTTTCAAATTGCCAACAGTATTAGATTTGTGAAAAACTCATTCTTTGACCATGTTTTTATTTTCAATTTTTAAACAAATCAGAATATGCCATTTTACTAAGATTACAGCTCTCTTATCTCTGAATGCACTCAGTCATATCATTAATGCATATTAAATTAGTATTAACCTTGTCTCAACTACATTCAATTTTATAAAGAATGATATTCCTATCTGTCAACTAATTGCACCAATAAACTTCACTGCAGTTAGTGACATAATTAATAGGCCATAGCATTTAAGAAGGTGACATTTCTCATTTTTTAAGAGCTCTCAACTTGGAATTCAAAAGGAAAAATAAGTTACTTTAATCTAGAATAGTATCCACTTGGCAGATTACTGAAACAGCTTTCTTTCCCTTAATAGCAATAAAATAGCAAGGACTAATTGCCCCTTTTTGTTGATGCAATTGGAACCGAACACTCTAGAGAGAGTATGAGCAGTAAACCACTATTATTGTCTCTTTTACCATCTGCACCTTAAAATTATAGTCACCAAATCAACAAATGAACAAAAGACTCAATATTGCTAAATACATTATTCCAAGTTTTGAAATTGTTTAGCATTCTCTGGTGACCCTAAGTAGTACAAATTTATAATCATTTAAAGAATAACCAGATTTTCAATAGATGGATATTTTTATCTAACTTTAGAAATATTTTAGAAATAAATATGAAGTGAAGCAAGTCACAAGTCAGTTTAGATTTTTTTAAGAATCATTTAAAAATTTACTTCCTGAATAATTTGATCTCTCCTAAAGTCTAACCAGAATGTTTCTATAGTAATTTCCTCAATGTGATCCAAGTGTGACAATCAAAAGTACACTTAGACCTTGGAACTCTCACTATTTTAAAATCTGGTAATTTTCAACATATCCATGAACACAAAGAGTAAACCTGAAGAAATGAATTTTCAGATAAAACAAAAATAGTTATACTTTGTTTGGGATTAAAGATAATATAAGTCAAATTATCCATGAATAGTATCAATGTTTTAAAAAGTCATATTTAATAATTTAATGTGTTATTTAATGATTATAGATATTGCACATAAAATCACATTCAATCTGAAGACCCACAGTTTTTAAAAACTTAAACTTTAAAAAAACTAAATTGAGTTAAAAATACATTTTTCTACTTATTTAAGTCAAGAGAATCTAAATAAGGTTAGGTTATAAGGATAGATTCTGTGAGACAGTAAAAATATCTTATATAATTAATCTTAAATGTCCATTCATTATGATAAGCTTCTCAAAATTTTATGAGAACACCCCTTCATATTCTGAAAGTATATTTTTTCACAACTGGTCATAAATTTAAAAATCACCATAAATTAGCCTTTTTAAAAATTAACCATGCTACAAAATTCCCAGAAAACCTCTTCTCCACACTCTTCAAATATAAAAATATTTTCATCCATCATTCAGCAAGACAGTCTGACCTATATTTAATGTGAAATTCGATACAATGCATTTATTAGAAGTCATAATATTAGTTTACCAGGTATGCTAAAATACTCTCCTCTTTACACATGTGCTATATTTTCACTGGGTGAATGAATGTACTGTCTTTTCCCCAAATTGCACCATCAAGCTGACAGAAAGGTCAGGCATTGATTGGGTCTCTAAACTGCTGAAAATGCCATGCAGGTTATTTGGGCTTCCTATTTCATTAGTTTACAATGAGGCATTTATTTTCTCTTCACATTGGAAAGACATGGAAAGTTCTACTATTTCTGCTATGACTACTAGATATTAGAAATGGAGAGAAAGAGAGAAGAGTTGAGGGAATGTTTCAAAGAAGTGTTAAGTAGAAAACAAAGAGAAAGAATGTAATGGCAGTTAAAGCAGACACAAGCCTCACTGTTAAGCTCTATGAGTAAGTCACATGGCATAAAGACAGTATCTTGGACAATATCTGGGAACACATTTTCCTAGGATGGGAATGATATTTTCAAAGAGTGCTGTGAAAAGATCATGTACATATTTGTTTTCTGGTTGGTTTATTATCTGGTTAGTTGGTTTTCTGGTTAGTTGCCTGGTTAATTACTGTGCTGGTTAAAAATCTTATTATATTCCACCAGTAAAGGAAAATAAATAAACATTATAATCCAAAAAATGGTGACCAAACACCATTTGCAGAAATGCCAAAGGTATTTCAAAGTGATAGGAGAAGAAGCCCAGGATCACAACAAAATGGCCAGTTTAGGGTTCAGCCAATTCCAGAAAGAGAACAAGAATAAACTTAGAAGGAAAGCAGGATGGAACATCTAAAGCCTAATGAACTTGTGGACTGTAGTAAAACAGTAATTTTAAAGTTCCATCAGAAAGTTTAAAGTTGATTTAATAATAATGAAGGAAAAATTTAACCATAAAAATGAAATTGTTAATTTGAGGGGAAAAAATAACATATAAGAATTGGGGTATTCAAGTGAGTTAGTAATAGATAATTGTAATAATGTAAACAGCATGCCCAAAATTTGTATTATGTTTCCATTAGGAGTACTGGTAAAAGAAATCTTCAATCCATTTCCCCATTTCTTTGACCTTCAATAGCTAAATCATAAATAGTGGTCAAATTAATATTTCTAATATTTTAGCTATGAACATTGTTTGGAAGCAATTAGAGTGCCATACTAGTACTTTTTTAAAGTAAATTTATTTATTTATGCATACAAGAACTGAGGTAAGGTCCAGGGTGAGGATGGAGGATGGTGGATGGTGGAGTGAGCTGTGAGGATTCTCCAGAGACAGAGTGGGGAGCAGAATATGCAAATGTACTGAAACACACTGCTGAGGGGAGCAGCAGGTAGGTCAGGAGAGGCAGGTAGGTCAGGAGAGGCAGGTAGGTGAGGAGAGGTCTGCTGCACCACATATCTCAGCTCCCTGGCCAGGATCGAACTTGTGCTGTAGTGGCCACGAATAGCCTTAGAGTGCTGTGCTTTAACCCCTTGCACAAGGGAGGCCCGATTTTTTTTTTTTTAATGTAACTTATTTTTCCTCCATGCTTGTCCAGTTTTTCTCATTATAGACACTTTTCTCAATTTTCTGGGCCATGATAGTACATAACATCCTTTTTTTTTTTAGGGAAGGTGGCCAAAGTACAAAAGTTCACTATATAAACTGGAATTCAACTCTTTTTTGTATCTAGCAAAAGACTTGACTTTACATCTTCCTGTTCCCTTCTCTAGAGATTAGCAGATTTATTTTTTAAAACAACAAATTAATTAGCTATTTCATTATCAACAAAACAGTTTTTAAATTAGGTAAATAATCATCATCCAGCTGTGAGGAAGAGGAAGTCAGGTATGGACATACAATTATTTTTCTATACAAACCTCATAATTTCTTTTGATCCCACCCCTGCCTCACAGGTTGTCTTTAATTTTATGTGACAACTTTGGTAGTATTTTGGAGTAAGGTCAATCTTTAAAATCATGAATTTTGAATAAAGTAGCTTGCCTTTCATAATATATGTGGATGTCATCCAACCAATTGAAAACTGAATAGAACAAAAAACAAGAGGGATTTATAATCATGAAAATAGGGCTCAAAGGATAAGTAGATTAAATTGGCCAAATACAAGATTATGTTTTTTTTTTTAAAGGCTATGCTGGATTTAATAATGAAAAAGTTTATACTTCAAAATACACAACATGAAAAAACAGCAGAATCATTTTTAAATTATGTATCTCATACAAGTGTAGTATCATGGATATAACATTAAGAACTACAACTTCATAATAAATGGAAAAATAATGCAATTAAAAATGGACGAACCCCACTTTTTCATTATATTACATTTTATATATCTGTTTTTAAATGTGCTCAGTTAATATTATCTATTATTAGATAGATAATAGATAATAGAAGCTAAAAAAGTCTACGATAGGGTCCTGATGCAATGAAGCTTCCAGTGAATTTATTGTTTCTGTACAAGATTCTGTTTTTAAAATAAAATTATTTCCATTTGGCAAAGAGCATGGTTATGGTTTAGACTCAGTGGTAGGCCCTGAAAAATCACCTTCTGTCTTCTGATATTAACTTCTCAAAAATCAAACTGACATCAAATGGTTCACAGCAATGAAGTTCCGCATTGAAAGCTATGCTCAGTATTACGAAATCAATATTTGTTGAGTTGAAAGGAAATGTAGGAATCATTAAATAAAGTTTATGTTTAATTCAAGGACCCTCTCAGTAACGTTTTAACATATTTCTTACTATCATTTCTTCAACAGCCAAATAGAGAATTCGAAACTTTTGCCACATTATATTTCATCTTCAGACACCTGCAACACTCAGATATATTTATGTCTTATAGGTTGAGTTTTCCTTCTTGTAGCTCTTTCTAACTGCTACTTAAAGGATATTATTTGCATTTAAATATAATTGCAATTTGATATATACAATAATACATACCATTTGTCTCATACAGTTGTCTTTTTGTGTGGGAATATAACCATGAAATTCCTGCTTTGCACTATACTTTCCACCTTAATTCTTCACAATAACTAGTCAATATCTCAAAAGTTGGCCATAAACATGCAACATTCCCTACAAATTCATGTATCAAGTTGTTTTTCTCTGTAGGTGATGTATGATGTTAGCTTGTAATTTAGCCTTTTTTCCATTTGTATTCTAACTATGGTATCGTTTATGACACAGTACTTTTATTAATGCTGCTAAATACTGCTAGAGTAGCGTTAGTAAACTGACGCCATTAAATTGAGTTGTTTTATTCAAAATAATATTTTTAATACAACCCACTATTTAGATGTATGTATCCTTAACTTTTACCTGGGATTAGGGGGGTGGAGAGTAGAATTGCAAGGCTAACAATTGCCATTGTAAAGTTTTTAGTTTTCAGTAAATTTTCCCACAAAAAAACACTTTTCCTGACAATTTTCAGTTTTCTTTCCCTCCCATATTGATGCTATATTTAATTTCAGTAAGCATTCCTTCAATATACTCATTTATTCATATAAAAATCACTGATAAGACAAGAAAATAATAAGTATAATGAACAGCCATATACCAGAGACATTTTGTGGAGGTGGAGTGGGGAATGGGATCAAAACCAGGGGAGGGAAGTGCACAGGTCTATGGTGATGGCACACAGGTGACTTGGTGATGGGAAACCCACAGAGATTACCATTGAGATGAAAAAAAATGTACAAAATGATGTAAAAGTAAACTATTATAAAAAAATCACTGACAAGACCAAAGTTGAGGTTGAAACCCTGTAACATAAGCTAGAAAAGTATCAAAAACAAGGCATTTATAGGCATTGTTTTCTCACTTTTACAGAAATAGTAAAAGTACCTTATTTGGTTTAAATTATCTTGTAATTGTTCCTTTGCATATGAAGATTTCATAAAAAATTGTTCAGATGGTTTCCAGTTTTTTTGTAACGCTCTATCATCTTAGTAATTCACACACTTTAGAGGAACTCAATAAATTGCTCCCCAGCTAGGTCTAGTTTTGTTTGAACTAATAGAAATGTTAGCAAAACCTTAGCAAAAGTAAATATATTTATTACAAGACAGTGGAATGCTTTTATGGACTCTGATTAAGGATCTCAAGAGTAAAACTGGAGACCAAAACCTTGTAGGGAAACAATTTTACTCTGTCTGGTTTCCTCACATTCCCTCCATTCTCAGCATAACCTGTTCCCAACCACATCTATACATGGGGGTGGCAGCCAACACACATAATGAACATATTTCCATGCAGTCTTTGATTTTTTTTCTCTTCTTAATTCCAAGTTTCCATTCCAGAAAAGAGTCTACAACTAACGTTAGTAGCCTACCATGGAATTATCAGCATAACTAGAAGGATAGATATTCTAGAAAGAATCATGATTGAATCTGATAATTCAATCTCTCTCCCCTATACCAATAACTAGTAACCTTACAATTATCATTTCTCACAGCAACAGTTTGTGTGAGGGAATAATACATCTTTTGAAAATTAGGTGGGGGTGATTCTCATTAGAAGAGATTATAAATACAGATCAATAGTTTGACCTTTAGTATCCACACACACACTTTCTTCTTCCAAGTATTAAAATATCTAAATATTGTTAAATGTCAAAATCTACCTGTCTAGAGTAACAATAAAGTCATACAGAATCTCACTAATTCCTGAACAGCTCTGACATACAGAAACCGTTCCACAGAGCCCTTCCTCAGTTACAGTGGCTTGTCTACAGCATGTCCACTCCTCTTCTACTTTATATTTATATCTGTATTAATCAGGAAATCAGATTTTTTTGTGTGACACAAATTAAACTCAAATTTGAAATTTACTGGCACAAGCAAATGAAAACTCAGTGGAGAATGACTTAGAAATAGCAGCATGCAGATGCTGGAATAACATTCTTGGCATTTTATTTTTCACTATTTTTCTGATGTATTGGTTTTATTGGCAGACATCCCTCCCTAGGCAGCAGTAAACAATAGCCACTAGACACTCTAAGTTTGTATTCTACTAGCTGGCCATGTCCAGTGAAAAGTGTCCTCATCAATACCATGAGACTGTATTTGTCTGGTCTGTTCTGAACTATATGCTTTCCTGTGATCATGTGATCACATGTCTTAAACACATAGAATGACATACAAAAACTTTGGGTGGGGATCAAGGGTGAATTTTGGTTCAGTTGTGTGCTTCTATGGCGAGGAAGGCAGTTTTGTTCTTTTAACACACTTAGTGATGATATCTGGGTCTCTGTCCCATCTTACTCATTCATATTTAATCTTCATCTAATCTGACTGTAATGTTTAATAGTGTGCACTCTCTGATCAATTTAAATGTGCTCAAAGTACCTAAAAGAGAAAGATCAAAGTGTTATAAATTGTTCACCAGTCTCAGTTTAAAAGCAAGAAGAATGAATCTCTTCATCTTCAAGACCCATGGTAGTAAGAACATGGAGAAAAGCACCATCTGAGAAGACTTGAAGGAGGTAATGCTAACAGTCTGGTCCCCAGGAACAGGGGAACTTCCAGGTTCCCTGCCCCATCCAAGGGAGGGAGCAGTTGAGCAAGGAGAAAAAGCTGGAGAAGAGATAGAAGGATAGAAGCAGGATGGAGAACAAGAAGGAGACCTGGAGGAAGCAAGTGGCACAGAGACAGGTAAAGAAACTGCTCTGATTTCCTGGTCCTGGACTGGGTGAAGGAGATGTGGATGAGAGACCCATTGGGAGGTTTACATGGCAGCTTTTATCTGACTTTTATTTTGCTCTTTTCCTCCAAGATTTTCTGTCCATTTCTATGACCCTTTTCTATGAGTGCCCACCGGAAAGTGCCTTAGACTTGTGGTGGGTTTTCAAGTCCTGCTTTTGACTGGACATTTATCTGAGAAGGGATGGGTAACTTCAGGTGTTAGGTTTGGGAACTATATTCTTAGTCTTTTCTGTATTGCACACTAATTGCATTAAAGTTTCTTAAAGGTCGTATATGTTTATCTTTTATCTTGATGAGGCAGATCGCAGAACCTATTTAGAGCGGGCAGGTTTAGGGGACCTCGGGTGTTCTTTTCCCTGTTATACAACAATAATATTTTCAGCAGAGCCAAGTTTCTCTTAGAGCAAAATTTAAGTGACTACATAACAAAGTGTATGTGATTATGGCTAGACTTTTGAAGCACTAAGTTTGGGGATGATCTCTTCATTTCAGATAGTTTTGATGCATTTATGAAAAGAGCAAAAAGCCTACTTTTTACATGTATATGCCAAATCTGTGAGAAAAGGGAGAAATGTAGGTGTGTTATAAGTGTTCTAAGCTTATAAAAACAACTTTTTGCAATGATTTGTTTTGGCATTTGTGAGAAATAAATTGCTCATGAGCCATTAATCAACAGTTTTCCTTTAATTAAGGAATTCAAAAAGTAATTAACAGACAGCAGGGAATAGGAATGAGACATAGGCTCATCTTCACTATTTCATGGGTGATGAAAGTGAAAATAAATTGAAATGTGTATAAATTACTAGCTCTAGAGGTGAACTTAGGATCATCATGTTTTCAAAGTTTAACTATGTTTTCCTCCTTCTTCATTTCACTACTGAATACAGTTTCCTGAAAATTCAGAATGGTCACTATTACTTTCTTCTTTATATATATATATATATATATAGAGAGAGAGAGAGAGAGAGAGAGAGAGAGAGAGAGAGAGAGAAATATATATATATGTATATATGTATGTATATACACATATTTCTAATATTTAATATATATTTTAATATATACATAATATTTCTAGTATGTATGTATATATCCAAGTGACAAAGGATAGAGAAATGATATATATATACCCGAACTTTACTGGAATAATCATTTCTCTATCCTTTGTCACTTGGATAAGCATTACTAAATGTAAAAATAATGGTTTTAATGAAATAGAGGCCTTTAAAAATCGTTAATAGGATACTTGGACATATTGGTCTACAATGCTGAGAAGAAATAACTGTTTAACAATACATTGAGAAACTATACTTGATTCTTTATTTCCCTGTACCAATTACTGAACCACACTGCTATCTGCTTCTTTTAAACAAGCTTTTTATTTTTTTTTAGGTTAAATAAGACAATTCTGCAGAACATTGACACACAGCTCTCTTTTCTTTAGACTAAGCACTTAGTGACCCATATAACCATCTGAAAATTTCTTAAACAACTTGCTGCAAAAAAAAAGATAGATAAATAATGGTCTTGTGCATTAGCCTTGCAGAGAGGTTATGTTAGAGATGAACCAAATTAGAATTGGAAAAATACAGAATATAATAGCTTGTGTATGGTTGCAAATGGAAGGCAGTCCCTACCTGTCTAGGAAGCTGAACCAATCAATCAGAGAGTCTCTGAAATTATAAATGTTGTTTCTTTCAGTGTGAACCTCAGCATTATTTTTCAGGTTTTAGTCCTGACATTTCTGACTTGGAGTTATTTAGGTACAATTCTGATTTTCAGTAATAAATAAATCCATGAATAAAATTACTCCCTGGGTATTCAAATTAATTCATAGTTACTCACGGTCATTGTGTAAAGGAATGTAGGCTGAACCATTTCTTGTGAATTTTTGTTTTCAGTACAATCTAACAGGAGATCAATTCAATAACTGCATACTGAGAGTGACAGTTTATTCAGTACACTAAATACAGCAGGTAGAAAAAAAGTCTGTGGAAACAAACTTACGTAATACAGAAGTTAAAAAATGAGAAATGCTTAACTGCAATCCTGTGTCAAACATTACAGGTATTTCTCTAAATATGTATTAATCTCCTAGTGTATTTTACACACATTCCATTCACCTCTCATCATAAAACTTGAAAGCAGAAGCAATTTTTTGTTATTTTCTTCAATCACATTTAAAATTGTCTTGCACAAGAAGCAGAGAATATTTGCCTTAGAAGTTGTTAGAGATCAGTCTTAGTGAATGAATGAAAACACCATTTGGATTTGCTAAGAAGTACACTATGAGATAAAGATAACATGCAAAGGATTCACGGGGAAAATTCTTTGGATTAACACATATGGAAGAAAAAGGAAGGAAACATGATTAGACTGGAGGAAAAGTTACTTTGTGACAGAACTCAAAGAAGCACTCAGGAGCTGATCTGCAGGAAATCTCTCTCAGACTTGTCCAGCAGCATTTGGACAAACAACGCTGCAGTTCATACCAACTTGCTACCCAGTCACTACGGCTGGTGCTGAGGTGGGGAGTGTGTGCCGTAGGTAAGCTCTTGCTCTTCAGAGGAAGCAATCCTCACAAATGGATAACCTCTGAGGACTGACTAAGCTCCATTCTCAGCAGCTGAAAGAATGTTAATTACCCTTGAAGAGGACTCTATGGTTGGTGGTGCATCTTAATATCCAACCAAGATGATTGAAATACACCATAGCTTCATCATGCCTTCAGTATGCTAATAGATAATGCAAAGTGATCATGCAGAATCAAAGGAAAGAAAGATAATACAGGGATGGAAGTGCTAAGAAAGTCTCCATGAAACCTTTTTAAAACTAGATAGATAGTAGGTAGGTAGGTAGATAGATGATATGATCGACAATAGATCTCAAAAGATGATAGATTCATAATGGATACATTTACATACACAAACATGAACGATCCACTACATAATAAGCATGGAGACAGCTGGTGCATATTGCTGAAAGAATGGTCTGAGTGAATACCTCCTGATTATTCTGATCAAGAGGACAATAGAGTAGATTGGGGAATGGAGAAAGATCATAACAGATAACTGAGTTTCTAATCTCTGTATTTCCTTTTTTCCATTATGTTAATGGAATAGTATTCTATTATACTTATATATAATAATTTAAGATCAATATATCAAATAATAATGGTGGTAATCAGAATTTAAAATAACAGAAAAAGCCAAGAGACTTCACAGAAGTAAAAATTACCTTGGGAAGTTTTAGTATACATGAAAAGCAAAAGTACACTTGAACATATTTCCAGTCAGGGTCTTAAAGAGCATCAGGGCTGTTATAGAATAGTAACCTCAGAACCTCAGTCCCAAGTCCAATTTCCAGAGGCCACATTGTCACCAAGACTGCAATTGCTTTTGATTTTAATCAGAGTGCTGGGAACCATTGGGTCTACTGGGACCAGAACGGAAGGAGAACTTCACTAGTAGCATGTACAATAGATCCAGGTCAAGCCTGACTCTGCTAAGACTTTGACCCCTAAATCTGACTGCTTTAAAAATTGCTAAGTCTTAACATTCTTCCTTTCCTTGTATGGTTGGGTTCCTGCCCACAATTTAAATCTTTGCCCAATCTGAATTTATTTACCACTTTACAGGCTTCTTATAGCATCCTGATGTCTTAAGCCATTAATTTCCATTTCCTGGGATCCATATAATTTGGTAATATAATCTCAGCTCAAATAGAAATTGACCTCAAAGTTCAAAATAGAAACAGGGAGGTGGGGGAAGATTAAGAAATAAATAAATAAGTAAAGCTCACTCTATTTTCTCCGAGGCAGCCACATTAAAGACAGATTCTTCAGATTTTTAAGATTTCTTCACTGCCTTCAAAATGCATCATTCTTCTACACCTCTGTACCTCTTCAGTAACTATCTCTTTTGCCAATTTCTTTTCTCCTATTTTTGTACTGACTTCTATTCAATCTTTACATCACTAATATTTTTGCTCCATTGAGACTTCAGCTTTGATGGAATTTACTTTTGAGAATTTTACCTTATATAGAATTTTACCTTATATTCTAGGACTAGGTTTCTCTGTGATAGAGAACACTATCAGAAATTAATGGAATATTTGCTTCCTTACTTTCTTTGAAAGAACCATGAAGAGAACAAGATAATTTCTTGTAAATGCATTCCTGTAACTATATCAACAATAACATAATTCCTTAATATAATTCCATAATAAAGTCAGTATACACATACAATTTAAAAGTGTCCTCGGGCCCTCCCTGGTGGCGCAGCGGGTTAAAGCACAGCACTGAGAATCTAAAGCCGCTTCCTCATGAGTTTGATTCCCGCCTGCCCCGGAGGTGACCACATGGCGTGGCAGACCTCTCCTGACCAGCCCGCTGCTCCCCTCAGCAGTGTACTTCGTCG
>NW_004567104.1:63555027-63595541 GCF_000260355.1 Condylura cristata | reverse complement strand
TTTAAAAAAAATAGCGAATCTTGCCATCTAGATTACTAGTTTTCATTTGACAGTCCAATATTAGGAAAGCCATTTAAGAGGCTTTTTATTTACTCCAGAAAAAGGATTATCAAGGATAATCTTAAAGAGTAGAATGCAGGTTCAAGACACCTGCAGGTGATGAGCAGTCACTTCTGCCTATATTCACATCAGCTGCTCCCCCTGCTCAATCAACACAAGTAGGAAAAGAGCCAGGAGAAGGCAGACCCTAGGTCTGAATAAGCAAGAAGAAGGAACTCAGTCAGGGCTTCCAGCCATGGCAGGAACACCAACAGGTCCGGTGAGGATACATGACTGTTGCTTTCTAAATCAAACCTTGCTTCCCTCAGTCAGGTGCACAGGCTGAACTTCCTAAGCCATCTGCACTGATAGCCATGAAATTGTTTCAGAGTACCCCAGTAAGAATTGGGTTGCCTGTCTGTGGGTCCTCACCCACGTGCTTAAGATTCAATTGTATTATGGACACAGACAAAAAGTTTCAATAATGGATTTATTTACAAGGAGAAAGGTGAAGGAACAACCCAGGGAAAGAGGGAAAGAAATACAAGTTAAACTAGAATGTCCTACCAGTTCTGCTGACTTGGATTTCACCAGTATGCTGGAAACCGATTGAAAGCCAAAGGACCAGCTGAAAACCAACAGGCCAAGAGACCCCCAGGGCCTGCATGTCCGGTTTTATCCTAACCTGGCTGCTCATCTCCGCCCTCACGTCCCAACGTGCTTCTCCTTAGTGTTGATGGGATTATTAGTTCCAGTATCTGGAGTGGGGGCGGAGCCCATGAAACCTGTATCTGTTACAAAACTTTTGTCTGAAACATTTCAAAGTTCAATAGATTATTCCTTTTGCTCTTCCTGAATTTGTCTAGGACTCACCAAGAGCCCACAGATAAATCTATTAATCATGGTAACACTTACCTTTTAAAGTACAGTTCACAGCCTCAATTTTACCTTTCAAACCTGAGATTCCTGGTTTGCTACCAGTTGAGCTCACTTCTGACATCATGCAGAACACTACTGCATCCTAAACCAAACATGCTGGGCTTCTTGTGTTGAAGACCAGCCCCAATCATAGGCTGTCAGAGGGCAGAACAGGGAGGGTCTTAAGGTAGGAGAAGCATTGGTGAGCAGGGAGCAGAGATTCCTTGAAGAGGGAGAGGGGAGCTAGTGCGAGGAGTCGGAGCTGGGTGCAAGTCTTCCTGCTCTGGTCTCAGCAGAACTTTATTTATACATTAGGAGCAAGCAGTGGGATAACATTAACATATGAGTTGAGCAGAAAGATCACAATCATCTTTTTTCTAAGAACAGTTTGGGGTTGTACTGACCTTCAGTTGAGATTATAACATTGATTATTCTTAAAATCATTCTATTAAAGTTAAGACAGGTACAGAAATGCATAAAATGTAAGGCTAAGATTGCTATATTTACCAGTGACGACTGGCTAAAATAAAGTCCCTTTAGCCCTAACTACTATTTAATGACCTTCATTTTCCTTGAGATAACCTATAGGTGAAAGAGGGTAAAGTCAAGTCAAGGGTTAGAATGGAGAAGTTTAGTTATAAATCAATCACTAAAGAGATACAGTAGAGTTCCTCATTTAAAGACTAAACAACAGGCCCTCCCTGGTGGTGCAGCCGGTTAAAGCACAGCACTGAGAATCTAAAGCCGCTTCCACATGAGTTCGATTCACGCCTGCCCCGGAGGTGACCACATGGCGTGGCAGACCTCTCCTGACCCACCCACTGCTCCCCTCAGCAGTGTACTTTATCGATCTGCCCGTTCTGTTCCCCACTCTGTCTCTGGTGAAGCCTCTCACTGCCCCTGAGCCTCTGGTTTGTACCCCAGTTCTGTATGCACAAATAAATAAATCTTAAAAAAAAAAACACTAAAAAGACTAAACAACAGAAAGCTTCAAAGTAAGGTTCCTTAAAGACTAAATAGTAAGCTTAAGTAAAGTTCATTATTAGAAAGCTTAAGTAAGATGGTAGAGTGATGGGTTTTGGTTCTCGTTGGGCAAGTAAAAGAACTCTGGATATTTTTTAACATGTTCTAGTACTGTCTTGTTTTACAATATTGATTTTGTTATAACAGCCAATTGCTTTTATTAATCAGCCAATTGTAAAATTACTTTTGACTTCAAGAGGAATTTCCCACCCTGGGGCAGAGCCTGCTTGCCTGGGTCAGGCAGCACCTTATGAGGCTAAGGCAGTCAGTTGTAAACTGAAGGTTGATCAGAATATTTTATTATGATGACTATACAAAAAAAGGAGGTCATAACACAAGTTAGCATGGAAATTCTGATTTTTCAGAGCTTTTCCCTTTCATCCTTTCATTTGTTGGTCGACAGAAATTGCATAGCTTGTGTCATTCTTGGCTATGAGATCTTGGTGGAATTTTCTAGACTTTCAATGTTTATGTGTTATGTTTTGTTATGGTATATCACATATTTATACTATATTATAATGCATACAATTATAAAATATAATGATAATATAATATCTGTAACATGGGGAAATAAGAGGAATTGTGTGATGGGGCAACTGTGAACATGAACTGAGACTGAACACAAATATTTACCCACAACTTGACAGATTGCATATATTTGCATATATTAGTCAATATCTCTCTGTGTGTCAGAAGATGACTCAGGAAGAGTTTTTGTCAAGACCACAACTAAAACTGGGTCTGCCTATAGCTGGATAGATGAGCAAATGCTATATAAATGAAAATATAGGGCTCTGCATTAGCAAAGCATCTACTCCCTAGCGCCTTGGTGAAATAGCAGGGAGGTGGGTGGGAGTGGTGAAAGAGAATAGAGTCATAGCTCATAGCTGTACGCTCAGACCCACATCACGAGTTTGGTAGCAATAGATATTCTTGACTTTAATGCTCTTGAATTGTGCTCCTGCCTTTTTATATATGGTTCTTTTTCATTTATCTCTACTTTTATCTCTATTTTCAAGGTTAGTATTCTATGTATATGTACATCTTACTGTTCATGATTTCCTACATTTCTCGGATAGGGCAGGATAATTAATGAAACAAAAATACATAAAAGAGGAAGTCATTGAATGACACAACAGAAGGACTCAGATTAGACCAAGATAGGAATAAAGGAAGTTTCAAAGGACAGAAACCACAGACACATGAGAATGAAAAGTGAGAGAAGGGCACTTATCTTAGGAGTCATTAGTGACTGGGAGCAGCTTTTAGGCTCTAGATGGGAAAGAGTCACTGCAGTGAGGTGGAAGGAAGCTATTTTGAGACAAAAGACTTTCTGAAAGCGCACAATTGGACTAACCAACCTGTGCAACTGAATTAAAGTTTTCTAAATTTGTCCAGACTAGTAGCATGTTTGATCCTGAACTGTGGATGGATTTGAGCCTGTGGACAAGGGTCAGTTAATAAAAGCAGTCCTACCAGGAACTAAAGCCAAAGAATTTAACTTGTGTCCCTGGTCTCCCTGGGGGACAGTTTTGCTTTCTATCTGTAGCCAACTATTACCTTCACTCCTGAGAGCTATCATGATACACAATGTAAATGTGCAAACCTATTGAAAATGCAACTCAAAGAACATGTCCTATTGATGTAGAGTTGAGAATGTGACCTCAACGTCCTAGCAATATGCTTGAGTCACATTCCAGGAAATTGCCATTTCTAGAATCATTAAAAATGTTCATTTTCATTAGAAGATTTTTATTCTTGCCTGTTCATGACTTGTATGATTTGACCTCTTTCATGAATCTCTGGAAATCGCTACATAGTTCTATGTGACTATTTTTTCTTTCTTCATTAAGTACATACACTTAAAATTGTGGATATATTATAAAATTGATGGATATAGAGAATGTGGATGTAATGTACTTTCAATTTTTCTGTAAGTTAGATTTTTGGTGGAAAAACATTTTACTAGCTCAAGAGTAATTCCTATGATGATGTCCTAATTTTTGTTCCCCGGGAAGGAGTTCCTAAAACAAATTATTTTTGTGCTAAGAGTTTATTTGGGAGGTAACCCAGAAGCACAGTGAAGAGTACAAAAATAAAATAGTAAGGGAGAATTACATTTAAAGATATATTAATGAGCTAGACACTGCAGTTAATTAGAATCCAATGCTAATGAGACACTGTGCTGAAATGTCTCAGAATTGTGCTCCTGAAGGATGGTAAGGTAGATATGATATTGATATTCAGTAGTTGCAATCACTAGTGCTTGGCATTTCCAAACTATCATAAAGGTAAGTTGATCATTTTGCTAGAGAAAGTTATCAAAGGTGCATAATATAGAAAGTTTTTTGTAAGGAGGAAGAATGCACCAAAACTGCTTTCAATCCCCAGGGTGAATGAAGGGAATATGAGTGAAGAATTAAGTACATCCCTTATAGTATACAGTTTGCACCATTTACATAAATACATTCCACCTTCACTAAATCTTCAAGTTAATAGATGGTGATGATTCTTAAGGAATAAGGTCAGCAACATAAGCATTAATCAAAATACAGTTGACATTGTGACAGTTCATTTTTTTAAGATTTACCTATTTATGTATACAAGAACTGGGGTACATGCCCAAGGTGCAGAGGTAAGAGGATTCACCAGAGAGAGTAGGGAGCAGAACAGGCAGATTGACTGAAATACATTGCTGAGGGGAGTAGCAGGCAGATTAGGAGATGTCAGTGACTCCATGTGTTCAATTCCCTGGCTGGGGATCGAACTCCTGCTACAGTGTCTGTGGATAGCTTCAGAGTGCTGTGCTTTAATGCACTGAGCCACTTGGGAGGGCCCATGACAGTTAATATTAAAAGTGTAGTTGATATTCATGAGCCTTTCCTTCTACTCTTTTTAGAATCACTTCATATTTGCCCAGCACTTCTGCTTGTGTGTACTGATAGACTACAATAGTCCTGTGTGTCTTCAACATAAGAAGTGATAGAAAGTTCTAGATTGCCATATACTCTTTAGGCACTTATTGCTGTAATTTTCTGTTCATTGTTAAAACAGGTCTTGTAGACATCATAAGATACTCTAATAAATGACTTTTATTATGGATATAAGACATTTCTGTCTTGTTTTCTCAACATCTGTTAGCACTGATATTTCCCCATAGTAATTAATATCAAAAATAACAGACACTATAATAACTCTTATCTAATTTTGTCTTTATTTAAAATTTCAGTTTATCAGCATGAAAGGACACGATGAACAGAGGGCCAGACAGTCACAGTTATATATTAAAAGGAAATCTTACCATGTTCTCTGATAGAAGCTGGAAGAGAGTTCACTAAATCCCCTCCTCGAATATTAGCTTCCTGGCACCTGCACTCTATCCTGGGCACAAGCTAATTATGTTTCTACAGCTAGAGAAAACCCTTCAGTAAAGACACAGCTACATGAGACAGGAAGCTATTGGCAAACAGATTAACAGTCCCTCTGAGTGAAAATGGTCAGGGGCATAGAAGCAAACACTGACTGCTAGCTATAGTTTGATAAGCTTTTAGGAGTATTCATACTGTATAAGTTTTATAATTCTTTTCCCAAGAAATAACATATAACTATAGAAATATATTAAGATGCTATTAAAATATATTAAGGAGAATTGTAAAGTAAGTTGATATAACCAGTGCCCAGAGTTCCATAGCACATACAGCCGAGGTAAGCACAGGGAAGAGGCTGGAGATGAGAGGATGGAGAGGTCTTGGGATCTAGTGACCCCCATTCAGTGCAAGCCAGACTCCCCACTTGGCCAGAGAGCCCAGACTTGCTGCAGCTGGTAGCAGGTTTCCTTGCTAAGCAAGGATTTTCATCCTGGGAACTTAACAAAAGTAGTTTTTGTTTACTCCTAGAGAAGATAATTAGGGAAAGTCTTTCTTCAAAATTGGATTCTATGCCAATGATTCAGTGCCAGGAGGTAAAAGTTTGCAATGACTTACACTTGACTTTTGATTACCCCACCCTCTTCCTTGGCTCACATACTGCCTAAAATCAGTCTCAGATGTTAAATGTAGTGTTCTATAGTCACTAAACAGCATAGTACTTATAAAAATTATAAATAGGTCCTCCTTGGTGGTGCAGCAATGTGGAGCTATCTGCAGTTACTACAGCACGAGTTCCATCCCAGGCAGGGAGCTGACCCACATGGCACAGCAGACCTCTCCTGCCTCACCTGCTGCCCCCCTCGAAGTAGGTTTCAGTAGATTTCAGTACATCTGCTTGTTCTGCTCCCCGCTCTGTCTCTTGTGAATCCTCTCACCCTCTGCATCTCTGGCCTGTACCCCAGTTCTGTACGAATAAATAAATAAATCTTTAAAAAAAAAAAAAGAAAATGAAATTGTTGTGTACATATGGGTACCTATGATACAGGTGACAGTTTTTCTTAAAATAAATGTAAGGATGCAAAAACAATGTTTAATTCATATTTTAATTCCTAGGAGCATATAGAGATATTATTTGCTAGTATTAGTAGCTAGGACTATAAAATCCCTCAGCTTATTAGTATATTAGTATGTCTGTAACTCTTCTGAAGCCACTAATGCTGGCTTCATCTACATTGTTATTGTAATGCTGCCAGTCAGGAAGAATCTGAAATCATTCATTCATTCATCCAGGGTATACTCATTATTTGTAGCATTTTACTATGTCATATAGTCCAGGTCCATATCCTTTGGATGAATCAGAAAACTTAAAGAATGAATATCAAATAGTGATTTTTTTTCAAATAATTTGATGGCTAGACAATCATACGATCCAAACTTATATATCTTATAGAAAAATGTTTTGTTATCATCACTACTATGCTCTACATCTTAAATACTCTTTTTTAAAAATGTAAGTCTGATCACTGAAGTCATGAATTTTTATTTTGATAAATTTCAAAGTTAATATTTATCAGTTATTGTCAGTTTTATAAAAAAAAATTAAAGGTGGACCCTCCCTGGTGTCTCAGCGGGTTAAAGCACAGCACTGAGAAGCTTAAACCACTTCCGCATGAGTTCGATTCCCACCTGCCCTGGAGGTGACCACATGGTGCGGCAGACCTCTTCTGACCCGCCCGCTGCTCTCCTCCCCCTTCGTCGATCTTCCTGTTCTGCTCCCCGCTCTGTTCCTGGTGAATCCTCTCACTCTCCGCATCTCTGGCCTGTACCCCAGTTCTGTATGAATAAATAAATAAATCTTTAAAAAAAAAATTAAAGGCAACTTTATTGGAATCTCCCTGGTGGTGCAACAGGTTAAATCACAGCACTATGAAGCTGTCTCAAGCCACTGAAGCACGAATTCAGTCCCCAGCCAGGTTGCTGACATACATGGCACAGCAGACCTCTCCTTACCTGCCTGCTGCTCCTCTTAGCAGAGTATTTTAATACCTGTTCTGCCCCCACCCAAACTGTCTCTGGTGAATCCTCTCACCCACCACACTTCTGACCTGTACTCCAGTTCTGTATGCATAAATAAATAAATTTAAAAAAAAAAACAACAACTTTATTTCAGTTTTGTAAGAATTCATCCCTTTTAGGACAAAGTAAGGAACTTTCTAACATTGACTAGTTTTGGAGCACAGAGAAAATCATCCAATGTCCCTATGGATTCTTTTAGACTGGAAAGTAATCCAGCAAGCTACAGACAGACTGATAAAGGGGGGGGGGGAGAAATTTAATAATAGCATGTATACCTCTTGTATACAGGGGAAAGACTCAATAATGGATAACATGCCCAAGTGGCTTTAGATATCATCTTAAATAACCTCAGCTAAGACAAAGGAGGTTTGGAGGAGAAAACTAAAAGGCAGTTATGAGTGGTTATCAGGGGAAGCACAGTGAACAAAGACTCAACTGTTATGCACACTTAAGTTCTATCTTCTTTAGGTAAAAGAGTTAAAAGATTAAATCTTCCCCATACAATGATAGAGCATCCTTAAGGAAGATTTTTTTTTCCTTTATACCTATAAACTTTCTTTCAAAATGCAACCTCCACTTAACCTTCATCATCCCTCCTATGAAATGAATATTTTGTCAAAGACATCCTTTTTTGGAGTAGGTGATACTGACTTTCATACACTAGGAATTAACTTGTTTGTTAATACTGAAAAGCAAGACACAGAGAAAAATTTAAGGTTTGTTTTATAAGAGGAGTGTGAAGAGGAAGCACGCAAAAAGTGAAAGAGAGAGAGAGAGAGAGAGAGATAAAAGAAAAGATTGTCAAGCACATGACTGGAGAATGTGTGTCCAACAGCACACCATCTGAGACCAGGATGGGAGCCACAGCTGAGAAAGCACCACCTTCACCATCTTCAGTCTTTGAAAAGTTCACAAGGTCACCAAGCCTCACCCCTGGTTCCCCTCAGCATCCCATTCAGGAAGTTCAGTGCGTGGCATGCTGGGAGTCGTAGTGAAATGCCCAAGGCCAGCAGTGGAGTGCAAAATCAAGAATAGCCCACCAACTCATCTTCTTTCCTGCTGAGACTCCAGCTAAACCAGACTACTCTAGGGCTCTCCCTGGTGGCTTAATGAGTTAAAGCACTGCATTATGAAGCTCTGAGAAGCCACTGCAGCATGAGTTCTATCCCCGGCCAGGGAGGTGACCCACATGGCGTGGCAGACCTCTTCTGACCTGCCTGCTGCTACCCTCAGCAGTATATTTCAGTAATCTGCCTGTTCTGTTCCCCACTCTGGTGAATCTTCTTACCCACCCACGACACCTGGCCTGTATCCCAGTTCTGTAAGTGTAAATAAATAAATCTTAAAAAAAAAAAAAATCAGGCTGCTCTACCTAATCCCCACATTTCATTTTGAGACCAAATCTATGATGACACTCAATGTGTGGACATATTGACTCAGAAGACAGTCTTTTCTGGGTTCCAATATATTCAAAGGATATAGTAACTGGTCACAGGGCATATCGATGGAGAGACAGTATGATAAAGTTCTGCATGTTTAGAAAATCTTTGGTTTAAGAAAAAAATAGCTAGAGATGTCAGTCAAACAACTAGCAAACAGAATATTAGAAAAACTCAAAGGAAGAAAAAAAGTAACATGAAAACTCTAAAAAGTAACTGTATTCAAAATAATTTTCTCTCCACTTCACTCCAATTCAATCAAATAGTACAGTAAAATGCTTACACTTAATCTAGTTTAAATCTAGTTTATAAGGCAGCAGTGCCACATAGAATTTTTGTTGCCTTTATTAGAAATTTCAATAGGTATCTTGGATTAAACATTGAACAGCTAGAAAGTCTCAGTGGAGGCATGTTATGGTTTCACCAGACGCCACCTAAGATTTCCTATTCTTGGAGTTTTCAGGTTTTCTCTCTGGGTTCTCCAGAGCTTCCAATGGAGGTAAGTTAGCCACCTTCCTTGGAAGGGTTTGGAACCCTAAAGGAAAACTGGTAGACTCTTTTCTTCTTAACTCTACTAAAATTTTAACTTCCAGAAGGATTCCAGTTGAAGCTTTGGTAATTAACCATGCTTCTGATTCTCTAATTTAAACAGAGACCTAAAATTCCCTATTGAATTATGCAAAGATGGATACAATCTTATGATTAATGAAATTACCACCATTTTTCTGTATTATGATATTATTAAAGAGAGAGAAAATGCAAACACAATTCAGTTTTGTTTCAAAAATACAATTTAGCATTGCTATAATAATGGCTCACTGAAAGAAGAAAAAAACATTTAAACTGAGTCCAAAAGAAGAAAAAATATCATTTCAAACAAGAACTTATTAAAATTATCTTCATCTCCAATAGTCCATTCATTACTATGTAGAAAATTTTTATTCTTAAGTTCTATCAACAAGTATGGATCTTAAGTATTGTCAAGTTCTTTGTCCTGTTAATTTCTCCTGAAACAATTTCTGCAAATATCAACACTGTGGTAGCTAAATTTAAAAATTTATAATAACATAGTTGACATGTAAATTTGTTCAACATTGTAACTGACAACTACAGAACAATATGATATCCAAGCAGTATTATATCATGTACTTAAGAAATTTCATAAAAATTTATAAAACACCAACAATTAATATTCATGTATATGCTAAAGTTAAACTTTTCTCAAGTGACAATGCTTTTCATTAAATCCAGTTTACCAAATAGGCTGAATTAGTCTAATGTCTTTTCCATACGAAGAGGGAGAAAACCTATGGAACATCTCAAGCACTCTACTGTGGTACCTTACAATTTCCTCTGATCAATCAAACAAACACAAAAAGCCAGTTTTTTTCTCAATTCAGATTTCTGGGAAGTTGTATCATAAAGATGGGGGGGTGGCTCTCCCCCACCCTCCCTGATGGCACAGCAGGTTAAAGCACAGCACTGGGAAGCTAAAGCCACTTACTTGCTTGCCGCCTCCCCCAGGGAGGAGATCCACATGGCGAGGCAGACCTCTCCTGGCCCGCCCACTGCTCCCCTCAGCAGTGTACTTCAACCATCTACCTGTTCTGCTCCCCACTCTGTCCCTGGTGAATCCTCTCACCCTCCGCATCTCTGGCCTGTACCCCAGTTCTGTATGAATAAATAAATCTTAAAAAAAAAAAAAAAGCTGGGGGGGGGATATCATTTAATTGCCCAACAGTAACAATCAAAGCTCCAGTTAAAGTCAGTGGGTACAATGCTACCAGCTAAATCTTAGTCTATTATTTTGATTTCACAATTGGATTCTTAACCTTTAAAGAAACTTTAATTTCTACACTCCCATTTTGCATGACATTTAAAGCAATACCACTACTTTATAGACATAGGGGTTTCAGAACAACCCATTAAATTTCCATACTAGCTCTCATTAGCCCAAAATATTATTGAAGGCCACACTTTTGGAAGTATTTACACCAAGTCCCATTCTATTTCAGAGCTCAAAATTTCTATGGATAAAATTTCTATCCTCCACAGGCCAGAGCAATTAGATACAAAAGGAAACACATACAACCTATGGACACAGCTCCTGTGTTTTTCATTTAAGCCAAGTGGTAATCTTGTCTTTGTTTCCTTACAAAGAAAAGCCCTACTTTTTGAGACTTGATTTTTTACAATCTGAACCCTTGATTTATGGGGGTTTCCCTAAGATTAGTTGACAGTAGAAGAGAAGACCTGAGCCCAATTTACAGATGATTCTGACAATACAAAGGCATCACATTGGAGGACATTTATAACACTGCTACCCCTTTCTGGGACACCTGTGAAGCATAGAGGTGAAGGGGAATCTTCCCAATGGGTAGAACACAGAGCAGTGTACCTGATGGGTTGTTTTTGTTCGGAAAGAGAAATGATCAGTTGTATGATTACATACTGATTTGTGTACATAGGCCAATGGTTTGAATAGATTATCAGGGAATTGGAAGGAACAAAACTGTAAAATTGGTGACCAGGCATGTTGAAATCTACTACACGTAAGTATTTTCTCTGATGCCTGTTTCCAGAGATGATAATAATTTTCTGACAATTTTTGGTGCTCCTTCATTTGGTGAATATATGCTGATATATACCAGAGACATTCTATAGGAGAGGAGAGGGGAAGGATCACAACTGGTGCAGGAAGAGCACATGGGACTATGGTGATAGGTAAAGTGTGGCAGAAAGTCCACAGGAATTACAACTGAAATCAAAAAATGTACAAAATAAAGAATGATGTTTTATATGTACACACACACACATGCTTGTATGTGTGTGTGTGTGTGTGTGTGATGAGGACATGTATGGAAGAAGTAGAAATATAAACCTTCATGAATGGCAAAAAAAAAATGAAGATATTTGTTTCCTACATGAAGGAGATCATGTTAACCTAGTAGCTAGGGTGGTTTGTTCTATGGATACCTGTTTGACTCTTTCCAGAGCCTTTCCTGAGTTCTTAATAGTCAAAGATTACTCTATGTGTTTTAGGGAGAGGTTAATATTTGAATTAGTAGACTGGGTAAAGCAAATTGTCCTCCTTAATGCCAGCAGGCCTTATCTAATCAGTTTAAAACTAAATAGAATAAAAAGATTGGTTTTTCAGAGAGCAAAGGGAATTTATCCTGATTGACATGAGTTTCCTGCCTTTGAACTCATAACGAAACATGGAGTCTTTCTGGACTCTTCTCAAGCTTATCTAACTAAAACTACACTTTTGGCCTTAACTAAGACTCAACTTGATGACTACAGACCTTAGATTTTTCAGCCTCTATAATCATGTGAGCACACTCATTATAATTCCTTATAATTTCTCTCTGTTCTCTCAAATACATATATTTACACATATACACAAACACACGTAACATAGCCTGTCTTTCTAGAGACCTAGCCTAATAAGAGAAGGCTAACATTTATTTTTAATATTTTTCTTGAAATCATTCCAGCTTATTCATCAGTATTTCAAAATCTTTTTTCTTCTAGAGAGAACTGCATGAGACATTAAGTGAATTAAGTTCAATATGGTGAGAGACTGATATGGGTTCTTTGCCTATGAGTTGAAAGGTTTAACTACTTCAGAAGAATATGTCTAAATGCAATAGTTTACAAAACTGTAGAAATCTCAGATACTCTTTTGCTAGCAGTCAAGTTCATTTTACAAATGCAATGAATTACATTCTCTAACCAAAAGTGTGAATTGTGGTTAATGACTATTAGAATAAACCTCTCCGAAATCTTTAAATCTTACAGGGATTGAGTAAATGGAAACTAGAGCCAAAGTAAATCTGTACTTACAAATGTGGTGTCAAAGTAACCTGATAGTGAGGCTGTCTTCAGTCTCTTTATTGTCCTGATCTAGTTTAAGCAAGTCCCAGAAAGGACTCATTTGGTCTTTTGTTCAAGACTAAGTACTACTGTGGTAGTTGTTATATAACTACTTATGGGCATACAGCATTCTCCTTCGTGGTGAAGCTATGCCATTCTTCACCCCATTAACTGTTGTAAAAGCTGACGGAGTCCTGAGGTTATTTCATGCACACACAAAGTCTCAGCTTTCAGATTCCTTTCTATACATTTGTAGGTAATATATTGGTTTAAATGACTCAATTTCCTATCCATCACATTTTAAACACTGAACATGTAATCCATTGGTTGGGTTTGGAAACAAGAGGCAATAATTCTCAGAGGACATTTTCTCTTAACTGTCAAATTATGTGATTTTACTACAGAACTTTAAATGGAAATCATTTCTGGAAGTGAAAGTTGATAAAAAGAAAAGTTTGGGTAGAAAATAAACTTAATAAAGTATCTCTATAAAAGTAGAGATTTAAATGGACTATTATTCTCCTTTCCATATTCTTGAATATTCCATATTCAAGCCCAGTTCCATACAGAATTTTAGAAAAGTGAAATTTCATATATAAATGATTGTGTACTAATATAGATGTATATTGCTTTCAAAAATAGAAAAGCTCTTACTAAAAATGTGTTTTCATTGTAATTTTATAAATTCACTTACATTGTTGTCTTATAACAAACCTTTTTTTATTTTTTAAATTATTTATTCATATGGAACTGGGGTTACAGGCCAGAGATGTGGAGGGTGAGAGGATTCACCAGAGACAGAGAGGGGAGCAGAACAGGCAGATCAATGAAGTACACTGCTGAGGGAGCAGCGGGCGGGTCAGGAGAGGTCTGCCTCGAGAGGTGGATCTCCTCGGGGCAGGCAGGAATCGAACTCATGCGGAAGTGGCTTTAGCTTCTTAATGCTGTGCTTTAACCTGCTGCACCACCAGGGAGGGCCATAACAAATCTTTTTAAAGGGAACTTTGTGATAGAACTATTGCATGACTTATTTTATATATCTCCAGTGCTCTAATATTTTGAATAGGTGTGATAGAATTTTCTGTGACCTTGAAATGACATCAGATTATTGTTGTGTTTGTTTTCACCAGGTATTACTTAATCTGGAAGTATTTTGAGAGCAAAACTCATGTCATCCTTTGAGATAGGACACTATGTTGTGATGGAATCTCAGCAATGTTATTTGATGGTGGCAATTCAAATGATCACAACAATGAAAACTGTCATACCAAAGTAGTAGGTGTTCCAAGAGCAGTTGATAAAATACTGCTTGTCAGCATTTACTCAAAACATGCATTGTTAACTTTATTAATAGAACTTTTTAAAGTCTCTTCAGTATTGACCTCTGGTAGTGAGAGTCACTGTTTTGTTTTTATCTTTTTATTAGAGCTTGTACTCTGCACTCAGAAAAACAGTGGTACAAATAGTTGTGGATCAAAACGACTGAAGGGGAATAACCTAGTGCTTTAAATTAGTCTGACCTTTCAAAAATAATTTTAAATGTCCAGCTCACAGAGTATATGACCTTTGTCTTTATCGGAGGACTTTGTGTTATTTGAAAATTGGGCTCATTAATAAAATTAATGGTAGGTTATGCAGTGAGGGAGAGGAATATTTTTATGTGGTTTACATTGAGTTGATTAGTGTTACCTGTAAATTCTTTGCATATCACACTTACACAGATGTTTTATAAAATGAATTGAAATTGAGACATAATTTTCAGGCAATAAACCTGCACATCTTTGTGGTAAAGCAATATTAATGTATCAACTTCTTGTGCCAAGAATAAAGAGCCAAAGAGAAAATAAGAAAGCAATCATTTCTAGAAAGATAATCAATATCTGTCCACATTTACTCAATTGTTATCTAAAACAAGATAGGTTTAAAATCTATTAGTTGCTGGAGCCAAAGCATCTCATTTCTCTTTTTTCTTTAATAGTAAAGTATTCACAAAATATCCATCTTGTTTTCAGAATAGTCACATACAAATAAAATTTGAGAGCTGAAACAGACTCAACAGAGGACTCTGATCAGCCCTCAAGAGTCTGTTAGGGACGATAGAACCCTAGCTTTGATTTGTTTCATAGTCAGTTCTCTTTAATAAGAATCACACACACCGTTTTTTAATACTGCGTAGGGACCAAAATAAAAAGTCAGGATTTAATAAACACATCAAACAAGGATTTGGGTTTTGAATGGAGAAAAGCTGTGCTGCTAATGAAAATTACAGAAGCATTGATTGTCTTGTTTTTGTTGTAAACAAATTGTGGAGTTAATAGAAAGGTTAATAGGAAAGAAGCTGCCTTAAGATGGTGCTTACTCACCACCATATCATAAGATTACAAATGATTGTTCTATGAAAGAAGACAGCAATCAGTCAGTGGGAAATTATGTGACTATTGTGAATGATTCTCAATTGTACCTTTAAGCTTAAGGGCTAAGATAATGAAAATGTTTCTGAGGATTAACAAGGCCTGATAAGGTGAACTTTACAAAGTGGAAAGTAGGAGAAAGGCAAATGAATTTTCTTCCTGAAGATACTCCTCACTAAAGATCGAAAGATTTAAATTTAAAATTCTTTACAATAATATGTGTTATTTTGTTTCCACATATATGCGTATGTGGGTATATATGTATATACAGGCACAAATATGCCTCTATATGTGTAACTATGTGCACACACACACACACACATATAGTACTGAGTGCATATGAGTTTTTCTCCTATCTCCTATCCTATGGTTTTCTTAAGATTTAAAATATTACACATGTAAATACATTGAAAATAGTGAGTAGAATCAGGGGCTTATAAGTGAACATTTTAAATCCTAATTGTTTCCAATGAGACCTGAACCATTTCATATTGAGAAAGGTAATTAACCTACTACAGAGTATTCTCTGTATCTTTTATAGACTTAATTTGGCACTGACAGTTCTAAAAGAATTCCTATTTTAGCTTGTTCTTCTAATCTCCTGATAACTCATTAGTGAGCTTTCTTGAAATCTAGATTCCATATTGCATAAAGTATACACTTCCTTCAAAGGAAATCAGATTTTTGATTGTTCTATTTGTAGGTAGTCTTTGTTGTACAGTGATAATTTATATTTCTATGATATCCTATTCTATAGGTTTAATTTTAATAGATTGGTAAATAAAGCAAGCAAAATTAGTAGTACCACTGAAAATTACTATAATTATTGAAAGAAAAAATAACTTTGCAATTAAACATGTAAACATGCAAGAGTTTCAAAGAAAAAGAAAGAAAAATCCTATGGCATATGCAATAGCTGTCCATTATTGAAAAAATGCCAACTTAAGTACTGGAAAAAGCACAAACTTTCAACATGGCAAACAGAGAATGTAATCTACCAGTAAGAGCCACCGTGTAAAGACTAGGAACTTGAATGCCATTCACTTATTCTTGAAGCCATTTCACTGAAGCATTTCTTTTTAAAAATGGGGGAAATACCATTTATTTATTATTACTAAATAATGAATTGACTTAGTACTATCACTGATTTATTGAACTAAAGATTTTAAAGTAATTTAGACAGTTGTTAGATTTCTACATAATTAACTTTCCTAAACTGAATAAAAATTAAAACTATTAGAGAATTATCTTAATACTATTTTGAACAAGGAAAATTAAAACAGTCTGCATGAAATTTATATTAGGTATAATTATAGTAGTTTCAAAATTATTGAGATAGTTTTTGTTAAGAGATTTTTGTGAATACACAAAATTTCAATTAAGATATGTTCACCTACAGTCTTGAGATTATACAAAAGATAACCAGTGACAAGTTCTGGGTGATAAAATATAATTAACCTTCTCAAACCAATTAGGAACTTCTACTAGGTAGGAGATAATTAATGTTTCAAGAATAAATATATAGGTAAATATTCTATATAGGGTTCATAAATCAAGTAAGGATTATGTGCAAGCTAATATTTTTAATATACTTATGTCCTGTAAATGAAGTCATGAAAGACACAGTTTGTGAAATATTAAAGATTCCATCTCACACCTGTCAAATGTCCAACATCAAAAAGATCAGCAACAACAAGTGTTGACAAGGATGTGGAGAAAATGAAACTTTCATCTGCTCTACTGGTGGAAATATAAGTATCTATGGAAAACATAATAGAGGCTTCTCAAAAGACTAAAATTAGATTTGCCATATTGTCAAGCCATTTGACAATCAGATGCTTACTCAAAGAATACAAAAACAGTAATTTGAAAGGATACAAGCACACTTATCCCATAATAATTGTTATGTTTTGGAATTGAACTAAGTGTCCAATAACAAATTGAGTGGATTAAGAAGATGTAATGTATATACACAATAAAATACTACCCAGCTTTAAAATAAAGTCTAGTCATTTTTGACATGGATGGAACTAAAAAGGATTATGCTGAGCAAAATAAGGCAGAAGGAGAAAGACAAATTGTTGATCATTTCACTTTGTGGAACACACAGAAACCTAAAAGTCAGATGAATTCAAGCCAAAACAAACCCTGAAATTCTAACTGTAAATTTGAGGCTACATGGAGGAAACAGAGAAGGTGGAGAACAAGGGAGAGAAAAGGCCCAATGAACGATGGTAGAGGACTGTGGATACCTTAGTGATGGGTGTGGTGTGGTAACACACATCTGAAGAAAGGTGAATCTATACCTCTGAATCATATACAGTGACATACATCATGTTACCTTAATAAAAGTATTGCATACTAAGATGATAGTAATGTTTATCTTGAATGCATCAGACTCTAGAGAAAATTTAATTGGTGAGGTAATGTGAAACTATCCCAGTGTTCTGCTATGTCTTCATACTCCTCTCAAGAACAAGAACAAGAACAAGATCAAGAACAAGAGCACAGTGTTCAACTGAAGTTAACTCTAAACTGCAAGAAACTGCATTTACAGCCGTAATCCGCTGTGTTTGCATAAGCCTGGACTAGAGGAAGACCAGCTGACTGACTTAGAAATCAGATCCTGAACTTGTTTTTCAAATTTTCTTTAAACAAACACAACAGTATCTGATGAGTAACAGAACTCTTAATGCAAGAATACCAGTATAGTATGCGTGTAAATGAGGGCAGTTGGTTTTAATTCTGTAAGGATTTTTTTTTTCTTTTTAAAAAAACTCCATTCAGATTGGCATGTCTACTGTGAATCAATGAGGCATAGCTAAATTTCTGGCTTTCTCAGGGAGAGAGATGGTTTGGGTAATGAACTATAAAAGTATATATAATTGAGGTATTGGCAGTATGCAATGTTTTAACATAATGTAAAAATGTAAATGGGAAGATTCTTTTCAGTATATAGGCAGTAAAAATTTTGACTATCCAAGTTTGTGGACAGTAAAACAGAGAGCTTTTTCTTTTACAGTTTTGTTTTTGAGCTGAAACACCAGGAGATGAAAGAATTTTAATGGAAATGTATGGAAGACAAAAAGAAGAACAGTGGAAATTATTAATGGCTGCTCTAGCAAACACACTGATAACAGAAGGCCAGTAATTAGCAACCAAAGCAGGAGGGAAAAAACAGTCAATTAATTCAAGAAAACGCAGGACATCATGTAACATATATTGGGGGTGAAGGATGGTTCAAACAGTTAATTTAGAATCTAGAGGCTTTAGATGTATTTCAGGTCAGGTTAAGCACTGAAGAGTGGACAAGAGACTTCGTTTTACATTTACAATGTAATATAAATCTTTGCTATTGATTTTCATATATGCAAAACTCATTCAGTGCATTCCAGAATAGTTATCAGTTAAACAATAATGTATTCTAGTAGAATAATATGTCCTACAGTAATGAAAATGTAGGATGTTTTTTAAAAAGATTTCAATGCTTTGTGACAGTGTCCTGTGAAGATAACCATCTATGTATGGAAAGAGTAGATGAGGAATTTATAAGTAGAGATATATGGGTTGAGAACAAGGGACAGTTTAAACACTATCTCTGATTCAACCAAAATATATCTATATGGTTTATATTGACTTTTTTCATTTTTTCTGTATTTTTAGTGGAGAAAGGTAAGGTAGTCTATTACCAAATCCTTCTAGAAATGTTTCTAATTAAGAAAATTTTATCTGACATAATACTTTCTCACAATTGTATCTTCACAATTCAATTCTGGATTTTAATATGCAAACAAAATTGGAATTACTGGAAATTTATGTCAACTTTGTAGAATATCTTTGTATTAATCTGAGAGAAATAGGATTGGCTAAAACACTGGAATTTCTGTGGCACCATGAGTAAAGTTCTTTAAGCTGAAGAAGTAGAGAAAGGCTGCTCCAAATAAAATTGAATTTCATTGCTAACATTTCCATCATGTTTAACTTTCCTATAGGACTACCATTATTTACTATCTTCAATTACTTTAAACTCTCTCCTTTGCTTTCCATGTCATAATAGATTTTAATTTTTCACTCATCTTTAAAGTTCTTTCATTATCTTTCTTTTGCTCATTTTCCCTCCAACTACTTGAGAAGTATTTGTGCTTTTCAGGGCTCTTTTGTATTTTTTAAAGATTTATTTATTTATGCATACAGAACTGGGGTGCAGGCCAGAGGTGCAGGGGTGGTGAGAGGATTCACCAGAGATAGAGTGGGGAGCAGAATAGGCAGACTGACCAAGTCACTGCAGAAGGAAGCAGCAGGCAGGTCAGGAGTGGTCTGCTGGCTGGGTATCGAACTCGTGCTACGGTGGCCATACATAGTTTCATAGTGCTGCTTTTTAAGCCATTGTGCCACCAGAGAGGGCCCTCTTCAAGATTCTATAGTGTCCCTCTTCATTATCTTTACAAAAAATAGTTACACCAGCCTCAATCTTCTACCTGCATCTTAAATAATATGTAAGAATATATTGGACCATTTCCAAGAATCTCAGTCAAAAATTTTCATAACCTTTGACTTCATATGGATATCCAAACTCCTCTCAAACTCATGGTATTCAAAAGGGAACCTATTATTTTTTTCTTCATATTTTACAATATAACTTCAGAGGGACAGGTCTAAGTTTGAAGGCTGACTTTACTACTTTAAAATGTCCTTACGCGTTCCAGTCTTTATCATTAACAGAAATACACTGTTTTATCAAAATAGTATTGCTTAAATATGAGATCATATTCTGAATGAAGAAAGACTCTTTAAATGGTAGCTATTACTTTAATTTGTGAGTAGTAAGAATATTGTTATACTGTTAATAAGCCCTAAAATCTACACATATGTATTTACAGAACTTCTCATGTACTCTTAATCCACTCTAACAATTTTCTCATGAAACAGAAGTGACTCTCTTCCTTAACACACTTTTATCAGAGGTCAATGAAAATCAAAGCCTGAGAAATTATACTTAAAGTCATTAGTTAGGAAAAGATGATAAATACAGAAAATATATTTACGTGTGTCATAAGAGACTCTACTATCTGATCTCTTCAGACTTATCATCATTTCTTTTAAATAAATGCCAAGAGTTCTCTCTAATTAACAGAATTAAAATTCACTATTTGATGTAAACACTCCATAGGACATTGAATATTTTATTATAAAAATACCTTCCAGAATTCCCTCTTCTCGTACTCAGAACACTGTGTTAGATATTTGTCTACATGTTTACATCTTTTATACTGTGAGCTATTTGAGTAGAAGGACCACATTTTTTTTTTTATAACCCGATCATTTTATTGTAGTGTGTTAGCAAAGGAGACACATACTTCATGGGACTACATATTTTGCACCATAATAATTTCAAAATCTTAGTACCATACTTGGAACAAAGATTATAATCAACTGTTTGTTGAGTTCTTTTTCCTATTTTCTGCATCAGTAATTTATGGCTAGAGTTTTCTTATAAAGCATTAAAAATATTTAGCTTCCCCCAAACAATTCACTAGTTGTACAATGATTTAGATGCTTGTTTAAAGAACCTATCTAAAGGAGATAAGGAAACAGAAATCTTAAATTTTTTAAAAACTAGTCTGCCATTTAGACTTTGGATATTTTCTTGATGTAAAAATAAATATAACTTGAGGTATTATATTTTAAAAGCATCAAAAGTCATAAAAAGACAATTGCATAATCATTTAGTAACTTAGCAAAGTAGCAAATAAATTAATCAGAAAAAGAAATGAAATAAGTTATTTACATATGGGATTTTAACGCTCATAAAGTTAAAGCATAAGTATAAAAATAATTGAATGTTCAGGGGCCCTCCCTGGTGGTGCAGCGGGTTAAAGCACAGCACTAAGAAGCTGAAGCCACTTCAGCATGAGTTTGATCCCCTCCCCGGCACTGCAGACCTCTCCTGACCCACCTGCTGCTCCCCTCAGCAGTGTACTTCGTCAATCTGCCTGTTCTGCTCCCCACTCTGTCTCTGGTGAATCCTCTCAATGCCCCTGCACCTCTAGCCTGTTTCCCAGTTCTGCATGCATAAATAAATGAATCTTTTAAAAATATATATTTAATGTTTTATATCAACAGATTACTTACAGAAGTCTCTACTTAGAAAAGTATTCAAAATCAATACTTAACATGGTAATACAATACAATTTATATATGTAGTAATAAAAATCGATAAGTTATGGTGCTAAGATCAGTGATTACAAACTAGACAGATATATTAAGTATCGTCTTGCCTAATGCAAGTAATTCCAGTAATTGTTTTGAGTCTGTAATTGAAATTCTTAATGGGTTATGTAAATAAAATATATCCTAGTCATAATCAATCAAATGCAATATATTTATTACTTTCCTTTCCACTTACTATTTTATTTGTAAAAACTGTGCTATTTTATATTTAATTTAAAACATTTCCATGTTTATAGAGGAGTGTATAAAAAATATATATAAGAAAGATGTAAATGGTCTGTTTCAAAAACCACCCACCATGAGAACTACAAAATCCGGACAAAAAATAATATATTTTAAAAATCTGTTTGAATGTATTAGAGAGCCACTAAGTTTTACATAGTCTTGAGGGGAATGAGAAGAGAGAACCCCATGCATATTAGACCAGGGGTTTTGGTTCTGCACCTTAGAGTACAGTCCAGCCCCAAAGATGAAAGGATAAGAAGTGAACAGGTTTACTAGAAAACTTACAGTGCTAAGCATATTAAAAACTGAAGCTGGGGTTTACCAAGAATGAAGGACCTGGTGCATTAATATAAACTTTCAATTTTGCAAAAAAAAAAAACAAAAACCTGTAAGTAGATTAAACAAGATATAGATCAATACACACAAGTTAAGTCCAGATAAATAGCTGATAATATAATCTCAGGTTGACTGAACAATTAAGATAAAACAATCTTTCAAGGAAAATATTATCACACGAGGTATTAAAACAATCTGTTATCGGACAAAATCTGTTACAGTACACCAAATCTGCTAGAGGACAGGGGGACAAAGCACCACTGAAGCCCCAAACCTGCTTGCTCTTAGTGGGTTCTGCCACCCGCCGCAACAAGACAAAACATATAAAACTGTAATGAAAATATACAATAATAAAACTGTAATGAAAATATACAATATGGAACACAAAGAATATAACTTCTAAATCAAACACCTGAAGTGACCCATCCCCTCGTGGGCAAAAGTCAACCCAAAAAGGGATTGGCCCAAAGCAAGGCCTGAAAACCTTCCACTAGACTAAAGCACCTTCTGGCTGGGACCCATAGAAAAGGGTCAGAAATGGCCAGACAAGCCTGGGAGGAAAAGAGCAAAATCAAAATCAATATAAACACTGCCATAGTCACCTCCCCACAGGTCTCTCACCCACATCTGCCTTACCAGTCCAGGGCCAGGATACAAGTACAGTTTCTTCATCACATGCTTGCTGCTCCATGTGGCTTCCTCAGGTCTCCTTCTGGCTCTCCATCCTGCTTCCTTCTTTTTTCTTCTCTCCTTTTTCTCTGCTCAGTTCCACCCTCCTGGGTGGGGCAGGGAACCTGGAACTTCCCCTTTTCCTAGGGACCACCCTGTTACAATTCCTATAGTCATTCATGCAAAATATCTGTTATTCTATATCAAAATTCTAAAGTAACATAGGAATTAGAGAAAAACAGTAGAAAAAGCTCAGGAATATAAACAGATCCATAGGACACTAAACTTATGTTCACATAGATGGATGTGCAAGGAAGTCACATATTTATGGTGCATTGTGACAGAGAATGGAAACTTAAAAAAACCTAATGAAAATTATCCACACAAAAATAAATCAAATAAATTTTAAAGGTTGTGGATCATTTCATATATTTGGCAGAATTTAAAAGAATTATAAAGTTAAAAATAGAATAAATAACAAAATTCATATAAAGAAAAATATGAGTTACATGGAAAATTATAAATGGGATCTAAAATACAAGAAATTGAACTCCCAGAAGGAGAAAAAAAGAGAATTTGCAATATTGAAAGCAAAAAGTCAAAAACCATATAAAAACAGAAAAGACATCAAGTCACAGTTTTAATAAGCAATTAAATTATTCCTCCATAGGTTGACTTACAAAGATATAGATGATTCAGAGGTATAGGTTAGCACCTTTTCATATGTATGTTAGTATATCACAAGCACCAATAAACCCTCGTTTGCCTGCCTCATTAGCAGTGATTGGTATCCAGCTTGAGAAAAACTTAGCTGATTTTTTAGGATGAATGATTACAGAGAGGGATAATTAAAGAAGTATTATTTACAAAGCAAACATAATCCCGTGGAAAACAGGTTGACTATCAAAACTTTTGTGTTCATTATTATAGAGTTCAAAGAGCAATTAAAGTTTGATTATTCCATCAGAGGTTCGAGCATAGACTTAAATGGATTAATTAGTGACTCTAACACCTTTTGAGTTACTCAGAAAAAAAAAATGATCATTTTTGCTGACAAACTGGGAATTCCTTTCATTTACTCTTTCGAATATTTAATAGAAAGTTTAGGAGTAGTAAAATTTTAGATACTGGAGATACAAATACAAATTTAGGCAATGTTTCTATTCTTGTGGTATTTCTAGTGAGAATTTGAAAAAATAATAAAATATTGTGTTATGGGAAATGCTGTTGAGAAACTATAAATGATGTTATAATACCTAATAATGATGAAAAGATATGGTTGGCAAGAAACACCCGTTTGAAGGTAGCATTGAAGCTGAAAATGGAATACATAGAAAAGACCAGCTTAGCAAATAACTGAAGAGAAAATTAACAACTTAGAGTGAAAATAAAACAAAAAGACCACTGTGACAAAGTTATGATACTTTTCTGGAGGAAAGCAAGTGGCATAGAGTGTCCATATAAAATACAGAGGCCATGATCAAAGGTGAGTTTATTCTAAGGAGATAGACTTTTACCAAAGTATTATCATGGTCTGAGTCATATTTTTAAAAGGCCATTGACTGAAAAGAAGTATAGGGGGCAGATAGAAGATAAGAACCAATTTAGATTAATGTCATCCAAGCTAGGGATTATAAAGACTTATAACCAGTAAAGAATATGGATATTAGTAAATATGTCTTGCTATAATTTCAGAGATAGAATGTGCATTTGGATGGATATGTCCTTGCTCACTCAGTAATAATGTTTCTTTTCTAATTGAGATCCAATTTAGTTGTTCGGTTATAAAATAATTGACCTAACAACTATTCTTTGTAATATGCTCTTAATGCTTTAAAACTATAGAAATCATTAAAAATTTGCTTTTGTCCAAAAGGGATATATTTTTGATATTTTATTCCACAGATGTGTTAATTTACCCACCGCTAATTATAATGGGGGAAATATGAAATGCAATTTATGTTGATAACTTAAAGGCATTGATGCTATTATATAAATATCAATTGATAGCAGCAGAAATATATATTCAACATGCTCATAGAACATCTTTTATTTGAATTCTGATAGCTTATTAAACTGGAAATTATTTAGTAATGTAAGCATTAAGCATTAGTACAGATCCAGATTTAAGAGTTACTGCTTTTTACTACCTAACCTCTAATACTCTCAAAGCATCATCTGTTGTCAGAACACCTTGATTCCTAGGCTGCATTAGACATCCAGAGAAAACTCTGGAATGGACAATTTTATGTCTTTTGTCATGTAACAATTTAGAATGCTTTCTATGATATATTCTATTGTGTAAGTGGTATGAATGTCTTAATATGTTTCATCTACAGAGGTCACTTAAACATTTTATATATATACATATATATATATACATACACATACATATATGTACCTTTAAAATGACAGTATTTGAAACATGGCATATAATATATATTTTATATTCAACATAAAGTTAGTGTATTTTTCTGATTCGCAATTGATTTGAAAATAATAACTATCATTGAATACTTAAAATGAATCATGCTGTAAAGGAACAAAAATAATAGCCAGTCAATTATATCTTTTTGAAATACAGAGAACTGTAATATATGATGCTCTAATAATTGTGAAATTTTGCTAAATAAAAAAAGACTGATTTTAAAAAATTCAATTTTTTAAATCTGCTGAGTGTCAGATTCACCATTTATGTGAATGCTTTCTGCTTATCTATATCTTTTATATTTAAAATTATTAGCTTAATGGAATCAAAATATCTGTGTCACAAATAGGCTTCTATAACAAGTCAATTATAAGTTTAGCAATCATTTTAGTTGTTTAGGAACAAATCATAAGAATAACGTGAAAGAATAAAATTTACCTTCTAGTTGAAGTGAAAAGATGCCCAAATTAATTTTACAGTTGTAGGAAAAGTTGAGAGTTTTCCTATATTTGGGACCATTAGGTTAAAATAAAAATAGGAATGCATTAAGTTTTAAAGCTTTCCAGAGAGATGCTATTATTAGCTACATGTATATTTCTGCCAAGATGAGGCTGGTATGAGTCACCTTTTATAATGACTGTGTGTTACTTTTTTTTTTAAGATTTATTTATTTATGCATACAGAACTGGGGTACAGGCCAGAAGTATAGGGACGGTGAGAGGATTCACCAGAGACAGAGTGGGGAGCAGAATAGGCAGATTGATGAAGTACACTGCTGAGGGGAGCAGCAGGCGAGACAGGAGGGGTCTGCTGTACCATGTAGGTCAGCTCCCTGGCTGGGGATTGAACTCATGTCGAAATGGCTGTGGCTAGCTTGATAGTGCTGCACTTTAACCCGTTGTGCCACTAGGGAGGGCCCTGATGTGTGTTACTTTTGCAGTCACATATCATCCTCCCTGAAAGTAGAAACATTTGAGTTCTAAGTTGGGATGCCTGTGTTTTTGTGTGAAATAGTGTTGGGTAGGAAAAGAAGAGCCAGGCAATAAGAAACATATCTACTCAATGTTAGGAAACTCCTTCATGATTTAAGGCCTTCCAGTTATGTTGAATCAACTCAAAGAAACATTTTTTTTTTATTGTATGTACAACTAACTAGTCAAAGCATATATGGCTAATGGGAAAAAATGCAAGAAATCGTTATTTCAAAAAATAATAAAGCCACTTTGCATTACTTATAGCTTAGTAAGTTAAATATAAGAGAAATTGTGAAGGTGTGGAGAAAAGGGAAACCTCATACAGTGCTGGTGGGAATACAGGCTGACCCAACCTTTTGGAAAGCTGCATGAGGTTCCTCAAATCATTAAAATGGACCTGCCCTATAATACAGAATTCCACTCCTGATTTTTACCTTAATTATACACAAAACACTAATTCTTAAGGAAAGCTGCAATCCTATGTTTATTGCAGATAATTTACACTAGCCAAGATAAGGAAACAAACTAAATGCCCCACAACAGACAAGTGGATCAAGAAAACATAGTATCTATACACTGTGGAATTCTACTTGATGATCACAAAAGATAAGCGCAGCCATTTGTGACAACACTGATAGAACTGAAAAAGGATTATGCTAAGAAAAATAAGCCATACAGAGAAAGACAAAATACCAGATCCTGTCACTTTTATGGAGAATATAGAGACGCCAAGAGCAAACTTTAAAACCAAACCTTGAAATCTACCCATATATCTGAAGCACTCAAGATGGGAAGGAGAATGGAAGAGGCGAGAGGAGGTGTGAGGATTGCAGGAACACAACGCACTGTGGTGGAGAAGTCTGGCTGCTTTCAGAGATGGGAGAATTATGGCGACCACAGCTGAGGTGAGAAATCGTATATTCTCAAAATTTTAACAAGGATACAAAAAATACTTCACTAGTGAAAAGGGTATTTTTTGAAAAATCAAATAACTAATGAAAAAATAAGAAAAATGGAATGACACACATTTCAAAGTTCAAGAAAACCAGTTTACTATATATATTTTTTACTCTTCTTTTGGATTCTATGGTAAGTTGGCAATGGTCTCTACAGACAGAGAAGGTGATAATGCATTCGAAGCTCTTCTCAGAGATGGAATATAGTACTCTCCAGTTGTTTTAAATGTCATTATAAGTTATTTCTTTCACAAATGCACATTAATTTTATAAAATCTGAAAGGAGCTTATGAAAATACCAGTAACAAACTTGTTGAAAAACAAAAATAACTATTGATTCCAAATATAAAATATTATAAGCAACTTGAGACAAACATTAGAAAAACAACCCAACAATATATGACTGTGTATCTGAATCAGAATGGAAAGCACTTGCTAAGAGCTGGCATACTTCTTAAACACTTATTCCAAAACCAAATGCAGTTCAATAATTTTTGTGTGATATTAATTGGCTTTGGCAAGAGTCTTAGACTCACACACAGTCAATCAGAAGTTTTGGGTTAGCAAGAACAGTTTAATATTCACTTTGAGAGAAACTGTTTAGATTATTCCTCAGGATTTAGATGTATTTTTACTAACTTTGTCCTTATGAATAATTATATGAAAGAGAAATAAATTTCCATGATAAAAAGTATTTGAATGATCTGAGTTTGAGAAAATCTAGAGTAATAGAAATGGGTTTGAAATGTTACCTCTGAAATTTACTAGACAGCCATTTAAAGTCAAGAATCTTATAATTAATCACATACAGCTTCAGACTGGGAAACAGCCCATTTCATACAGAATGTAACATATTTGTGAGTGTCTATGAGTGAATCATTTCCATTTCACTCTTCAATTATCTGGTGTAGAGTGGGGTAAATCTTTTCTTCCTCCTTTGTTCTCACAATGTTTTAGAGCATTGGTGGTTAGATTTTTCCTATGCGTCAGAATTATCTACAGGAATTATCTTACCGGAAATTCTGATTTACAGACTTTAACAGTTTATTGATGTTAGTGATGCTCTTGGCCAAGGGACCAAACTTAAGAACTACTATCTAGGGTAATGATTAAAATGTAAGAAGAAAGAAGGAAAAAGAACAGTGGGGGAAGAGGCATCTCAATGCAATCCAGGACCCAACTGAAGTTTCCACTAGCCACAGGTAGGACAATTTGAACACCAGAATAAATAATATATAACGGATTATAATACAAAATAAAAAGTAAATATTGATGAGTCCATATTGGCATGGATGATTGAATAAATAAACAACTGTGCAGAATCCTAATTAATTTATACAGAAATTCTGTCCTTAAAGAGAGGAAGCTTAGCTGCTCATCCTTCAATGTGGGCTGTATATAGTGATTTCTTTCCAAAGATTTCTGCATGAAAATGAGGAAAAAAGAAAACAGTGGAGAAATCTCTGTGATGTCATATTGACATAACTGCTGATATTGTATTGCCTAAACCAAACAACCCAGAAACTGCTTTATCTCCAAATTTGCAATATCATATCTACCATATTGTTTAATTAAATTTGAATTAGAATTTCTATTATTTGTGACTGGAAACATAACATAAAATTATTAACTATATTCCATAATAAGTACATGACAGCTTAACATACATTAATATATCACAAGTATTTTCAACGCATTTTTAATGAACAGCATATGATTCAGGGATTAACTAATGTAGGTAGAAATACACAATTTTTCAGTTATAATATGTAGCAATAAGCTTATTATGTCAACTTTTTTTTAAAGATATATTTATTTATGCATACAATTACTGGAGTACAGGCCAGAGGATGAGAGTGAGAGGATTCACCAGAGAGAGAGTGGGGAGCAGAACAGGCAGATCTCCTGAATACACTACTGAGGGGAGCAGCGGGCAAGACAGGAGAGGTCTGCTGCGCCATGTGGGTCAGCTCCCTGGCAGGGTTCTGAACTTGTGCTGCAGTGGCTGCAGACAGCTTCATGGTGCAAGCTTTAACCCTTTGTGCCACCAGGGAGGGGCTTGTTATATCACCTTTCTTACTATCATCAGATTTTATTCACTCTGCTACAAAGATGTAAATATCTATATTCATCCTTTATATCCCTCTTAATTTTTGGATGCAAAATTTCAAAACTTTACAATGACCTATCATTATTTCTACTGTATATTATTTTGAGAATTTGAAAAATGAAAAGTTGTGGTAATATTCTTAATATTAATTATATGAATTACTAAGTCAGTCACTAAACTGTTTTGTAAGGAAGTCAAATAATACTTAAAAACAGGACATTTTCTGGGCTCTCCCTGTGGCCAACAGGTTAAGGCACTGCATATGAAGCTTTCCAAAACCACTGTAACATGAGTTCGATCCCTGGCCAGGGAGCTGACCCACATGGCATGGCAGACCTCTCTTGACCTGCCCACTGTACCCCTCAGCAGTGTATTTCAGTAGATCTATGTGCACTGCACCCCACGCTGTCTCTGGTGAATCGTCTCACTCACCACTCTTCTGGCCTGTACCCAAATTCTGTACGCATAAAAAAATATATCTTAAAAAAAAGAGACACAGGACATTTTCCAATTATCATCTGATTCAGGAAGATACAGGAAGGCTTATATTTAAAAAATGGCCAGGACAAAATCATGGCAGATTTGGTAGCATGCCCAAAATGATATATTCAATAAGCTGAATCTTTCTGTTGGGAGAGTATATCTTCTCAGCAAGTATCATGAACTAAGAAAGTTAGAGGAAGCTTAAGCTGATTGGAGACCTTGGGGAAAGAAGTATTGGGTGCAAATCAGTCCCTGAGACAACAGATATAATTAAGCTTCAGGGGAAAATGTCCTTTAACTGAAGTGACATCAAAAGTTTCCAAAGTAAACATCCAAGTTTATACAGGATTGTTCCAAGTACCTTTTTCTGAGGAAAATGATGTGGCTACAGGATTTCATAAAAATATGCACAACCTCATTTACAGGAAAGCAAAAAGTAGCAATGATATTTTGAAAGATGAGACTCCCCCAAAACGTGTGGCCAGGCTTTTTCCAAGATGTGAAGAACAGGCTTTCCCCCATACACTTCATGCCACATTGGCGTGTGGAATTGAGGTCAAACGAGGCCCTATTACCTCAACTGTTACCATTAACTTGAAGAATAAAGATTCCAGGGATGCAAGGTCATCTCCACAAATAACTTTTCTATGGGAAAACCAACCTCAAGATGTCAGTCCTATGAGTTACGCTCTTCTCGTCATGTGAGACCACCCAGGTCCCTGCCACATTCCTTAACTCAGAACAAAAACATTCAATTAGTCTCATTTACTCTAGAATTTACAAGCTTGTAAATGAGAATTTACAGCCATGTAAATTCTCCATCCTTACATAATTAAATTTGTTCTTTTTCTCCTTATAGTCTGTTGGGTGTTAATTTGTTGCCCAAGTCAGCCTGAGAACCCAGAGGGATGAGGGGAGATTTCCCCTGCACCTCTATAACTTGGTGTTTGGAATTAAAAGTGGTTCTCCTGCCTGGTTCCTCAAAAAATAGCCAGAGGCATGGTTTATCAGTGGTAAGCACAGAGATTTACAGAGTTCTAATGCTCCAGAGAATTCTTTGTCTCTGTATTGACTCATGTTTGGGACTGTAAAGAGGCAATGTGATATAGCCATTCAGACTTCATTTCATTGTTCCTGCCTTCATTCAGATTCCAGAATTCCCCTAAGTAGTCTGACAACTCTGACAGCATTTCAGGTATTTAGTAAAGTAGACAAAGATGCAACAATGCCTTTCTTAAAAATATCATTGTCTTTGGTTATCACCTTCTTATCTTCAAGTGGGCCAAGACACTAATACAGAAAACAAAAGCTTGACACATTATACCACCTCACAATTGCATAAAGTTTTTAAAAATTCATAACAAAGTTTACCTGGGCTGTTATAATGACTCTATAGATACAAAACCAGAAATGTGGTGCACTGCATTGCATATTCTCACAAAAAAAAATATGAAAAGCAATGCTTGATTAAATTATTTACCACTTAACCAGGAATCCTTAATTATCAAATCAATTATCAATTATCAAGTTATGGTGAGGCTTTACCATTCATTTTTCAATTCCCATTACCTTGATATCTTTTATGAAATGCAGAGCATTTCTGATTGTCTATTATTTTGTTGGTTTGAATGTTCTCCTACATATACAGATTATAAATTTTATATTATCTATATTTGGGATATTAAAGTATATAGTCAGCTGTGAGGGAATGAAAACCCGTCTCACTATCCAAAGTATCATTTGTCAAGATCTCTAGCTTTAGATTGTTGGCTGGATAGAATCTCCAAATGCCTTCCTTTACCACTTTGTTAAATATCAAACTGTTGGTTAATATTTAAAACTAGGAGAATATGAAAAAGAGCTTTCGGGAGGGGGGGGGAACTTCCTTAAGATTCTAAGTGAAAACACAATTACCAAATTACAATGGCATCTTTAACTTTAATTAAGAGAAATTATTGACTACAAAGTTTTTATGCTTTTGTACAAAATATAGTAGACCTTGAATGCGTCTTTACTTTGTTTTTCTCTTATCATTTTTTCTTCTTTGTTTTATCAAATTTTCCATATAACATGAACAATGTTACTTTTTCCTCCAAGACCTTCTGTCTTCGACAATAATCCAGTGTTGTCTTAATCTGACCATAAATAGTCACGCCTAAGTGTACATATTTATGTGTCTATCCACTCTACCACAGTGTTAACATTTTTATATTGTCTTTAATTTATGTTCTAGTAGATCAAGATTCTTACTTTTTGTTTCTTTTCTTTCTTGAAGAAAATGTCTTCCCTTCGTTGATCAATTTATACCTAAGCTACAGAGGCTATTTCCAGAAGGCAATTTGTTTGGAAATGGAATTGAGTTTGAGAGCACTCAATTTGTTAAGTGTGCTCAAATTGTTGCTACTGGAAAGCACTCAGATTTTTAAATTTGGGTTGTGCATTTATTTAATTAGAGGGAAACAACATTCCATCTAAGGCAAACTGAGTATTTGACTTCTAAGAACAGTAGAGAAGATCTAAAACCTCTCTAGGTTACCCTCTGCATCTATGTCTTAGATGATGACAGGCTGCAGATTCCAAGTTGGCAGTGATCACAATGACCTGCGAGACCCACTCACTCCTTTCTTGGACAGAAGATGATCTCTCTGCTCTGTTTATAGAGAGAATGTCTGGGCAGCTTCTGACCTTGCTTACTCCAGGGAGAGCCTGGCGTTGACTGCTCTGAGAGAGATGCATTGCCCTAAACCACTCTGGTCTCTGTCATACGTAATATCAGTCATGTTAAAATGGGACAGTTTTACTCTTAATATCCCTCCTTGTGGATTTAGTTCTGCCAATGTCCGACATAGATCAAAATTATTATATATATAAACTTACCTGGTAAGAAAGTATATAAGCGTGTTTACAAGACCTTAATAAAGTCTCTTCCACTTTAGACTTACCTCTACCTTCAAGTCTTGCCACATTAGTACACTGGGCATATATGGTAAACAAATCGGAGTTTGTTTTGAAAACTGTGCTGAGATTTGTCCAGGAAACTGTGTGTGATGGGCCGTGAGTGCCCTCTACAGGGTGAAATGCAGAACTCTCTGTATTTTTGACTGTTGTCTCTGTTTAATTTTCTTGAGTGTTCTGTCTCGGATCATTTCTGTATTAGAGAAAATTCATAAAGGCTTGAAAAGAAATTAAATTCCTTGATCTAATTTAGTGAAGGTTTAATCATTTAAGTTAGGAAGCAAAATGTCAATGCCAACCGAGCCCTCTCTCCACTGTACATCATCCTGCTGCATCCAATTGCTTGATAAGGAGCTTCTGAAAAATGTGATTTTGCTTCTTAAACAACAGGTAATGGATTTTTAATAGTTTTTTTTTCAGCTATTCCTTCTGTAGGAAATTGAGTTAAGAGCGCAAATGTTGGCAATTACTCTTGTACTCCATGGTATTTGTTTGGAACTAATACTTAATAAATCTACTGCAGCATTTATACCTTTCTAGACCATTGGGATCAAACCCCCTGCTTAGATTCCTCATAAAATAGAGAGCCCTCCTGCTGATTCCTTCAAGAGAATATTGTAAGATACAATGTAACCAAGGTATAGCAAAACTCCAACTAGACCCATAATTCCTCATCTAGCAAACTAGTATAGTGAGATGGATAGAAAAATCAGCCCCACTTCTAGAATAAACACAAGAAATAAACACCTTGCATATTAAAAGTGAATTCCTTTTGAACAATAGTTATCGTTCCACCAATTCCTCAGCAGCTGTCCTGGAGAAAGTGAATTGAGCAAAAATCAGGAAAAGCAAGGAGAACCCAATGCTTGGATCACAATGACTCAGTGAAAATAATCACAAATTCATAGTCATTAACTACCATATTTCTACCATAGTATTAAAAGAAAAGAAGGCTGGCTAGCGACTTAAATGTTGAGTTGATGTGTCCTGTTAAAGGGCAGAGAGAGATTGTTCTCTCTGACGTTTCCCCAGGTTGATTGTCCTGAGGACCACAGTGTGGAGGTCCAAGGCTTCTCCAGAAAAACTGCTGCATTCAGTCTCGAGTAGCAGGTACCACATAGTGGCCTGGAGTGAGCTGACCAGTATACCTTGTGTTTGGTAACACACACACACACACACACACACACATTTACTGATATTGAAGAATATTGACCCAATTATGAGGACAGAGCCAAAGACAAAGAAGACTAATTAAACTTCTGTCTAAATGGTGAGCCATTAGAGCATCGTTGTAAAGATAACCTTATAAATATGTAGCTTAGTTGATTTCACAATGATTAAATCTACCCACAAATCAGTTTTAAGAAATATGAGGTGAACTGTATCCCTTTAGTGTTTGAAATAGAAGACAGCACATTTATAAGCTGGGGGACACAGGCTTTTTCTGTCTTGCAGCTACACCATCTGGAACAGGCAGCTTTCAAGGTGACTGCAGATGAAGAGGGAAACCTCGAAATATTGCAATATGATTTTTAAAAACAAGGACTACAGATAATTTACATTACCTCTGCCCCCAACTTATAACTAAAAATTATAATAGTTACATTACTATAACTTAATAACCTGTTATAAGGTTATAACCCATCCTCCTTGGTGGCACAATGGGCTGAGATGCAGCACCTTGAAGCTGTCCCCAGTCACTGCAGCAAGATTTCGATCCATGTGGGAGGTGACCCACATACACAGCATTCTTCTGACCCGCCCACTGCTCCCCTCAGCAGTGTGTTTCAGTCAATCTGCCTGTTCTGTTCCCCACTCTGTCTCTGGTGGGTCCTCTTGCCCCCCACACCTCTGGCCTATGCCCCAGTTCTTGTGTGCATAAATGGATGAATCTTTAAAAAAAAACAGATTTGTAAAAACAAGGAAAAAAAAAATCACCCAGTAACAACATCTTAGGACTGCAAGTGGGGCTGAAGGCTGATCTGGAAGTGTCGTTCTGTGTTCCTGAAAGGAGGAAGCTGTCTGGTGACTCACCAGTCTTACTCCAAAGGATACAAATTGAAGGTGCTCAGAACAGTGCCCCGAATTTTCTCAGAACTGGCCTCCAAAGGATATTCCTTTCCAGAATGCCAATTCTTTTGAGCTGAGGTTCATTGAGACCCCGGTGGCTAAGGAGAAACTCCTTCACTTCCCTTAAGGAAAAAGCAATGCCACTTCCCTACCCACCTCAATAGGGAAATTGGGGATATTATCTAGGTGCAGATGATCTGAAGAGATGTAGACGTGAAGTCATTATTTCCCTTTTATGATGACGTGAAGTCCTTCTCCTCTGGGTGGGTCCCTTTTCCGCACATAGGTCAGGATTCAACCCTCTTCTACCTTGTGGAGTCCTATGCTAAAGTGTTGGCATGTTACTAAATTGATCTTTGTCCTCTGTTGCTGTTTTGGCTTCTTGACTGGGTCAGAGAACCCAGAAGGGTTCTTATAATTCTAAAGTACAAACTTGTAAAGAATTTCTTAATATTTTACAATGCAAGCACTTTAATTTAACAAATGACTATCTTTCTCTGGGCCTTCTATCTCAAAATCCTTTATCTGATTATTTCTAAAGAAACAAAATTCTGGGAAAATATACTACAGATCAATTTGGAATGCATCATTTATTCAGGTAGAAGAGTCCAGACCAACTACTTTAGGGCCCTGGAAATTGAGCCCACAGACATTTACCCCTGTTTTATAATAATAAAATAAAGCAAAGAAATCCTTGTCAATTTAACAGGAAATTGATCACAAGAGAAAATTTGGTTGGCTTTGAACTTTGCGCCAAGGCGTGTTTATGGCATGATTAAATGATTAGAGCTCGTGCTCTATTGTAAAATCCCATTAGTAACACTGAGTAGAGTAAACGGCATTCAACTTCAGCATTATTTGTAATACATTTAGGACTAAGTACTAACAGGTTAAAAAAATGTGGACTTGGCCCTCCCTGGTGGCGCAGCGGGTTAAAGCACAGCACTGAGAATCTAAAGCCGCTTCCTCATGAGTTCGATTCCCGCCTGCCCGGGAGGTGACCACATGGCGTGGCAGACCTCTCCTGACCCGCCCGCTGCTCCCCTCAGCAGTGTATTTCGTTGATCTGCCTGTTCTGCACTCCACTCTGTCTCTGGTGAATTCTCTCACCCTCCACATCTCTGGCCTATATCCCAGTTCTGTATGCACAAATAAAATCTTTAAAAAAAAAAAAAATGTGGACTTGGGCCCTCCCTGGTGGCACAGCAGGTTAAAGCACAGCACTAAGAAGCTAAAGTCACTTCAGCATGAGTTCAATCCCTGACCCCGAGGCGAACCCATGGCACCATAGACCTCTCCTGACCCACCCACTGCTCCTCTCAGCAGTGTACTTCATCAGTCCGCCTGTTCTGCTCCCCACTCTGTCTCTGGTGAATCCTTTCACCACCCCTGTACCCAGTTCTGTATACATAAATAAATAAATCTTTAAAAAAAATAAAAGTGGACTTGCTCTTACTTGTACAGAGGAGCCATAGCACAGATCCTGCTATGATCCAGGAAACCCAGAGTCAAGGGGAAATTTAATATGCAAGTGATAAAAAAAAGAGTTTCATTCTTCTGACAGTCTAGACAGAGCAAAACCATATTTCAAACTTAGATCAAATTGCAGTTAAGTAAGTACATGTGTCTGTATTAACTAATCAACCATTATGATTATACAGACTAATTAGGTAGACTTGAAATGTAGCCTATCATAAACTGGTGATTAAATGGTAAGAAGAAAATTTGAAGACTTGGGTCTATTAATAATTCGCCATGGGAACTCAGATAAATGATTGAGGTACTTGGTACCTCCACTTTCTATGTGTAACAAGAGGATAATACCTACCTGACCTGATAGTTTTAGGACATTTTTAATAAAGAATGCCTCTCAGAATAAATGAGGATGCCAGCAGGAAAGAGAGAAGAGATCGGGAAAACTGTAGGAAGAGAGTAGAATAACTGTACACACAGGATAAAGGCTGTTCATCAATAGTTTCACCAACATTTCCCATAAATATCAAAATAGGATCTCAGCAACACTGAATTATTAGTTAAAAATGAATCATGCAATTAAGGACAACACTGGTAATCCAGCTTCTAGCTCTGATTCTGCTGTGGAGGGCCTTAGAGACACATTTCAGTGGCTCTTGTTGAAAGCAATGTTTCTAATCTATATTATGTTCAGGCAACTTATTTTTTATGAACTTCTCTGCTTTACACTCATCCTTTGGATTCCTTTCAGAGAATTTCTCTTCTGGTATCTTAATTGGAAGTATTATCTAATAAGATAGCTGGAATTCAAAATTATAAACTTTAAACCACTCTTTTATTCATTATGATAAAAGTAAGACAGACAAAATATTAAATCATGCATAATTTAAAGCCATTCACCTCTGAAAACCTGCGTTGTGTGTGTGTATACATCAATCACAGACTTAAATTAAACATCAATGTACAAAAGAGATACTTCTATTTTTAGTTATATCTTGAATGAGTATAAGTGATAGTAGGATGATGCTGTTACTAGAGAAAGTAGATAAAATTCCACTACTGATTATTTCCATAAATAAAAACCTAGGGATTTAAGTGAATGAGATGAGCCTCTATGTTAAAACAAGATGTAATTCAATTAAAGTTGATACTTCTTTCTATTTTGCATAGGGGATTATTTATTTCACACAGGAACTCGGTATCACACACAAGGAGTAATTTACTCCAGACCTTTAACATGCTACACTGCAAAGAGAATCCATGATTCCCGCAGTGCGGGAAGATCTCTGGCTGACGTGTATCCGTGTCACAGGCATGCACTGTGCAAATTTCTCCACAAAACTGGAGAAAACTCCACAAAAATTTCTGCGTGAACCATCCACATACTGAACTGAGGACAACAGGGTATTTGTTGCACTTGGTTTCCAGGGAAACCACTCTTCACAGGATCCCCACTTATCCTGCTCCATACGAAGCTGTCTTAGAATCGCCTTCAAAGAGCCCTTGTCTCCATCTGTGAGCTGAAGGTAAAGTGCTGTGGTGGCAGCTGCTAATGAGCTGACTCGCCTCCATCAGGGCAGGCCTGAATTTATTTCTGCCATCCCCCTAGGGAACTGTCAACCAGGAATATGAGTGAGAGCAGTAGAAATTATTGCCCCTTCCCGGGAGCATGGCACTCTCTCTAACACACTTACTAATTTGATAGTTACAATAAAGCCTGGATAGTTACGGGAGGAAGTCCATGTACATTTGCTGGTACTGCAATGTCAGTTAAGTGTTTACTGCCTAACTTTTCCATGGCTGCTTCTCCCTGACATGTGTCCTACATGTCCCCATGTGTTGACTCATCAGCTGTGTTTGCTCCTGGCTGTGGATTTCTGGTAGTGTACCCTTTCCAGAGGTCTTTATTCCTTTGCTCCTAATATGAAGTTCACGGTGGAGAATTTTAAGAGAAGCTACTGGAAAACAAAGGCATACGTGTGCGATCACTAGTTAAAGAATATTTTTGTCCTGCTAATGTTCACTCATTGGTTAATGCGGTAAGTGTATGAAGAGCAGGTACCCACTTCTGACATGTCACCAGTGACATGGTCCAGGGCTATGACAAGCAGAGCCACAGCAGAGCAACTTCTTACCAAAGAAGTGAAATGCTGCAAGACATTCTACTGAGACTGGAACAAAGTGATGAGACAGTCTGGTTTCTTATCTGGGAGGTGATGACATTCCATTTGGCGGTCTACATCTCTGCTCTAACAGAGGTCATGTTGCATAAGGAAGAGCTGGTAAAAACATGACTGTTCACTCCACTTACAGAAGATGAAAGAGCTGGAGTCACTTGATTTGTATCTTTACTTATACATCTGTTGTGATTCATCTAACTGGACTTGTTATCTCTTACAGAACAACATGTAATCTACATGACCAAGACTTATTCAGTGTGTTACAGGGTAGCCCAGAGTGGACTGGGCCTCCTGTCTGTGGGGCCTCACCTGCACGCTAAAAATTCAGTTACACTGCAGGTGCACACAAATGGATCAATAACGGGTTTATTTACAAAAGGGGAAAGGAGTAGGAAACAACCCAGGGAAAGAGAGCGGGACACAAAGTAACTGGAATACTTTACAGCTAAGGTGACTTGAAAACACCAAGTCACGCGGCCCGGAGAGCTGCTTCCCAAGCGAGAGAGCGAGAGATGCAATCGCGCCCTATTTATCCCCTAAATGTCCCAGAATTCCTGGTAGCTCCACCCTTGGGTCCTCACAGTTCTCTCCCTGGTACTGCTGGGAGTTGTAGTTCCCAATCATAGAAGTAGGGTGTAGGGTCCAGAAAGCTGGAGTAGGGGGTGGAGTCCATAAGACTCTGCAGAGTTCTTTAAGGACAACCTTCCCCTTAACAAGTGTAATCTATGTGGCCCATTATTCAATGGGCCAAAAATGATGGTGAGATTTAGATCATTTAGGCTTCTAGAAGTAATCCACTTCTTTTTTTTTTTTTAAGATTTATTTCTTTGTGCATACAGAACTGGGGTACAGGCCAGAGATACAGGGGCTGTGAGAGGATTCACCAGAGACAGAGTGAGGAGCAGAAATGGCAGATTGATGAAGGACACTGATGAAGGGAGCAGTGGGAAATACAGAAGTCTGCTGTTCCATGTGGGTCAGCTCACTGGCCAGGGACTGAACTCAGCACTGAAGCAGCTGCGGCTAGCTTCGCTTTGGAGTGCTGCATTTTAACCCGTTGCACCACCATAAACCATTTTTTAAGGAAACCTTGAAGGAGGCACTGAAGTAATATGATAAAGATAATAAACGGTGGGTGCCGAGATAAAGTAGGACTTGTGTGTACTTACACAGGCCCACTTCCATTCAGAATTTTCAGGCTCAGGAAGCTGTTAGAGTAAAATTATAATGAGAAAAGTATATGTATTTCCAGAATAGCTGAGAGTTAATCCTTGTGACAACATAAGTAGAGACTGTAGCTAGTGAAAATAGAAACAGACATGGAACACTTCTAAAAGACAGGTTGAATGGGACTGGAATTGGGAAGCCCTGAAAAATTGACAAAGGAGACTTAACAAATGGGGGGGGGGAATTAGGAAGAGAGCAAAGAAATGTTCCAACAAGTATGTCCTAGCTTTCCCTCTTCTAGATTTCTCTTTCTTCTGCAAATGGTAGTATAATACCGAGGAAAGAAATTATAGGTCCTCCTTAAAAAAAAAAAAGTCCACTGAGATACACCACTTTAGAACAATGGAAGACTCAGTCATGGCTCCTGAAAGAATTATAGCTCATGCCCGGAACCAGAACCAGTGGGAGAGATTTATTATGAGGAATTGGCTCATAGCACTATGCATGAGCCCTCTGCGAGCTGGACACTCGGGCCAGCCAATGTTGAGATCCACTCCCAATGCAGAGGCCTGATTGCAAATCCCATTGCACCAGCAGGAGATACATGTGCCCTTCATGTAGGCAGAAAGGGAGGAATTCTTCCTTTGCCCTTCTTTGAGTTCTATTCAGATCCTCCACAGGTTGGGTGACACTTTCCCAAACTGCTGAAGGCAATCTGCTTTGTGAAGTCCATCCATGCAAGTGTTAGTCTCATTTTTTTTAAAGGCTTTATTTATGTACAGAGAGCTAGGGTACAGGCCAAAGTTTCAAGAGCAGTGAGAAGATTCACCAGAGGAAGAGCGAGAAGCAGAACAGGCAGACCAATGAAGTATACTGCTGAGGGGAGCAGTGGGTGGTCAGGAGAGGTCTGAGGCGCCATGGGGGTCACCTCCCTGGCTGGGGATTGAACTTGCAGATGCTGCCAGCTTTGTGGTGCTGTGCTTTAACCTGTTGTGCCACCAGGGAGGGCTGTCAGTCTCATTTTAATTTTGAAAATATGTTAGACCTTAATACACTTTTTTTTTTTTTTAAAGATTTATTTATTTGTACATACAGAACTGGGGTACA
>NW_004567104.1:63517648-63554525 GCF_000260355.1 Condylura cristata | reverse complement strand
GCCACGAGGGAGGGCCCCCTTAATACACTTTTTAACTCGGTGATTTTTGTAAATATTTTTTAAATTAAGGTAATGTTATATGACGACACTACATATGAGTTAGTTTATACAACAGTATCCCATCTCTGTGTGTGTGTTCATACACACCCACCACCAGAGCTTCTTAAAACATTGCGATTTTTGACTCTGGAACTATTTGACACTCTTTTTCTTCAAATTTGTAAATAAATATAATTAATTTCCACTTAATAAAAAGTTTTGTGTATCTACACTAGAACATACAAATTTTCACCTAAAATTTGCTTGAGTTCTACAAAAATATGTTAGACTTGATATACATTCAGGAAAGTACATTAAAATGTTGTTGGATAAGTAACAACACTATAATAATGATAGGAGAAAATTTTATCTGTTTCTCTTTTGAGTAATTTTCTAAATATAAATTAGCTGTGATGAAAATACAGAGGTTAAAGGAAAGTAATGAAATAAGGGCTAGCAGAAATAAATTACTAAAAACAACAAAAAGATTTAATTTAATTGTGATACAAAAGCTTTAAAGAATTACCTTTCTCAGAGAATGATAGAATAAAAGCACTGCTCTAAATTGCTTAAAAATAGGTCTTCTTTTGTTAAAAAGACTGACTGTGGCCCTCCCTGGTGGCACAGCAGGTTAAAGCATAGTACTAAGAAGCTAAAGCCACTTCAGCATAAGTTTGATCCCCACAAGTGAACCACATGGCGTGGCAGACCTCTCCTGACCCACCCACTGCTCCCCTCAGCAGTGTACTTCGTCAATCTGCCTGTTCTGCTCCCCACTCTTTCTCTGGTGAATGCTCTCACTGCCCCTGTACCTCTGGCCTGTACCCCAGTTCTGTATGCATAAATAAATGAATCTTTAAAAAAAAAAAAAAAAAAGGACTGACTATTCCCATGAATGTTCATGTTTCTATAATGTTTAGACCTTGCTTACTAAAAGACTTGGAGAAAGGGAAAATAGCCAAAGGAAATTAGTAACCTGTTGTGGTGGCTTTCTCTCCTGGCTCTGCTTTCTTAGAATCTTCATGAGGCTGAGAAAGAGAATGATAGAGAGAGAGGAAACAACCTTTCTTCTGGTTACTCTTCTAAGTGCACTAATTCCATCATGAGGGTTCCACCTTGTGAGTTAGTTACTTCCCAATATCCCTTCTCCAAATACAATCATGTTGATATTGGCATTAGGTCTTCAATATGTGAATTCTGAGGATGATTTATACACCCAAAACACTAGGTCAGAAGACAGTTAAGGGAGTAGCCATAGATCATTTTATTAGTAGGTGGGGTATAAATTAAAGAAATCTGTAAAATCATTAAATATTTAAAATCAGTATATCTGTAAAATGTCAATGCACTTTGTATATTTTAACATTTACCAAGTGCATGCTTTATCGCAGAGATCATCACCATGAAATGCTGCCTTATTAGATTCACCTTATAAACTCAACATGCCAAAATATTTTTTAGCCTCTGATGATGAAGGTAATATCTAGGGACCAGAGTGTTATGGTCTCCTGACAGAAGCCCATTCTGCATTAACTTTAATGTTTTCCTCTAAGTATAAATAGAAAGTCTGAATTGGTGGCAGGAAGCCCATGGGGATTATAACTGAGGTGAAAAAATGCACAAAATGAAGAATGATGAAAAAATAAAAAATTTAAAATTAAAAAAAAAAACCAGAAAGTCTACCTTCAGCTGCAAATATGGTTACTTGTACAAATATTACTATTATACTATTTATGTCTTTTCCTCTAACATTTGTCAAATGTTTATGTGTGTAACACCTAAACTACCCACCCCATTTTTATCCATTCCCCTATTGGACTGAGTGAAGGAATTGCATCATACTCCTACTCACATTCCTGGAAGTATTTATTTTCACAGCGACATATTTTTTATCAAAATATGTATTCATTAAACCACTTAAAAACTATATGTTCAGCACTTAATTTAACTTAGAAACTGTGCTATGTGCTTGATCATGACACAGGATGGGAGAGCAGGAATTCAGTTCTATTGAGATGGAAGGTGCATGAAACACGAAGAAATAACTCAAAATGCAATTATACCTTCAAGCAAAGAATATGTGTTAAATTGAGTTGAAATAATCTTTTCTGCCCACTTCCTCAATTATTTTTACATCTGAATTCCCAGAATAGCAAATGGTGGTATGAAGTCCAGAAGAATCAACCTTTTCTCCATCCAAAACCAAGCACTTCATCTATATCTCCTCACTCAAAGAGGAGTTTCCAATGTATTATAGTAGTTATTATAAACAACATCATATAAACAAGATCACATCATTATTATTTGAAGAGGCAACACCTGTCCTCAAGATTTCTCATTGTAATCACATTTCACCCAAAATGAGTTGTTTTGTTTAGATCTTTAGAATGAATAAAATTCCCCAAAGTTTCTACACTAGAATTTTGTAAAGATTCTATTAACTCTCCTTTTTTGAGAACAGTAAAATCATATTGGGCTTCTAAGATTTTGTAACCAAATACAAACACATTATTGGGAAGAGTAAATGACATGAGATATATCAATATGGCATACTGATACTGCTTTTGCTTCTTTTCACTCTACCAGCTGTAATCCCAAAATTAGAGTTGTGCCCATGGATAGTAAAGAGTATTTTAAAAAATGCTATGTATTTATTTGGATATTTAACAAGCATATACTTAGTGCTAACTATGCATGAAGCATTAGTCTGACTTGTGGAGGAACAGAAGCAAACATTTTTTATCATCACTGTACTTAAATGAGTAAAATAGATTTAGAAGGACAATTATGACATATTTTAGAGGCCACTAATTTGCAGCACCAAATTAATGCAGAGATCAGGAGTATCAGGAAAATCATTCTGAGGTAACCCTGTGCCAAGTTTCATAAATTGGTATCACTAGTTCTGCTAACAGTTGTTGAAAGGAAAGGAATAGTTGTGCTATAATGGATTTTTCCAGGAGTTAAAACTATAAGATTCTCCTAAACAGGACAATTTTATACGTAGTTATCACTGAAAAATTGTCTTTACAACTCCCATGTACATTTTAGCCAATATTATTTAAATAACATTCCATGCAGGAGGAGACATGTAATCAATGTCAAGCAAATGGAAAATTCTAGAAGCAAGAAGACCAATTTAAGAATACAAGATAACAACAACAATGTTTGATGAACTAGGGGAGAAGATAGCGAGTTAAAATATTTCCAGGTAGTTGGCTAAGGATGAAAGAAAGAGGAGTTTGAAGAATAACTATCACATTCCCAGGTTGATTATCTGAGTGGATGGTGATCTCCAAAAAGGATTTTCAGTTCAGTTAAAATTAGCAGTCCTCATAAGCCCCTAAACTGTCAAGATAGTTTATAGGACTTGGAGTGTATAAACCCCTTAACTTTTGAGAATCTTGCTACCTTTCTCATGAGACACATTACATATTTTCAGGTCAAATAATGGTGTGACATGAGAGAAGTTTAGGAGAAAATTTCATGGGAAATTTATTATTTAAAAGATTTATTTATTTATACATATAAGAACTGGGGTTTAGGCTAACAGTGCCGGGAGTGGTGGTGAGAAGACTCACCAGAGACAGAGTGAGGAGAAGAACAGGCAGAGCTCCTGAAATACACTGCTGAGGGGAGCAACGGGTAGGTCAGGAGAGGTCTGCTGTTCCATGTAGATTAGACCCCTGGGAGCTGCAGTGGCTGCTAATAACTTCATAGTGTTGACAATGCTTTGCACCACCAGAGAGGCCCTTCATGGAGAATTTAGACACAGATATTAATATTCATCACTTTCCAAATATCCTGCCATGATAAAATAAACCTTTGGAAAAGAAATATAAGGAAAAGAGAAAGACAAGTACTGGATGCTTTCACTCACGTGTGGATTATAAACAAACAAAACAAAGAAACAAACACCAAAGCAAAAACAAGCCCTAGAAATCTGACTGCAAAACTGAGGCTACAGGAATGAGAGGGTGAAAGTGGAAGGGTGTGTAGGGGTGAGCAGGGCTGAGGTGGACTGTGGATGCCTTGGTGGTGGGTGGGGTATGGTAACAGACACCTGAAGAAATAAAATCCTATATTTCTGAATCATATACAGTGTGGTAAACTGATACTACCCTAACAGAATATAATCATATACATATAAAAAGAACGACTTGGTATTTTCTGTGTGATTTAATTAATATCACTAAAATATACTTGGGAATAGTAGACATAATTGTATTTTTTTCAGTTATAACTATTTCTAAAATAGTTCTGTTTAAAAGAATCATATAATTTTAGCTCCTAAAAGAAATCCTTTATAACATACAACTGGGATCTTAAAGCTGTAGACTCCTCCAGTCTATCCAGACTTTGAGTCTGGTATATCTGTGCTCTATATTTAGGCAACAATAATTAAGACATCTCTAATGCATCTAGCTGGTGCTTTTTCTCCTTGATGATAAATTCATAGAAAATGTACCTTAAATCTTATGAGCGTCATTATAAATTTGAAAAAGTAATAAATCTACTGTAACTTTAAATAAAATAGATCCACAGTCCAGCTTAGTATCTTCTTCATTCTTTCCTACACGATTAATATCATACAATCATTCCCATCATGCAATATTAAAACTCATGGCACCTACTTCATTTGTTGTTCTGCTATGTCTTGGGAGGGAGGGTTTTTCTGAAGAAGAATGATCAGTCATAGTTTTGAGAGATCAAGCAGGACTTGGAGATGAGCACAAGGTACAGAAATTCAGGTAGGTGGTCTTACACATCCTACACAAGTTGGAGGAGGCAAATTAGCACTAAGTTCACTCTAGTTGATCACCAACAATTTAGGTAGAGGAGGTCAAATCATGATAGCATATCTGCTAAACAGACAGTTGTGGGATCAAAATGCACAGGTAAGAATTTTCTAGAAAACATGACATGTGGTTGAAAGACAGAGCATGGTAGTCCAGAAATAGAAAATTCAAAGAAAGCAAAGAGCAGAGTGAGGTCAAGGAGTCCACATTCAGCTCAGCCCAAGAATAAGAAAATGTGACAGGCAGGAAATCTCCCCAACATTTCTTTATCCAGTTGTGGTAAGATAAAACCAGCAGTCTTGCTGCTCTCGGTTGTTTGTAAAATGCAGAATATATCATAGTTTCATGCTAGATTTTAAAAATAGAAATGTCCTCTAATAAGATAGGAGTCCAGGAGGCTAACATGACAAAAACAAGCAGGTTTAGAACACTGGTCGCCATACTCTAGTATTGCAATTCTTTTCAGGATTACAAAAAGGCTTCATTTGCTTTCATTTATTTCTTGATTGAAATAGGCACACTGACAACAGTCTTGATATAACCTGTGATTCACACACTGGAGCTGGGATTTTTATTCAGCAGTGAGGACCAGAAAAATTGTAAAGCAGAAAAGTTACCTTCTGTGGTCCTATTATTTTTAAGTTTCACCTCCTCTCCTACAACACAAAAATGACTGAAATGACCCTTGCTTTTATTGATTGACTTGTCCCATATATAATTTCAAAATAGATTTGATACAGCTACAAAAATCCCCACCTAAACCCATAGTCTAACACATCTCTTCAGGCTTATCACAAGTTGTATTACCACAGCTTTCCAAGGCTCTTACTTTAGTCTGTGTTCTCGGTCGCGATTTCTCTCTCCTCTGACGCTTTGTACTTTATATATTCTTTATTTTGGATCTTTTCACATCTCCTTCTTCTCTCTTTCCTCTTTGGCGGCAAGTACACAGTAGCCTTTCCTAAATATTATTGCAGAATATTTGCAAATATTATAAAACACTTCCCTAAGAAATATAAAAGAGTATTTTCTTATTTAAGTACTATAATAGTTAGCCTAGTACTTAAATTTTTTTGCCCTAGTTTCCCTTTGATTTCATTTCATGGTTGATATTCTCACACAGCAGTCCATCCTGGCTCGGGATTCCCCTCCTCTCCATTCTAAACTCATTCACAGCTTCTATTTCCTACACTTTGATGAAATAACACTTGCCCAGGTCCAGGTCACGCGAATCCTTCTTAACCCCTAGATACTTTATCACCCTTTTGACTTGCTTTTTAGACTTACTTTGGGGGATCCCTCATTCTCTGATTCTGGCTAATTGACTTACCTTCTATACATTTCTATGGTAATCAGTTTTGAATATTGCAAATACCATCTTTCTCCAAGTAGAAGTGTGGAATGACCTACATTTTAGCCATTACTCTTATTTTTCTCTTCTCCCTTTCACTCAGAAATGTATCCACTTTGTCTGATTAGCAATCTAGATATGACTAGTAAACCTATAATAAAAATCTAACTCCTTTCTGCAGCTCTACCCTGCATCTCTGTGAATGATTATATTTATTCAATGAAAGACATTTTAACATATCTTAACCTGAAACGATTTTTGTCTTTCCTCCTAAATACAAACCCACATCCTTTTCCTTTTGTTTCCTGTGCTCTGGGTTTAAATTTTCATGACTGCTTCCCACTTTCTTTCCCTTCTGAGATTACTACATTTAATTGACCAAAACCTATACCGCCCCTTACTCTAAACGACTTCTATTTTGGTTCTTGCTATTTCATGACCATCACCGCTGTCCTAATTAAGACTCATACCACTCTGAGTTTGTTCTATAAAACAAATCTCCAAAGATTTTTCTCAGTAAGAATGCATCTCGTAAACAAACGAATTTTTCTAGATGCTCTTGATCTTACCACTCATCTGATTTAAATACTTTGCATCAAATCAAAACATCTCAGCCTAAAATAAAAGACACAGAATGTAAATCTCTAATCTGTCTTTCTAGATCTTCCAGTTGCTCCTTTCCTTCCCCCTATAACAGACAGATTATGTCTGAATCATCCATATCTCTGTTTTTTTTTCTCATGCTATCATTCTTTCCATAATGCCTGGATTGTTCTCAAATTTTAAGACCAACTTCAAATTCCATATCTACTACCATAGTGCTTTAATTTATTCCAATCTACAATGATCTCTAAATTCTGCATATACAACATTTTGCATATTTTTCACAGAAAAATAGCAATGCATGCTTTTTTGACATGTCATTTGTAGCTTCTCAACTCTGTTTTAATTACTGCACTGCAGAGAAAGTGCCATATATTTCTTCACTAGCTATTTACTTTTTAGTTCATAGTAAACACAGTAAGAGGTCTATGGATTTCTTATTGAAGATCATAACCTCGAAATACAGTAATTAATGAAACATGATAATTAAATGGAACAATAAATTTCACTTTCTCTCTTTAAAATGTGCAGGCATGGGGCTCTCCCTGGTAATACAACTGGTTAAAACACCACATTAAGAAGCTCTCTGAAGCCACTGCAGCACTAGTTCAGTCCCCAGCCAGGGAGCTGACCCATAAGGTGCGGCAGACCTCTCCTGACCCGCCCGCTGCTCCCCTCAGCAGTGTACTTCGTCGATCTGCCTGCTCTGCTCCCAACTCTGTCCCTGGTGAATCCTCTCACCCACCATACCTCTGGCCTGTGCCCCAGTTCTGTCAGCATAAGTAAATAAATCTTTTAAAATAAAATAAAATAAAATTTGCAAGCATGTACATAAAACATTATTTAAGTGTGACTCTTTCTTTTTTCTTTTAATTTTATGGCAAATATTTTTTTTTTTTGTAGCCAGCTTGTCCCCTTGTGTAGAAACACCTGCAGACATTTCTGTCTGATTCCTCTGTGTCATTCGTCTCCTCTTTTCTTCCCTTTTAAATTGGTGACTATGTAACCTATCTTTATCTTCTCACTTTGAAGCTAAATATGAATACATACTGTGTCAGTCTTAGATACTGTGTATGTATAAATACAGCACAACACTTCAAAGGACAGTTAGTTTATGTAGCTAAGTTATTATTGTCATTATTTTCATATATTATGAGGAGTAGAAATATTTACTTATGATTATGTAACAAAATTTGTCTAAGCAAAACTACTGAGGTACTACTATGTTTTGATGTATCTATTTTCAATGTGCTATTCTTTACAAAGACTAGTAAAACTAGTTTGATGGAAGTCCTAACATAAGTTCTCAGAGTTTTAAATTGTCTGATAATTTTAACTGTAACCATTTTTTTCTTCGTTTTCACAGCATTTCACATCACAATACAAATTTGCTACATTAAAGCCACTGGTTTTATACCTGCAGTGTGTGTCATGGCAACAAGTTGGTTTGCTATAGAGCTGCACTGCCCTCTAGTGGTGATTCTTTCAAATCGTCAACACGTTGGTACCGTTTTTATTTCATTAAATAATTTCAACTGCTCTTTGGACTCTAACTATGCATAATCTTTTCTAGGAAAGTTTGTCACAATTTATAATTGCCCTCCAAATTTTCTATCATTAGGGATGATAGACTGTGTATGTGTGTGTGTGTCTGTGTGTACACACACACACACACATATCTATACATACACACACAACCATTTTATCTGAATTTTTTCTAGAATGGAGCCATTGTGGAACAAATAAATGAAAAATGACAGTGCTGTACAATGCACACAAATTATAGCCTAAGAGGAAAAAACAACTAGGTTGCAGGGAATAAAGGTCCATTCCTCTTGCCAAGTCCTCGGACATAACAGACTTTACAGACTGAGAAACGGTAACAGAGGTCTGCCATGTTCCATCGGTGCTTAGCTCCCTTCTGGAGCCTGGGGGGCTGTTAGTGCTACCATTTAGTGGAACGTGTAGCAACAGTGACCCCCACTTCAATTTTAGGGCTAGTGACTCTGCCCGGGTAGACTTAGGAAACCTGTGCCCAATTCAGCCAGCAGGTGGAAAGGGCCTCAGTTCTTGTTGGGATCTGGGTGAGGGCGAGGGTTTCACTGTGGGGTGGAGAGAGTTGGAAGGAGCAGGCTGCCTTGGGAAGACAGCACATCTGGATTTTACTGTCTGGTGATGAGTCTACTTGGAAAGCCTTTCTGGCCAGCACAGAGGGCCCCTTCCATCTTGGGCTGTTTCTTTCCCCCCTCAGAATCAATCTCAGAAATTATCCTGACCTGATTCTAGAGCATCCTGGCGCCCCCTGGCGACTTAATGCTTCCCAAGATGGTGGGTATGTGGTTCTCCTTCAGCTTTTTGGTTGTAACTTCTTCCCCCAAAGAAGATAAATTAAATACCCAAATTCATCTCTCATCAAAATGGAGTTTCACTGCAAGGAAAAAAGTTGCTCTAACCATAGGAACTGGAGGCAAGGCCGCCTGAGGTCCAATCAGAGGTAATTCTTAAGGATTTAACCATCTTTTTTTTTTTTTGGTGAAAAAATCAGATTTCTAGAACATGTCTGACAACATTCCATCAAAACCTGTTTCATTTTCTTGCCACATACACTAGAAAATCAACCTACATAAGAAACTTTGAGACACTTTGTAAAAAAAAAATTTTGCTTTTATTTTTTCTTTGAACAGTTTTCATATGAAATGGCCAAAGGTCCAGGAGGAAAAGGAACAGCCTGGTGAGAGGTCCAAATATTTACCCCATATTATAAACCTTCCCAGAGTACATAAGATGTTCAAATAATAATTCTCTTCTAGTGGCTTATTTATATACCTAGGGAAATGAGCTTATGTCTATTTGTACTTTCATTCAGTTAAATAAATATTTACCAAATATCAATTAGTGCTGGGTGGTGAAGATTCACTAATAAATATGCTACAGTCACAAAGAGTATTTCTGCCGTATTTATTATATTAAAATAATATCCCATGCTATTGTCATGAGGTTCTTGGCTATAAATAAACTTTCAACAAATAAGACAAGTAGAGTGTACAAACTTTAAAATGCATTCAAGTGCATTGTGCATTAGCAGCACGCTGTTAAACCGTCAGCTTTTAATCATAGAAAACCTGTCAAGTTGTGTGGTGTTTTAAAATACATAGTGTTCATAAACCCGTGTACACACCCAATTGAATCAAAAACATAAAAACTCCATGAGAAGCAAGATTTGTAAAGCAGCCAGGGAATGCCTATAATTTTGAGAATGTATTTTATAAATTTCTGTTGTTTTCATTAACTCCTCAATGATAATAAAAGAGTTGTTAAGAAATACTCTCTAACGCTGGACCTATTTTACTAGTACATTCAATCTGCAGCATGGACTGTGACTTGCCTGAAATCATAGCCAAGTTTCAGCTGTGCTGGGCAGCTTTCGTCTGCCTCTTTAGCTCCATTGTTCATCCTTCCCTTGCTCTATGCACTGGAGGCTGTATCTGCGCTATAGAAGTGGACTTCTCTTTTCCCTGGAGCTTTTGGGAAATGAGCAAAGGGAAGGAAGAATTTCTGCTTTGCCTCCCTTCCTCTGGGGTGTCACTGACTCTCTCCCTATCAGCATGCTTGACTTCTGTCAGCTGTCCCTCTCCACAGCCTTCTGTGACTCTTGGCTCCTCGACCTGCTTCCTCTCTCTGCCACTTCAGACCTTGCACTCTATAGGCTGCAGTGAGAAGAACACAGCTCAGATGTGGGCCCTCAGTACCTTCGGGTGTGGCTGTAGACTGCTAAAAGGGGCTCTGACCTAACCTGAAGTGCAGATTACAAAAGGGGATAATGGGCCCTCCCTGGTGGCACAACAGATTGGGATGAAGCACTGCAAGCTAGCAGCAGCAGCTTCAGTGTGAGTTTGATCCCCACCCCGGAGGTGACCCACATGGCACGGCAGACCTCTCCTGTCTAGCTCGCTGCTCCCCTCAGCACTGCGCTTCATCAATCTGCCTGTTCTGCTCCCTGCTCTGTCTCTGGTGAAGCCTCTCACCGCCCCTGAGCCTCTGGTCTGTACCCCAGCTCTGTATGCATAAATAAATAAATCTTTAAAAATAAAAATGAGGGGATAAGACAAGGAAGTTCAGACAGAACAGAGAAACATGAACACAGAACAAAGGCCTCATGAAGGCACAGTAACACAGTGTCATCTGCAAACCAAAATGAGAGATTGCAAGGAGCATTATAAAATATTTAGCTAGTTAATAAATTATAAAATTATTTTAAATGAGGTAACTTATTCAAATATCAAATGGATTCACTAAAGTTAAAGCACAAAACCATGTGGGCCAAGTGAATTAGACAAGGCCAGATGGACTTACAGACGCAGTGGTAGGGGTAACCTCAAGGTGGGCTTTGCCCACCCTTATCTGAACAACCAGACACACAGATGCTGGACAGAGACTCAAATAAAAGTGTAAAAATGGCAGCTGGGCGCCAAACCGAGGGCAGACATATTTTTACATTGTTCCTTCAGGCACTGCCACTCACTGAGGCATGGTCAGGAACTATGCTGGCCCTCTGATGCTGGACACAGTCCACGCTGTGCTCTCTTGCCTGACAAGGCTACCTCTGCCCAGACCAGCAGCCTATATGCTTGAACTTCATTTCCATAATAACTGACTATGCGTGATGATGTGTTTGCTCCATTAAGATTGCTGACTGGCAGATTGCTTGCTGTGTGGACTCCAGTGCTCCTAACTCAGGTTGGTCAGTTTTCACTCATCAGGTTGGTCAGTTTTCACTCATCGCAGGTCATCACCCACTCTGCAAATACATTGACCATGCAGTGACCCAGACGTTTGTGAAACACAAAGAGATCTCAGCAGAAACCCAATGGCATCTTGATCATGGATTCTAGCCTCCAGTATGTAAGAAAATTCCTGTTGTTTATGCCACCCAGTATGTGAGGTTTTTTTATGGCAGCCTTAGCAAACTAATACTAACACATGCATCAAACTACCACTTGTAACTGCCTTATCACTAAGCACACCCTTGTAAACAGTCACTGTGTTATATTTCCTTCCCTATGGTTCTTTTTGGAGGAAAGGCAGGGGCTAGGAGTCTCTACTTTTGAGGAGTCTTCTCAGCCATTCTATTCATGCAGCACTGTTAATTTAAAAAAAAAAAAAATGTGCTTCTTTGTCTTTGGGTTTGCTAATCCTAAATGGTAATTCAGTCTCCATTTTGTTTACCTGCAAGTCTGTATTCCTAAAGCAAGGTCAGAACTGCCCGGCATGGGGCCCAACCCTACAAGGTACCTTTCACATCAATTAAGGCAAGAAGCTGGATCACCCTGGGATGTGTATGAATCAAAATGTATGACCGGGAATACCTGGGGAGCTGATGATGATGCATAAACTGATTTATACATCAGGAGGTATGATCGAGAATGCCCGGGGGCCATTGACTAATGTATAAAAAGGGATCCCAGAAGCTGATTAGTGGAACGCCTTATTGAATAAGATTGAAACCCTGACTGGGGAATTAGTGCTGAATCTCAATTATAAGCCATCAGCAGATGAGAGTAAACTCCTAATGCCTAGTAAAATAGATAATAGATTTATTTATTTATGCCTACAGTACTGGGGTACGCTTCCCCTTTTCCTTCTTCTACTTCCCCCATCTCCTTTTTTCTTCCCCCTACAACTAATGCTGTATGACTACTTTATCAACAAAAGGCCAGGATCTTGCTCTTCAGAAGCATCCTGAATTGTGTCATCTGCTCCACAACTCCTTTTCTTTATCAGTGTAGCGATGTCCAATGTAACATCTGTAGAGCATTTAAAAAAAGGTTCCAATGATGTGACGACTGAGGTTTTAGCTCAAGTATCTCCCAATATATCCTTATCCATTCCCTGACTTTTCCATGTGTCATCTTTTGGTTATCTTCTAGGTCAATAACACTCTCTGTGAGCTTTTATGGTGCAAGCTTTTTAATAGACTTGGATTTCTTCGAAGTCAACTCCTGGCATCCATATGTTCACGGGCTCTTGATGCAATGGGCATTTCTCACCCCAGAACATTGGGCTTGCGAAGCCCAGCAACTGACAGGCTGCTGTCAGCACACTGAGTCAAACAAGATACACCACAGCAGCGTCTTGCCCACATATTCTTCCAGTTGCTCCTTAGAATCCACTTCTCTTACTAAGTTCTCTATATTTTCTTGATCAATACCTGGCTGCTTTCAGAGGTGAGGTGCCCTCCTGTACCAGGGTACCTGGTATCTATCTATCTTTACCACTATGTTGCTATTGACCAAAGGGCCTTGTGGAGGAGGCTGGCTGTGTCTGACTTAATGGTTGATAAATTGAAGAATTAGAATAGAGAGGCCAAACTGGCCCATAATCTGTGAGCTTTGGACTTCAGCTTCGAGAGCTTGTTGAGATCTGCATTGTCTTCGAGTAGAGAGGAGCAAGGCCAATCAAAGGCAGCAGCGTCTGTCTCCCTGTGATATGTGAAGACAGCCAGGGAGGGGTGTCTCAGCAGCCATCCCACACCCTAATGTGTGGTTCTTGATTGATGCAACCTTAATGTGTGGTTTCTAACAAGGCACCCCTCTGTATATGAATTACTCTTTGCTAGACTTAAAAAAAGAACAAACTGGAGTACCACTGCATAATAACATCAGTTAAGTTTCAGCTGTACAGCATAAATCAAATCTGTATAAACTACATTAAAGTCACCATTAAAACTCCAATTCCATCCTTCACAATACACCTGGTGGTTATTTCCTGATCCATCACCCCTCCTTCCAATTTAGTTATCACTAATTTGGTCTTAGAGTCTAAAAGTTCATTTTTACTTTATCTAGTTCATTGGTTTGTTTCTTTATGTACCACATGAGTGAAATCACATGGTGTTTATCTTTCTCTGACTTATTTCACTAAGCATGTCACCCTCAAGATTTATTCATATTGTTGCAAATGACAGGATTTTTTCTTTTGTTAATAGCTATGGATGACTTCTTTTAAGTGAAAAGCAAAAGCACAATTATGGTGGCAAGAACAAAATTGCTTCGTTTCTTCCAGTTTCCAGGCTTCAAGGTCCAGAGGCTCTTTTGTCTACAACTCTCCAACCTCTTAGTTCCCACATGCTCTTCTCTGCTAAGCACATGTGTTAATGTATTGGGAATTCATGCTAATTTATCTAGGATATTTTCATCTCAAAATCTTTAATTATATCTGTAAATATTTTTTTTTTCCTAAGGAAGGTGACATTTACATGTTCCAAAAATTTCTTTCAGAGCACCATCATTCAATCTACTACAAGTAGAAAATAAATCTCAAAAGAAATTTAATTCCTTCTTACTTGGTGTCTTCTATACAATTAGCCACTCTCTTGACCAGTATTATATGAGTATCACTATTAGAAAATATAGGATCCCACATATTTAAAACATAAGGACAGATATAGTATGATGTCTATATCTGACCTGTCTTTCTTAATAACGAAAGACACGCGCATACTTGGATCAAACAAAAAAAGCCTTTGTTAACAAAGAAGACTTTGAATAAATTATGTATTTAGCACATATTAGCAAGTATATAAGAAACCATAGTTATTTAAGAAACATATCCTGTTCACTTGTTAGAGGAATATTTTTCTATCTACTATGTCAAAGATAATACCTTGCCAAATAATTAATGATTCTTAAGAATCAACATTCTGAATCAAAAATCAACAAGCATTAAATTTAATTTTTTTTTAACTGTCATCATTTATTTCACACATAAGAACACCAGACTCCTACTCATGAGACTTTTTGGTATAGGTTTCCTATCCCAATTCCACATCATACATGAATTCTATCTTTATTTTTCTTTTGACATTTTGGGAAAGAAAGTGCATATTCTCGTTCTATAAAAACTGCCAAGATCTAAAGGGATAGCTTTAAATACAAAATCCAAAAATTGGTCTCTCAAACCTATAGCTGGTCAATTATGTAGAGAAACATAACTTAGGTAGTTTTCAAGTTATTGTTATATTGAAAAGATAATTTCTCCCTAAAGAACTTCAGACCAAAGGAATCAGATTTGCAAACATAATGTTATAAGAAGAAACTGTTTTAAAACTTCATCATAGTACTGAATGACTACATTGGGCACACATCATCAGATCACAATATCTGGTTCCTAAAATGCCCATGCCAGAAATAGCAACTACATAGCATTCATGCTTGATTGTCATTTCTCTATTTCCTGATTTTACCATGTTCAATTTATCTCCTTTTTCTCCCATAGAAGATGTAAATAGAATAGCACTCTAGCCTCTGTTGTCCATTAGGTTGAGGATGCTTTAAGATTTCAATCATACATATTTTACATTATAATTTCTCTGAAAAAAAAAATAGACTTGATATTATCTGAGGAATGTTTAATATTGTTTCATGACTCCCTGACTATCCATAACCACAATACAAATATTCAAGCAAAGACATTTATCAGTCTTAAGATGTTTTGAAGATATTAATCTTAAGAGTTGTCCTAATAAAAGTAATAGACTTAAGGGAATTTTAAATGAATGTATGTGTTTCCCTGAAATTTCCCAACTTCACAAAGGAGAATAACACTGCAATAATAAACCAGTCTGATATCTGACATCTCACAAATGACCAGAAAAAAAAAAAAACACAAAAAGAAATCACAGTAATTCCTCTTGGGAGGCAGTTAGTATTTGGTTTATACTTGGTTCCTACACAGATTCATATTTATCAAAATGCCTACTGAAAATCTACACAAATATTGAGTCCTCCTTGAATATTTCTGGAGGAGGCTGCCATGCACTTCAAACACTGTGGTGCCAGGATTATTTTTATGCATGGGGTGACTTCTGGCTCAGTGGGAAGATGCCATATGGGAGTAGAATCATTAAATTCTTCCCAACTGGACTTGTGAATTAATCTCACACCGGTTCTTTATTTACAAAGAACTATGTCTGTTTAAGGGATTATTAATAAAGATTTGAAAATACAAGGACTTTTAGGTACTATCATCTACGTAGTAACAATGATTGATGCCATTGTTACTATTAAAACCAAGTATATATAGACAGCCACAGAAGGCATTTATTTATTGAAATGTCAAGGATGTCAAAGCCATGAATCAAGCAGTATGCCTTCCTTTTATTTTATTAGTTAACAAGTGAACTTTACAGTGACAAAAGCATAGAATATATTTATTTCTGGAAGCATGAAAATATGGTGTGTTTTATATCTAAAGATTCCACAGGAAAACGAAGTATATCTGGCTTCTCACTGTACGAAAGGCCAATCCCCAGAGAGGAAAATTACATATTTGTGTACCTCCGTGTATAAACACATTGCACAGTAGTAATAAGGGAACAGGCATATCTGGCCTGCAGTTTCTACATCATTCCAACATGTCCAACAGTCTCCAGTCCAATAAAAATTAACACTTTAGTACTTTATGTTCCATATTTGATGTGCTTATGTCACCTGCAAATAATTTGTTTATACATTTCTAAGTGTTAATTAAATGCATCTAACACATGATAAATTCCAAATCCAGTTTACAGACTTGCTGGTAAATCCAACCATGATGCATCTTGTAATTTGTTTTTTATCCAAATGCTGCTTGGAAGCAGTTTCTGGACTTAGAGCAAGTAGCTCTTCCTTTCTAGACCAAGTTCCTAATCAACAAAATTAAATGCTGTAAGCGTAACTGATTTCTACAGCTCCAACTTTAGAATGCTTAAATTTGAAAATTATGAAAGAGAAGTTTTACAATTTCAAACTAAACTCCTAAATTGGAAAAAAGTATTCAAGACCAAAGGGGAAAAACTTTTGTCTTCAAAACCCCAGAGAAAATGTATATCCTTAATATAGTACTTAAAATCAAAGGCCTAGTGATCATTATAACCAGCAACATCAGATGCACTAGTTCACACCACACTGAAGGCTAATTGGTTTGGGAGAGCAATATTTGATCAGGACCGTCAAAAGCACATGATGTATAATGATTAGTGGAACAAGCCCAGACAAGCTTTCTTCCCACTGTTTAGCTGTAGTTATTAGTGGCTGCCTACCTCCCTGCCTCCAGCAACATTGATGTCTCCAGAGCTCCTCCAGAGCTCCTGAACCCATTTACTTTCCAGTCACTGCTTGCCTCACTGCCTGCAGCTGTATTAATACATCCCAGAAGAATCTGTTCCCATCAATTATGGTAGAAGCTGTAGTCACAGTTCTGTGGCACATCAGCACCACTGCATGCAGACTAAATAAATAAATAAATAAAATAAAATAAAAATCTCAGCCCATGAGTCACTGCAATTAAGATGCTGAGATATGTGAAAAAGGGAGAAATAAAAGGTGCTTCTACTTTACAAGATGAATTGTTTGATACTGAAGATGGTGCTCGATACATCACATAATAATGATTTCCAGATTGATAAATGCATTTAGAGTTAATTAAATTTTCAGAGTGAGATTAAAAGGTAAGAATGCAAGGTGTACAACACTGGAGAACTACACTAATTATTTCTAGTCCTTAATTGTGACTCTCCCGAGTGTTAGTCTTGGAAGGTTAGTTTTCCTCTTAGGATCTTTTGCTAAATGTTTGCTCCTGCTATCAGAATTATTTGTGAAATAAGAAATGCCATGAACACTATGGTGTTTCTAAGACTTGAATAGTAACCCTAAAAAGAAAAACTTTGTTTTCCTACATGTTTTGTTACGATACTTGACTTATTAGGAGCCAAAGAATTTTAAAGACAAGGTTAAAGAAACCTTGCATTTCAAACAATTATATCAGTTAATTAAAAAGAACATGCCTTACCTGGGTAGTAAGAGAGACTCAGAGCTATCATAATACACTAACACTGGCATCTATTCATTCTTCCATGACTGTCTCTGATCCCCTTTAACTTGATGTACTCTTTCCTTGTCTAACTTACTAGCTTCCACCATTTCTTGGTTATTTATCTTTGTTGCTTATAATTTATCCTGTCCTCCTATATTAATGTATCCTCCAAGAGGGGAGATAGATTACTTTATATATTTTGTGTATATACGCAAAACATTTAATATACAGTGAATTCAGAGTAGTATTCAATACATATATACTAAGTAAAAGAAGAGAATAAATGACAGGAAGTGACTCTTTCGGAAACTGGAAGAGGAACTATTTCCATATGCAATAACAACAGAAGAATGAATATAAAAGGAATTGTGACTCTAAGTGGGGTCTTCTTAATACAGGAAATGATAGATGTTTTTAAGATTTATTTATTTATGCATACAAGAATTGTGGTACAGGTCAGAGGTGTGGGGGTGAGAGAATTCACCAGAAACAGAGTGGGGAGCAGAACAGACAGATGGAGTGAAATACACTGCTGATGGAAACAGCAGGTGGGTCAGGAAAGGTCTCCTGTGCCATGTGGGTCACCTCCCTGGCTAGGATCAAACTCATTAGAGGTGGCTGCTCACAGCTTAATAGTTCTGTGCTTTAACCTGTTGAGCCACCAGGGAGGGCCCAGAAATGATAGATTTTTTTTTTAATTATAACATCATTTTATTCCAAATGAAGTAGTTGGAAAAGATTATCAGCCAAGTGTGAGTTAGAATCACCATGGAATATAATCTGTGAAGAAATAAAATAACCTCTTCAGTAACCAAAGAAAATGTCCACCATAATACGTCCCTTCTAAGAAGCGCTGTGAAGCTGGAGAGATAAATGGTGAGTAGCATCAACTCAAAGAGCTCTTCAGTTTCCTATGTGGAATCAACTCTTAAGGCACATTGTAGAAAACATAAACAATCTGGAGTAGCAAAAATTTAGGGCTTCCTTTTACTGTGGTAGTAATCAAAGGCTATAGATGCTCTAATGAAGAAGTTTGATATGACCTTGAAACTGAAGATCAGTCTGTCTCAGAGGACTTCAGGACTGTATGAAGGGGGAAAATAATAGCTACAAAAGCAGGAGGTTGCACTTAGAGAGCTGCATGCTGGAATTTGAAGAGAGAATGAATGAGATTTTGAAGAGAGAATGAATGAGATTTAGAACAACATTGACATATTTTCTCTCTTTACTGGGGACACCTAAGAAAGAAAGAGTTTGATCAAGACATTGCTTAAACCTCTCATATTAAATCCAGGTTAGAAAATGTACTAATGCCAGAGATAAAGAAAATCTAGATAATAGCTCTAATAAACTCAGAACACTCTTAAAGCTAAGTATGTCTGTTGCAATTGCTGTATCCACAGAATTCTTAACAATTTGATGCTTATTTTAATTACATCTGATTTGGATGACCTCCATTATAGGCAGCATTTCCTAATTCACCAGGTAGCAAATCTCTTTTAAAAACAGATATATACACTATGTAGAGTCACGCAATGGATTTCTATATAAAATGAGAATGGACAATCTACAACTCTATGCACAATGTGTATAAATATTATAAAGATTAATGTTTGAGAGAAAACAAAGAGTCATACTTACTTCCAATCATCCTGATATACTTTCAATCATGACACTTCAAAAACAAGGAATATTTAAAAGATAGTTAATCTGTGGGATTAGTTATCAGAATATTGTTTATCATTTAGGGGCAGTTTGGATATGGGGTCACTTCTGGGTTGTTCATAATTTTCTCTATTGGATTTTGTTACTTCAGGTTGGCTGCCCTTTGAAAATTCTTCAAGGTATATGTAATGTTTTCTGTATTTTTCTTTATGAATTTTTAAATTAAATTGAGATCTGGAAAAATGAGTAGGGTTATCAATGAGAACAAAGTTATTTTAAAGAAAATTATATTCAGTTTTCTTTCTACTGCTGTTATTATATATATAACACACGCATACATTTAAATCACACATACATTACTCAAACACAAAGATCGTTAAAGATGGCTTGTATTTGCAACTTACTAATCATTTTTACAGATTTGACATGTTAAAACATCTAAAAGGGGGAAAACTATATAGAGCAACTTTAAAGACTTGCCCTGTGTCTTGAAAATACCATGATGTAGCAAATGTTAAAATCAAATCTCTAATGTTAGAACCAAAGGGCTAAATCAAAAAGCAATTGCTAAACATTAGAGTACAATCTATTTTAGTTGAGAAACAGCCCAAGGTACAAAGAGCTAACTGCTAACTGTTTGGAGGAAAAGTAATAAATAGTCATGACAAGTAAAGACTACCTATGCTTTTCCCCCCTGCTTGAAAATCACATTCTGTCTGAACTATACCGTGCTTTAATCAAATTTAAAAGAGGTTAAATGTGTGTGTGTGTCTCATGAGGCAAAGTAGAGGCTTTCTATGATTAAACTAAATATAGGTAATATAAATACGAAAATATGAAGAAACAACAAGTCCAAATGGAGTCACTATAGTAAACCTCACAAGACTTAATATCTAACCAAAACTGCAATTTAAGCCAATCAATCTGGAGTACCCTTGTCAGCACTAGTAAAGCAATAGCATGATAAGATTCCCCTGGTATTTCCTAAGGGAAGGTGGTTTTGACTGAAATAATCTTTCTTTTCTTTTGCTAATAACATTGTCCCATCCTCTTTCTGACAAAAGAAAACTGTTTTGTACTGAAGATCCTTTCTTTTAGCTAGATGGGGTGCTGTCCAGTTCATGAATCATTTAGTAAAACCATTTAGGATTTTCAAATTTATTTGGAAAAATTCTGTTTTATAACAGATTTGGTCATAGAGACAGGATCCAACATGAATTTCCAGTGGCACTTAAAGACAATGAGAAACAAACTTGGCATGCTAGAAACTTGAGCTCTCTCTTTCTTTCTCACTGTTTCCCAGGGCCAAGGGTAAGTTTAGCTTGACTTGAGCTCAGCTATTTACTTTGAACCCAGCCCCCTCCCCCACCCCATCCAATTGGCTTCCCAGTCCAAGGCCTTGAGGTCAATTGCTAAAAAAGGAACTCCAGAAACCAAAGTGCTTAGGCATCAGTTTGACTCCCTAGGGAAACCCAAAGGACCAACTAAATGTAAAGAGATTCTTTATGTCCAGCATGAAATATGCCAACGTCCAGCATACCTGTTTATTTCACGTTTAAAATCTATGAACTTTATGGCCCTCCCTGGTGGCGCAGCGGGGTAAAGCACTGCACTGAGAAGCTAAAGCCACTTCCTCATGAGCTCGATTCCCGCCTGCCCCGGAGGAGTCCACATGGCGTGGCAGACCTCTCCTGACCCGCCCGCTGCTCCCCTCAGCAGTGTACTTCGTCGATCTGCCTGTTCTGCTCCCCACTCTGTCTCTGGTGAATCCTCTCGCCCTCCGTGTCTCTGGCCTGTACCCCAGTTCTGTATGAATAAATAAATAAATCTTTAAAAAAAAAAAATCTATGAACTTTAAAGTTGCAGATCTCTAAAGAAAAGGGCAAAATTTGACTGAAAATAGCCTAAAATTACAATGGTCATGATGGGGAATTTTTCAATGAGAGGAAGTTGACCAATTAAATGCATTTGACAGCAGCGGTCCCAACCAGAGCAAACAGAATGTGATGCCTGCTTTTATGGGTATGGAGAAGTTAACAAAGGCTTCAGTATTCTAAAATAGCTTCAGCAAAAGGCTCAGGATCCTTGTCCTGCTTCTCCCTGCCCATTCAGACTCCAGTTATTCTGTATCGACAGCTTCAGACTCAAGCCATTAATCCTCACTCCACTCCCACTCTGGCTGTGCTCCAGAAATGCACCAACCATCCTGGGTGCCAACTTGTTTTGTGTTCCCCTTACCCATTATAGTCTGGATTTGGGGAGTCCCAAATATTGGCATTTGCCTAATTCATTCCCTGTAGAAGGTTCTGCAAAACCAAGCCGCTTATGAGTTAGCACTGCCTTATTTTCATTACTGTTTACTCTATAGCTTAACTTTCCCCTTTTTAAACATTGTATGAATGTACTGATATGTTCCCAAACAATACTATTACTAGGCCCCTATGTCACAGAGAAAACCAAATTCTCGTCTCAATCACTCTAGATTATAAACTCCCATCATATCTTTAAGTTTGACCATTCTTAAATCTTTTGCTTACAAAGGGTTATTGTTTTGGTAAAGTTATCCTTAGGAATGCACTTCACTTTCAAGAAAATGGATGAAAAGTCTTTCACGATACCTAGAATACAGGTTTATGATACCTTTGAACTGGATTTAAGATGGCGTGTCTTGAGTATTTGGTAAAGTTTGTTAAGTTCTAATTATTGCATGGTGCAGTACCACATTAATAAAGAACCGGGGATGTGGAGCAGACTACATCATGCAGCATGCTGCTAAAGAGCAAGATCCTGGCCTCTTTATTGATAAAATAATTGTGCAGTATCCACAATCCAGTGTAGGAGGAAGTAGGCAAAAGGGAAGGGAGAGGGTGAAACTACAGTAAGAGGCGTAAGAGGCGGGGTGTGGTCTACCCTCCAGGTGCTGCTCATCTGCTTGATGACTCAGGATTGTAAGTGAGACCCAGCCCTAGTTCCCCAATCTGGGTTTCAATCTTATCAAGAAAGTGTTTCACTGATCAGCTCCTGGGGTCCCTTGTCAACCTCTGTCCTCAGCCCGCAGGTATTCCCAGTCATACCTCATGATGTATGCATCCATCATCAGCAAATCCCACCCCCTCTCCCCCCACCACCCACGTTCCCAGTCATACCTCATGATGCAGACCCTTTTCAGGGTAGGATAGTCAAGCTTCCTGCTCATGGTTGATTTGTAAGGCACCTTGTGAGATTTGGCTCCCATGACTGACTGACCAGTTACTGAAGGGCAGTTCTGACCCTGGATAAGATGCAGAACTGCAGGTCACAAAATGATGGCCCAACAGGTCACTAAAGAGTAGTAGACCCACACTAATTCTATTGTGTTGGAGGTTTTGTTAGATATCTGCAAAATTACTGGATCCTGAATTATTCTAATTTCCTCAAATATCTGGCTATGACTTTCCAGAGGAATGATTCCAGTTGTCTTTCAGTTTTGTGATTTGGAATTACTGGGACAAAGGCTGTTTTTGGTTGTCCTTGGGTGGAACGATATGCAAAATGAAACTCTAAATGAAGTCATTTTGACCTTAAACTAACCAAGAATTACCAGAGGGCCCCTGACATTTCTTAGATTTGTTCTCTTTCTTTATAAAAAGAGACATTAAGCTAAGTGTTCTTATTTGATATGTTGAATTACATGGAAACATTGGTAAATAAATCATACTAAGTCTTTTTTTGTGCTGTCCTTGCACAGATAATAAACAAGGGTTCTAGAAACTAGAACATTTTTAGAGTCTGTTAAGTATATAAAGTTATCGCTTTTACTTCTAGTTATCTTGAAATGTTGTATGTCACAGAAATGGCTACATTCCCCTGTTAATTGAGTTATAATGAACTTATCATTAGATCTTAACCTTAGTCATTCTTATGTTTTGTTGTTGTTAATCATTTGCAGATGATGCAAATAGCAAGGTGTCCTACATACATTCTTCAGTTGCAAGGAGACTCCCAGGGAAGATTTTGACAAATAAAGGTTCTAATAACTTTAGGGTTATAAGTCTGAACTCAGGGGAGGAATACAGATATAATATATTGTATATTCCTATGAATTGAACTGGATTCCAAATTATTTTAAGTTTCCTTAAATATCTGGCTACAATATCCAAAATGACATTTCCAACTTTTTCCCACTGTCCAAATTTTGAATCAATGACAGCAAAGACTGTCCTTGAATCCCCTTGGTAGGAACTTCATCAAGTCCTCCTCACTATTCAGATGGCAATCGAATTTCAGAGAATTTTAGAATGAGGACTTAGAGAACAGCTAAAGAAGCTTCCAAAAGCCAAATTGGGAAACTGAAAAATGCAGACATCAATGTAGCCTAACTTTACCTAAGATGTCAGATCAAGCAAGACTTTATACTTTTAAGTTCCTTCTTTTCTTTTACTCTGACATTAGCATGGCAAGATAAAACCTTCATCTGTATCTCCCAGACCATTGCTAGTAGAGGGGGAGAGAGATAACCAGTCCGTCTATGCTGTGACCTGTAGTTCTACCTATCACAAGTTTCAGCTTCCCAGATTTCAATGCCTTGAGTAATCTGTAAAACAAAAACAAACTCAGCCCCTCTTGACTGACAGACTCCCTAAACCCAGAGAAATTGACATCCCATTACTATACAAGGAAAGGAACACTAAGAAAAAGTAAACAATAAAACCACCTGTGTGGACTACAGACCTGTGAATTTTCTTGGCTTTCATAGATGTAACCTCTCCCTAATTCTTAAAGATATTGCAGAATCTGCTGCTAAATCATTAACTACCTAACATAGTCTTTAGATTGTACAGACCAAACTTGTGATAGTCTTTGATTGTCTGTTCAGTGAAAAGTTGTTGCCCAGGCCCTCCATGGTGGCACCACTGATAAGGACATGGCACTGTAAACTAGCCTCAACCACTTCAGTGTGAGTTCAATCCCCATCCCAGAGGTGATCCACATGGCGTGGCAGACCTCTCCTGAATGCCCGCTGCTCCCCTCAGCAGTGTACTTCATTGACCAGCCTGTTCTGCTCCCCACTCTGTCTCTGGTGAGTCCTCTCACCTCACCCCACCTATGGCCTGTAACCCAGTTCTGTATGCATAAATGAATAAATTAATCTTAAAAAAAAAGTTATTGCCCATCCTGTGACCAATACCACTTGCTGCAGCAGAATTAACAATCTGGGGAATTTGAAACTCAGTTACATAAGATCATTTAACAAACTACTTGTATAAAAGAGTAAACCAATAGGAGTGTCTTTCTTTGATATGTGTCTTGAGAACTCTCACTCTGAAATGCACCTGAACTATTAAGAAATTATTGTGTGTATAGTTATAATAATCTCCCTGACCCATTCTTTACTCCTAAAAGCTTTGCTAGCAACCAAGCAAAAATATGTCCTTCAGAATAACCTCAAAAAAAAAAAAAAAGACGGAATGAATGACAGATCTAAAGACTGTGAAGCTGGAGCCTTCATCTCAATGACCTATGAAGACAACGAGGATCAACAATATCAAAGAACTTCAGAGTATTCAGAGTATAGCTGGTAGTGGTTGTAAGACCTAAATGTTGATCACAATTCAATTGAATTGACAGTCTGATCAAAAGAGGCAAATTGTCTAAATAAAAAGAAACAGCACACTCAAAACAGAGATATATTTAACAACATATCCCACCAAAAGCAAGCAACTTCACCACAGTTTAACTTCTGAAAGTGGGATTTTAAACCAGTCAATCTAGAAAATTTTTGATCAGATTGGTAATAGTGGGGCCATATGCATGGTAAGACCATACACACACACACACACACACACACACCTTCCCTAAGGGAAAGTGGCCTTTCCTGAAATATTTTTTTCTTTTCTTTGGTGATAACCAAAGAATCCTTGTTGAATCCTATTTCTGTCTTCCACTTTGTATAATTCTTTGTAATGTCTTTCCATTTGCTAGATTGAGGGCTGCACACTTAATGAATCATTTAGATAAATTTTGTTTTTTAACATGCTATTCTTAAAAGTTTAACAATTTTGATTTAAATTTGTATGTTCTATAATCTAAGAAGCATATCATAAAAATCAGTGTTCAAATGGGATAATGGTTATATAAGATCAGTTTATTATAATTGTGTGTATTATGACTCAAATTCATTATCACACATAAGACCAAAAAGTAATATTAGCTCAGTTTAAAAACATTTAGAAAAATTAGTAGTGTGTGTATGTGTATATATCATTTTATATATATATATATATATACATATATATATACTAATGATAATTCTAACCATGGTAGATAAAATTATATCAACACTAATATGATTTCCAAAAGCAAATTAAATACACAATTAATTGTATAGACCAAAATTATTACTATTAAATTATATCTGAAGGAAAATGTGGTCACCTCTAATTTATGAAACACTTTTTTTTTTAAGGTTTCTTTTTTTTCCCATTGCATTTGATTAAGTTAATTAAGATTAATTCTTACAGAAGCCAAATCTGTCTTGTGGTTATAAAACCTTGAAATAAGTCTTTTATTAAATGTTTTTTTTTTTTTGGTATTTTTTTTCTGCCTGTTATTTCAATAAAAAGTTTAAGAATATTGTTTTAAGTTAAAATAGAAGATAAAAGTAAAGAGTAACCGTTAAATAACAAAGAAAGAACTTTGCCAATAAAACTATGTATGAAGCTGGAGAATTTGTTGAGTAAGAACTGCCTTTTTGTTTTACTTCGATTAGACATACTTATTTTTGGTATTTTATTTATTTATGCATACAAGAACTGGGGTACAGGCCAGTGTTGCAGGGAGTGATTGAATCCACAAGAGAGAATGGGGAGCAGAACAGACAGATCCACTGGAATACACTGCTGAAGGAGCAGTGGGCAAGACAGGACAGGTCTTCTTCAACATGAAACTCAGCTCCCTTGGCTGGGGATCGAACTCTTGCTGTAGTGGCTACAAATTATGTTGTAGTGCAGCGCTTTAACTCACTGCACCACCAAGAAGAGCCTAGACATATTTATTTTCTAATCTATCATCTTTTTTTTTTTTAGAGATTTATCATTTGTGTACAACATTTCTCAGCTAATGGCTCCTGCCTCTAACTTCATGTATCCAAAAGGAAATACCAGGAGCAGCATAGCTTATTCTACAAGTGAAAATTATTTTTAGCATAATAAGTTATATCTTTATACTTGATTTATTAGAAAATTTAAAGTATACATGGTGTTTATATTGCCTAGTAAACAGTATTAGAATTAAGGTCTTTATATACATCATTTTATTTTCCCTCACAGATAGTTGACACAAATAAAACCAGTATTTTGTAAATGGATTGTCAAAGAAACAGACTAAACTGAGCTGATTAGTAATCAAATGAAGAAGGGACTACTAAGAATATTACTTTATAAATAAGGAAGCAGAAAGTCAGAACATTTTAGCAATCTTCCAAAGGCCACGATTGTCAAATGTTAAAGTTAGGATTCAAATCCTAGTAATCTGACTCCAAGATGCCCTCATTACTCTGTGCCCTTTCATTTACAGATCTGTGACCACGTTTTATGCCTGATCATAAATTCAGCTTTGATTGAATTCTTTAGTAGAACTATTGATGACTCGTGTAAGTTAGACCTTACGTTCTTTCATTGTGCTATCTTTCTGATATGTCAATCATTTTAAAAATAATGACTGAATAAGTAACCTTAACTGACCCCAAGTAATACAACACGAGAACATGAAGTTGAGGCAAGCATTAATATTCTTTATCTTGTTAACTTGTTTTGAATTCAGGATTAATGAAGCTGAATCATGTATTGAAGTCCCACTTGAGTCACAAATTTTCTGGACTTAGTAGCTTCTCAGATCCTGACTAAGCATTTTTTTTTTTATCAGACAAATAAGGTTGCTTGCAAGAGTGTAAATGAAGCTGCCTCATCATGCTACCAAACAAATCAAAGTCCATGCACTAATGACGTCCAGATATTTCATATTTACTTATGAATTAAAGTCAATCCTAGTTTTAAGTTAAGTCTATGTTAAATATGCCTTCAATTTTGTGCATGCTTAACTGACATGACATAATCTCATATATCTTGGCCTGCTTTAGATTATAGAAAATGCACTGAAAGCCATGAGAAGGAAATTGTCAAACAGGACGGCTCAAAATGGAATCAGTGTGAAAAGTAAATGCCTCTACGTGAAGACCCAGAGATGAACACAAGGAAGGATTTTCCCAGGATGTAGAAATTCCAGTGCTAAACCTAGCAGAGTTGGGCACAGACTAGGACGGATGGCATTGTGTTGATGACAAGTAGTTGTGTTGTGTATGTTTGTTTGTTTTAAAGATTTATTTATTCATACAGAATGGGGGGTACAAGCCAGAGGTTCAGGGGCAGTGAGAGGCTTCGCCAGAGACAGAGTGGGGAGCAGAACAGGCAGATTGATGAGGTACACTGCTGAGGGGAGCAGCGGGCAGGTCAAGAGAGGTCTGACTCACCATGCGGATCACTTCCGGGGCATGCAAGGATGAACTCGTACTGAAGCTGTCATAGCTAGCTTGCAGTGCTGAGCTTTAACTCACTGGCCACCAGGGAGGGCCTTGATAAGTAGTTTTAAAAGTGGGAGAAATTTCATGTGACATAATTCTAGGGAAACCAATTAAAGTTGTATCAATTGCTCTGGTGACCATAACAAACTATAACAAACTGAGTGGCTTAAACAACAGAAATTATTTTCTCATGGATCAGGGGCCCAGAAACCTGAGGGAGAGCAGGGTGTTGGCTCTTCCTGAGGTCTGCCTCCTGACTGCAAATGGCTGTATTCTCCCTTGGTTTTGCATAGCTGTCATGGTGTCCATCAACTGTCTGCTGTCTTCCCTGTGTTTAAATGTCTTTGTATAAGGACACCAAGGAGATTGGGGAAACCCTGAAGACCTCATTTTAACTTAATCACCTCTTTTAAAACCTTATCTATAAATACAGACACATTGAGGTAATAGGGGTTAGGACTTCAATATGTGAGTTTGGAAAGGTGGAGTGAACACAACTCAGTCCATAACAGAAAGCCAGTATTTGAAAAATTCTGATTTAGCTTTCTAAATGTTTTTTTAGGCCTCAAAGTTTGAAACTGACTGTGAGTGAAAATTATCATAAAGGTATTAGTGACTCAAAACTGTCCCATTGAATATGCTGCCCCAAAATTTGTTAGTAAACAAATTTTAATCACCAACTATTTGACAAACTTTCATATGGTATCTTGTCTGAGAGGAAATTTCAACTTGATTACCAATATTATCAATTCCTAAGAGTTGGTGAATTGTGACATTGAAACTCAGTGTATTAATATATGCATAAGTATGTATGTATGTGTGTATGTGTGTGTGTGTGTGTATGTTTTGAGTATTTCAGTTACTTTAAATTTAGGGACAATTGATCTATGAAAACATTTTAAGAAAAAAATTGCAGTGTAAAACTGAAGCTGCTAGATGATATACAGGTGGTTAGATACATAGATGTGAAGCACAGACAGGTATACATATAGATGTATGTATAGATATGTATAATTACCCATATTTTCAAAGAAAAAGTATTGTATTCACCCTAGTCATGTTTTTGTTACTATAAAATTATTCAAAATTTAAGGCTATATTAAAATGTCTGATAGGATAATAATAGAAAAGGATTAAATTTAACACCTGAAAGATCATGAAACTAAGTAGTGCCACGGTAGATGAGGGATAATGAGATAATCCATTTCAAAGTTAGTCATAATGCATCATTCTGTACGAGTCCTTTAAAAAATGTATTTCAAAAAAATTTCCAAAAAACTAGACATTGCATTAGCTTTTCTAGCTACTACATCATATTACAAAGTTGTATTGAATATACTCTAGAAAAAAATTAGCCTTGCCATAATGAAGAGATCTCAACATCGTCTACAGAGATGACTGTGTTTATGTACCCAAGTTTAGGATCATAGTTACTGTTACAAATTGCATTTCTCATGAATATCTTTGCAATCTTGAAGGGACATAAAATATTCTTAACCAGAAGGTTGAGGATAAATCCAATCTTCCAAGCTAAGGGTGGGCATTTAACTCAGACCTCAGCTAAATTGATCATGGTAAGAGGATTAACTCAGGAAGCAGCAGTGACCCACAAATGGCATACAAGTTTTAATCATATTGTTAGGAAAAGGAAAGTAAGCCTTTTATTTTCCCCAGATTTTAATCAATGTATTTCTGGAACTCCCAGAAACTAAATGCTATGATTAAAGCCAGCACAGAGAATACAGACCAGGAGACACTAGCCACAACTCATCTTTACACTTCTCAATCATACCCTACATGACCTGAATTATATGAATTTATCTTCTTTTTTTACTCTCACCAGCTTAATTTTCATGTTTTTTACTTGCAACCAAAGTCATATAGGATAAATATCAATATAATGGATTCTGTAAATTTTATATACCTGTTTCTATAGATTTGATGGCCTTTTGGGATTTCTTTTTTGTTCTAATTTATACGGAGAGAACTCTGAGATTGCATATTTAGAAACCTCACTCTAATTCATATGTGTCTCTGAGGATGATACATGATTGGTATACATCAGTGATTCTCAGTCCAAGTACATCAAAATTATCTAAAGAGCTTGTTTAATTGTCTCCAGTCCCCATTACCAGAGTTTCTAGTCGAAGATCCATCTGGGATCTGAGAACTTAGATTTCTTACAAGTTTCCATAAATGACACTTCCTTGGCAAATCACTGCTCTAGTGAATAATATTCACTGTAGCCCTCACTACCCTCTGATTCAGTTCGCGGCTTTCAATGGACAACTCACACTATCTTATGAAAGCTACAAGGTAATAGAGCCCCTTTTTCTAGTCCTTTCCCTCCAGAATTGGACATTGAGATGGAAAAATGCAGTGCTTAGAGCTGGAGCAACTGTATGGAAATAAAGAGAAAAAAAGAAAATTGCTAAGGTAGGAATCCAATATTCTTACTGTTAGGGTCCGAGAACTCGATTACCGCGAAAGACAGAACGTCACACAAGAATGCAATTCGCAAAGTAGAGTTTATTGGGCTGGCTAGCCAGGGTCAAGCCATTCCCTGCCGGACACACAGGACCAAGGGTTCGGGCAAGACCCCAACCAAAGGAATGTCAGGGAATATAAAGGCCTTATTGGCCATTACATACGTCAGAGCCCGCGCAAATTCAGAGCCCGCGCAAATTCAACTTAGCAAATGGATTCAAAGATTAATAGACGTCACAGCCTGGGTCACAGTTCAACCACCCAATGACAGGTTTCCAAGAATAGATGTCTCATTTCCTGGTGCCTCAGGTCCAATCAGCCTAGGCCACACCATTCCCATTATCCAATCAATTTAAATGTACATTGCTCCTCTTCAACCTATAGTTTTAAGGGTCAGTATTTGCATGTGCATTTTGCAAGCCAGGATCTGGTCTTGTGGCTTTTGCCTTACCCACACCCCCCCCCATACTTTCTTTTCTTGTTTGTCCTGTTTTTGCTCCTATATTGGGGGGGGGGCGGGGGGATTGGCGGGGGTGCTTGCCTGGGCTAGTTTTGTTCAGGCCTGCGTTACTTCCTCCATTCCTTCATTACCAGCTCTAGCAGCAACTTCTTCAGTTCTTAATTAGACAAAGAAATCAGTACCATTGTTGCCTAATCATTACTCAGACACTGCTACTTCTAGCTAAATGTTCAGTTTGGGATCTACTGTAACTGATACAAAAATCATTCTCATGACTTTAAGTTATTCTAGTGCAGCTACATTTTGCTTTTAGTTACTACAAACCTGCAGCAGAGACTACAGCTTTCTGAACACAATAAATATCTAGTGATTTAACAGTGAATGGTAACAGTAATTTGACTTCAATAAATTAATTTGAGGGTTTTAGTCATAAAAAAGTTTCTCTGGCCCTCCCTGGTGGCAGTGGGTTAAAGCATAGCACTAAGAAGCTAAAGCCGGCCCCTTGGTGGCGCAGCAGGTTAAGGCGCTGCACTGGGAGGCTAAAGCCACTTCAGCATGAGTTCAATCCCCACCCCAGAGGTGATCCACATGGCGTGGCAGACCTCTCCTGCCCTGCCCACTGCTCCCCTCAGCAGTGCACTTCAGTCATCTGCCTGTTCTGCTCCCCACTCTGTCTCTCACCACCCCTGTACCTCTGGCCTGACCCCTGTTCTGTATGCATACATAAATAAATCTCTTTTTAAAAAAAAGTTCCTCATGTAAGATATTTTCACTTTCATTAGCTAAACAGACTGTAAAAATAACTTTTGACCAATGTATATTTTTTGTCAAAAATTATTTATAAATCTCACTTAGAACATCATTTCTCAAGATGTTCTAAGGAGCTAAGTCAACCACTTACTAGAGAAGAATACTTAGTAGTATAATTCAGGTAAAGTATCTTTAGGGCATATAATTTTTTTATATATATAATTTCTTAATTCTATATGAATGTTCCTGTAATTCAGATTTGCCCATTTACATCAAACACTTCTATGACTTCTTTGGAACACTGTAAAATGCAATTCTCATTAATCCATGCTATATTCTGCACCACAAAGCTTTGGTAATTTAGGTAGTATTTCTATAAATAAAATTAAATATTATTTTAATAAATATAGGTAAGTATCATAACTTCATGTGAGAAAATTACCAAGTCCAAATGTGATCTTGTAAAAAAAAAAAAAGTAAAAAGTTCAATATAAGTGCCATAAGCTTTAAGTCAAAGTAATTGCTCCCTTGTTAGTAATACAATAGCTTCATCTCTAAAATTATAGTACTTGGGAATAAGGACTGAAAAGTTAGCAATTTTCAGGCTAACAACCTACCTGTTTTCATTTGTTTAAAATTAACACAGAAAAAGGCATTTTGGGGATTGATATGTTTATCCCTCATTTTAAAACAATCAAGAGAAAAATTGTATTTTAAGTTGCAAGAAGATAATGATTCTAACTCACTGTTTTTAATTCTTTGTTTCACAATGTTGAACATTCTAAAGAAACTTATTTTGTAGTTTAGCCTTTATTTCAGTTTTGAAAGCATTTAACATGCTAGAATAGAAATAATTATTTGGAGTTGACAATTTTATACGATTCAAATCAAATAAAATTTTACTAATCTTTTTATTGCCTTATTCTATCAATACATATTAATTTACAACTGTTACTGGAAAACAAAATAAAATGATATGTTTAGGGTTCATCTCTTTTGGAAATCTTAGAATTTTCAGGTTCAATATGAAAGGGGGTTCTAACATGCAACACCATGACTGTATCAGATCTTCTGTATCATTTCCTTTTACTCAAAGGAACTAGGTGTCAGGGGAGAAATTTCTGAATTTATCAAGATTCTTATTCTCTGATGTGAGTGATTATCCTGATGTCTGAACTTCATAACCTCGTACCCAAAACAATGACAATTGAGTTACATCTGTGTAGTCTTCAGACTCGACTAACCTGGCTCCTTCTCCCATAAAGTAGAAGATTGGAATAGCAGCAAATCATGGATTCTAAGTATCCTTGAACCCAATCACATTTTTGTTGGCACTGTTTTTGGTACTTCTGGAACTTTCTTTGATCCTGCCTTTCCTTGGGCTGACTAGTTATTCTCAGCTATTTTGCAAAAATCTCTATGTTGCTCATGATAGCCAGTTTGTTTATACATCATATCTATGTGGACATAACAAAAGTTATACCTGTACTTTTTTTTTTTTTTTTTTAAAGATTTATTTATTTATTCATACAGAACTGGGGTACAGGCCAGAGGCTCAGGGGCGGTGAGAGGCTTCACCAGAGACAGAGCGGGGAGCAGAACAGGCAGATCTACGAAGTACACTGCTGAGGGAAGCAGCGGGCGGGCCAGGAGAGGTCTGGCTCGCCATGTGGTCTCCTCCGGGGCAGGCGGCAGGCGGGAATCGAACTCATGCGGAAGTGGCTTCAGATTCTCAGTGCTGTGCTTTAACCCGCTGCGCCACCAGGGAGGGCCATACCTGTACTTTTAAAAAAATTATTTATTTATTCATACAGAACTGGGGTACAGGCCAAAGATGTGGAGGGTGAGAGGATTCACCAAAGACAGAATGAGGTGCAGAGGGGAGCAGCGGGCAGGTCAGGAGAGGTCTGCCACACCATGTGGTCACCTCTGGGGCAGGTGGGAATTGAACTCATGCGGAAGTGGCTTAAACTTCTTAGTGCTGTGCTTTAACCCGCTGCGCCACCAGGGAGGGCCTATACCTGTACTTTTATCTCTTTCAGCTTTGCTGTCTATACACGCATCTGTATGAATATGTAGGTAGATGGCAAAAAGATAGAGAGATAGGCAGAAAATGATAACTACATAGAGACATATATTTACCATATATATGGATATATATACGATACTTTATATGTTTCTTTTCATATAAAGAACTACAGTGGACTTTTGAAAGCAAAAACTCCCTCGTCTCTCTGAATAACTTAAAGGTCACTGGCTATTAGTCTCTATTTAATGTCATCTAGCTGTACCTATAGATTAATCACATACCAATGAGACTGGTCAAGGCGCCAAAAATTCATAATAGCAACCTCAATGCAATAGTCAAAAATTATATACATAGCAGGCCCTCCCTGGTTGTATAACAGGTTAAAATGCATTACTATGAAGCTCTCCACAGACACTACAAAATGAATTCAATCCCCAACCTGGGAGCTGAACCACATGGTACAGCAGATCTCTCCTGTCTCTCCTGCTGCTCCCCTCAGCAGTGTATTTCAGTCAGTCTGCTTATTCTGCTGCTCACTCTGTCACTGGTGAATCTGCTAACCCCCCATACACACCTCTTACATACACCCCAGTTCTTGTATGCATAAATAAGTAAATCTTTAAAATATATAAAGATAAAAATTATATCAATAAAATCAACTCTCCTGTTTAATGATAGAAATAAACAGGAAGGTCACCATAATTTATTTTAAAAAATTACCTGACTCAATAATTAACTAAAATATTCAGACACTAGGATAATAAAGAAAAATTCTGTATATATATGTATATATATATATATATATATATATTCTTAAGATGTAAATGTTTGTTATGACCAGTTATGCAGCCAATTTTGTTTTCTTTTCTCGACAAAGTAGCTGTTATGACCAGTCCCTTTGAGCGCCTGTAAGAATCTGTCCTAGATAAAGATTCATTTGTTTATATGTATGTGTGTGTGGGGATACATACGTGTGCACAATGAAAACTGCTCAGAGCAAAAAAAACTCATGCCATTTGTGACACCTTAGGTGGAGTTTGAAAGCATAATGTGAAGTGATGAAAGTAGGAAGAATAAAGATAAATAATGGATGATGTCACTAATGTGGAACATAAAGTGCTACTTTACTATTAAATTAATAGTGTAAAGACAAGAACTGGACACTGAGGAGATGAGGGGGCCAGGGAGGGGAAAGAAAAAAGAGGAAGGAAATGCCATTGTCTGGCGGTGGACAGTGGGTGAGCTGGATGTGGGTGCACCATGGTGTAGTAACACCCCAATGGTGTAGTAACATGGTGCGATGTAATACCCCAATGCAGCCGCAGTCAAATAATTAATTACAAAAAGAGATTCATTTGGCCAACGGCCCTCCCTGGTGGCAAAATGAATTGAAATGCTATGAAGCAGTCCACAGACACTGCAGGCGAGTTTGATCCCCAGCCAGGGAGCTGACCCACATGGCGCGGCAGACCTCTCCTGGCCCATCCACTGCTCCCCTCAGCAGTGTACTTTGTCAGTGGCCTGTTCTGCTCCCCAGTCTGTCTCTGTCTCTCGTGAATCTTTTCAACCCCCACACCTCTGGACTGTACCCCAGTTCTTGTATGCATGAATAAATAAATCTTTATTTATAAGTAAATAAATAAATTTTTAAAAATATTTATTTGTTGAAAATATTTATGTAAATAGCAAATAATGTAGAGTGGGATTAGCACACCACACACACACACACACACATACACACAAACACACATACACCCCTATATATAAAAAGAAAAAAACACTGGATCTGTATAAGAAAAAGTAAGTTTGGAGTTTCCTTTGTCCTTTATGTAATTACTAGATCCTTTTTTACTCTCTCAAGAATGTTTTTCCAGATTATAATGACTTCAACTGACTGATCATGGTCATGGCTATGGATAAAGCTTTTATCAATAAAAATAAGGACAGATGGGGCCCTCCCTGGTGGCACAGCAGGTTAAAGACAGCACTAAGAAGCGAAAGTCACTTCAGCATGAGTCCGATCCCCGCCCAGGAGCTGACCCACATGGCGCAGCAGACCTCTCCTGACCGGCGGGCTGCTCCCCTCAGCAGTGTGCTTCGTCAATCTGTCTGTTCTGCTCCCCACTCTGTTGCTGGTGAATCCTTTCACCACCCTGGCACCTGTGGCCCGTACCCGAGTTCTGTATGCATAAATAAATAATATCTTTTAAAATTAATAAAAATAAAAATAACTAATAAATAGGAACAGATGGCAGGGTCATTCTCACAGGATGTACATTTTATAGAATAACATTCTACTAGTTAAGTTGAGCTGAATTTAAAAATAAAAGATCCTTTACCCTCTTGTCGATGACCTGTCTTATGGTTTGTTTTTGTTTTGTCTTGTTTTCTGCCTTTTATCCAAAGGCAAAAACAAACTCTTACTTTTATAAATCCACCAAATAAAAAGAGCTTATTATTTTTATGCTACCAGAAATTCAGTTTTTGATAAGAGCACTTTATTATTCCATTTAACTCACTTACTATCGCTCTCCTTAGGGATTTCAAAAAATTGGATGAGAACAACAAGTTGAGCAGATTCCTTATCTAACTGATGAAAATGATTGCAATATAATGTTATTTGGATACAAACAATTGCAGTCATTGCACAGGAGTTACCTGATATCACATGTTTTATTAAAGGAATCATATCAATTTTATGTACTATCATGCTGCCTTCTTAAGAAGTGAAGACCTAGAATGGACAGTTTCAGGGGCCACATCGATATGCTTAAGTATTTATGGTATAATTTTGTTGTTGTACCAATATAAGATATTGCCATTTAGTGATTTTAACATTTATGTTATGTCTTTTTTGTTCCACTGACTATTGTACTTAAATTTTTTTAAAAAAGTGTCTATTGCACTTCTGGGCACATTTCCTTCTAATTCCAACTTCCTGTGATGTAGTACCTTATGGGTTTCATTTCCTGCTTTTTTGGAGTATGTGCTATTCATTTACACTCATCCAACATTTAGATAGTGTGGTGTTTTGTGAAATTTTGATATATATATATATATATTTTTTTTTTTAAAGTTGTGGATTACTATGTGAAACTATATATGTGTGTGTGTAACTATATTTAAAATTTTTATATAAATATATATATAGTCTTTCTTAAGCATACACTTCATTATATGGGATTTAAAAGAAAAAAACTTACTGATGGTTAACATTGGCTTACCACTATATATGATTTGGAGGTGTATATTCACACCTCTTTAGCTATGTATCCCAACATCACAC
>NW_004567104.1:63454305-63516753 GCF_000260355.1 Condylura cristata | reverse complement strand
CCCCTGAGCCTCTGGCCTGTACCCCAGTTCTGTATGAATAAATAAATAAATCTTTAAAAAATAAATAAATAAATAGATAAATAATAGCAGCTACAATAATCAGGAGAACGATGCTCATGTAACGGCACTATGGAACTAACAAAATAGCAACATAGGTACTATAAGTAAATTAAAAGATATAATGAATTCTCCTAACAAAGAAAAAATACTAATAACATCCAAATCTTTCCTCTTCTATGATAAAAATTCTGCATCAAGGTCAAGAAACTCAAACTGAACTATAAGGAATTTCCAGAACCTAAGGTTTCAAATTATGTAATTAAATTTGTTAAAAATATATTAACTATGTTATCTTAAATAAATTAAGACAAGCAAAAAATCAAGTGAGCCTATTCAAGCATCAAGACTTGAGTAATCCAGCTTGTAAAAGTCTCAAGAGAGCACTGAGAAGACTTTCCCAATTTCAAGCTTTTCAATGGGAATTTTGTACAATTTTGCAAGGGAAATATTTCAAGGATCTGGGTAGGTGTTCAGTTAATGTATCTAGTGATGTTATTTACGCATTCAGGAAAACAAGGGGGGTTGTTAAAATTTGTACTATTTAGAGCCTTATCTTCTGGCAAACTGGGATTTGCTTTGCAGGAGAGGACCTTTTTGTTATAGATCAGCTTCTTCCAAGGTCAGCCCAGCTGAGTCTTGGCTTTTTGTTTTGTGCCCCTTTTTGAGAAGAGGAAGAGGGGGACCTTTTTATTGTTGATTTTAGGTTTCAGCTTCCCCAAATCTGAAGCCAAAGTTTAGGTATTTAAACACTTAGGAAGTGACCTTTGATTACGAGCATTCATTTGTACCCAAAGGAATTTTCTAATCATCCATCCTTCCTGCAGTCTCTAACGGTGCTTGACAAATAAAGGGAAGCTTCTGGAAGAGCAGCTGTAGCTGGGGCTGTGTTCATCAGCCAGGTGGACACAAGAGCCAAGACTTTCAACAACCAGCTGCAATTGCTTTTCTCGCATTTATGTTAAAGCATGTGATTTTCTACTTTATAAATATGCAAATTTTATTAGGAGCAGAATGATTTCTTTTTCATTCGGAGGAAGTCATAACTTAAGACCATGCTTGAATACTCCATATTTGTTTTGCTTTTCAAAACTGAAAGTTATTACCAGAACCATTTATTGAAAACTAATAGCTTGTCCTGTGAAAGGTAGAATTACATATGATGCCACTTGGTGTTTTTATAGGGTAAATTAAAAAGACAGGGGACTAATACACAAGAAGTACAGGTATTCTTTTATTGTTAAATGAAATAAAGTGAAATATTGAGTGTGGGTAAAGGAAGCAGGTACTGTTTTGAAGCCATTGTTAGAGTTCTCAAGCGTTGTCAGATAGCTCAACTTGTGAATCGAATAGAAGACTTATAAATTATGTTATGAAAATTTCTTTAAAAATAATCGATAAAGCCCTCCCTGGTGGTGCAGCAGGTTAAAGCACAGCACTAAGAAGCTAAAGCCACTTCAACATGAGTTCAATCCTAGCCCCAGAGGTGACCCACATGGCACGCAGACGTCTCCTGGCTCGCCTGCTGCTCCCCTCAGCATTGTACTTTATCAGTCCGTCTGTTCTGCTCCCTACTCTGTCTCTGGTGAATCCTCTCACTGCCTCTGCACCTCTGGCCTGTAACCCAGTTCTGTATGCAGAAATAAATAAATCTTTTAAAATAATAATAATAGTAATTGATAAAGCAGATTAAAAATAGTCAAAATCTCATTGTTTATCTTTTGTTAGAATGACTACATTTTCCGGTTTTCTTCTGTTCTTACATGCACCAAAAATTTTAAAAAATCCTGAGAAATTTGGGACAGCCTACCAAGTAAAAGATACTACACTCAATGAATGAAAAAGAGAAATGTCTCCTTAATAACCAGCAATAGCATAACAATTACATTTCAATCTGAATTAACTGACCTGGCCACCCAATGAAAATAAAACTCATTTATTTTTTCCAGCCTATTTTAGGTATGGTTGACAAATAAAATGATTTACATATTTAGATTATACAACATATTTTTTAACGGTGTGATTACGTGTATACACACACACATATATAAATGTATATAGCCTCACATACACTATGAAATTATCTGCTAACTCAGCACACCCATTACCTAACTTTTTTTTTTTAAGATTTATTTATTTATGCATACAGAATGGGGTTACAGGCCAGAGGAGCAGGAGTAGGGAGAGGATTCACCAGAGACTGAGTGGGGAGCAGAACAGGCAGATCGAAGAAGTACACTGCTGAGGGGAGCAGTGGGCGGTCCGGAGAGGTCTGCTGTGCCATGTGGATCACCTCCAGTGTGGGAACTCATGATGAGGTGGTTTCAGCTTCTTAGAGCTGTGCTTTAACCCACTGCACCACTAGGGAGGTCCCCCTTTTCATGGCTTTTAACCTTACTAGTATTGGAAGTTGTCACTTGTTCCTTCATGATTTACTTCTCCCATAAGCAAAAGGCATAATCTTCTTGTTGATTCTTTCTCATTAAAAGTAACTAATATTGTCTGTTGGCCCCCAACTATTTTAACTACTTTGTAGGGACATGAGATTTTTAGTAAAGATTTATTTATTTATTCATACAGAACTGGGGTACAGGCCAGAGGTGTGGTGGTGAGAAAATTCACCAGAGACAGTGGAGGGCAGAACAAGCTGATATATTAAAATGCACTGCAGAGGGTAGCAGTGGGTGAGACAGTCTGCTGTGCCATGTTGGATACCTTCCTGGCTGGGGATCGAACTCATGCTGCAGTGGCTGCACACAGCTTCATAATGTTATGCTTTATTTAGCCCCTTGTGCCATCAGGGAGGGCCAAAACATGAGATTTTAAACTTTTTTGCATTATTAATGACTAGTGTAAGTTACTTTCACAAATAAAACAATGTTAAGCATTGTTTTGCATTCCTAAACCTCCAGGGAAGGTAGTCACAAAGTTAAGCCTTCTCCTGTCATACTTAGGGTCCTCAGTGAAAACCACCTATCAGCACCTATTCCAAATGATGGGGAGACTTAAATTGCTTATGAGCCTGTGTCTTAGGGCAGAACTTTATTTCTCTGAAGTGACGTGGGGTAAGAGAGACACTCGTATATCATCCATCTTCTTTCTGACCTCATAAGATAGAAAAGTGTTCTAAAGCTTATCTCCACACTCTCACTTTTCATCCTCATGTCTAACCCCAGCCTGTTCTGATAATAACAGACCACATAGGTTGAAACTTGGTATAAATAGTGTTCTCAGGAAGTAAAATGTAACTTTCTCAATTCTTCCAACAATCCTATGAAATAGTGACAATCATTCTCTATATTTCACAGTGGGGGAGCTAAGACCTACATGGGTCAAATACATCACTGAAAATCATACAGGAAGGGGCAAAGAACAAATTCAAGTCCAAGTCTCCCTGATTCCAGAGTCCGCTTTCTCAGCCACAATGTATAAGTATGATGAACTACAGTATAGGAAAAATTAATTTGAAATTGACTGCTTATTTCAGGCTAGTTATACTTGTTATTCTGTGGAATAGAATATTATACTGAAAATAATTTCCTTATACTGAAAATAACTACATCTTTTTTAAAGAAAAAAGCATGAATCTCTGGAGATATCATTGCTGATTTCAGAATGTGTGTATGTAGGGTAACATGTTTATTCCAAGATTCCAAGAATAAAGTTTGATTACTCTTATGAATAGCAATAACACCACATATCTATTAAATTATTCATTCATGATTTAAATTAATGAATGATATCTTGCTCCAACAATTCTAATCAGCTTTGTAGTAAGGATCTTGATAAATATTTGTACTGTTTCCCATGCTATTTTAAAAAAAGATTATCTTGGGCCCTTCCTGGTGGCGCAGCAGGTTAAAGCACTGCAGTACGAAGCTTAAGCCACTTCCGCATGAGTTCGATCCTCGCCAGCCCCAGAGGAGATCCATATGGCGCGGCAGACCTCTCCTGACCCGCCCGCTACTCCCCTCAGCAATGTACTTCCTCGATCTGCCTGTTCTGCTCCCCACTCTGTTCCTGGTGAATTCTCTCACCCTTCACATCTCTGGCCTGTACCCCAGTTCTGTATGAATAAATAAATAAATCTTTAAAAAAAATCTTTAAAAAGAAAGATTATCTTACTTGAGTGGTTTGAATATCACATCAGAATTTAAGAAACTAGATATCCCTCTTTAATTCCATTAAATTCCTTTTAAAACATGAAGTAGTTCAATTTAAAAGTTCTAAACATTGAGAAACATATCTGACAAAATAAGTTAACTTGATGTATTTATATATCTAACTAAAGAAAATTCTAAATCACATATTTTATTTAATTTTATGATTTTTGTTATTTTTATAATAGTAAATTGGTCTTTATCAGAGTTAACACATTTTACCCTAAAAAATGCAGTGTAAGTGAAGGAAAAGTCATCATTTTAAGTGTTAATTTAAGAATCCCTTTGATTAACAATTTGTGAGATAAAAATTAATTTGCCTAAGTAGTTCTTCAATGCAACTTTGACACTGGGCATCATTCTATTTTAGAATTTGGAAATAAATGAACGCTGAATTTCTAAAGAATCTCCTGGAGGAAAAATTTAATCCCTGAATGCCTGTAAATATTTTACTGACAGTTAAATTCTTTTCCTCGTGGGCTCTTTAAAATTATCTATTAAATAATTCTGTATTATCTGTTCAAAAAGTAACTGCAGTAGCTTCATTTCTTTAAAGAAAAATAATTATTTGACTTTTCTAATTAAAAGATTCACTCCCACTTGTTAATTACATTCATAGAGTTTTAGTCAAGGAATTCATTTTACTTTAAATAATTTGCAAAAGAATTGTTTTTTTCTTTTTAGTGATCTACAAGTAGCCAAAATTTAATTCTCAGAGAAGTCAAACCCAATTTTTATCTAGATTGTCATCATTTAATGCAATGCAAGGGAAGACATTTTCACTCTTATTCTCTTTGGACCTGGTTTTATCCCATCAATTATTAAAATTTGGAACAATTACATTACCCTTCTCTTCTAAAATAATTATACTTTTTTTTCTTTCACATGCACTAATTTTTTACTATTGATATTGAGCATAAAACTAGAATCTCTTTCCCAGGACTGGAAATCTTATCTCTCTGCACACAGGACTAAAGCATAAGCAGACATTTTCTCTTGAAAAGAAGAAATATTCAAGTGAATTCTGATAAATGAGTAATTCCAATGTCTAAGGAGAGCAACTGGAATTTAGAAACCGAGTTTCTGCTGTTTCTGGTAAGCAGAGGTCGTGACTGCACCAATCCAGTTATTTTCTAACTGCAGATAATATTTCTCATGTACTCATATATCTATTATCATTCCACAAAGGCTGCAGTGACACGACCCCCATGACAACAATGAAGTTTTACCAAACCTTAAATTAATGATGTCAGATGCCCCTAAGAAGAACTATGTGTTTTCATATTAAAATGGATTTGGGAAGAAGCACATATATATCTCACACTAATTGAAATATTTCATTACTTGGGTATTTGATAAAGGAAGGATTCCATCAAAGCATGTTAAATTTAAAAAAATATCTAAGCAGTTTTTCTTGAAGAAAAAAAAAAGCACTTTAGAATCTCCAAATTTCAAATTATAATTTATATTACAAGTGTAAGTTTTCTTTATGGAGCTTTATTAACTAACTCATGTACCTTATATGATATAATTACCAATATTATAGAATAAAAGATTTCAAATACTCTGGTATTCAATTTCTCATACACACATCTCTACCTTGGATAGCAATATCTTGCAAAGCTAAAGTGAAGCTGTGAGTGCTTTCTATGGATTCATAGTATCAATTCTGTATTGATATTGCCATTAATTCATCTCGTTCCTTTTTTTTTAATAGTTATTTATTTATGCATACAAGAACTGGGGTACAAGCCAGAGGTCGGGGGGCTGAGAGGATTCCCCAGAGACAGAGTGGAGAGCAGAACAGGCAGACTGATAGAAATACGCTGCTGAGGGGAGCAGCAGGTGGGTGAGGAGAGGTCTGCCACTCCTGTGGGTCAGGTCCCAAGCCAGCTGGGAATTGAACTCATGCTACAGTGCTGTGGATCACTTCATACTGCTGTGCTTTAGATGTTGCACCACATGGGAGGACCCTAATTCATCTCATTCTACTTGGAGACACTGTAACATTTATATTGTAACAGGGTGGTCACCAGGAAAAAGGGAAGTTCAAGGTTTCCTGCCCCATCCAGAAGGAGGGTGGAGCTGAGCAGAGAAGAGAAGAATCTGGAGAGGAGTCTGAAGAAGAAGGAAGCAGGATGGAGAGCCAGAAGGTGATCTGAGGGAGCCACATGGAGCAGAGAGTCATATGAAGAAAGTGCATTTGCTTCTTGGTCCTGGACTGGTTGAAACAGATGTGGGTGAGAGTCTTGTGGGGAGGGTCATTATGGCAGCATTTATCTTGATTTTGATTTTGCTCTTTTCCTCTCAGTCTCATCTGGCCATTTATAACCTTTTTCTATGGTTCCCAGTCTGAAGGTACTTTCAAGCCTTGTTTGGGGCCAAATCCATTTGGGTAGACTTTTACCCATGAGGGGATTGGTAACTTGGATGTTTGATTTAGAAACTAGTCTTTGTCTTTTCTGTATTGCACACTCATTGTGTTAAAATTCCTTTCCATTAAAGCTCTATGTCTTGTCTTGATGCAGTTGATGGCAGAACCCATTTAGAGCAGACAGGTTTGGGGGTTTAGGGGTGCCCCTCTCCCTGCCCTGTAACCATATCAGCTCATTAACTGCTATCTATTCTCTAAGGACCATAGAATGGCTTGAGTCACTGGATCTTGCATTGGATTTGTGAAAATCCACAGATAGATCTGGGATCTAATTTAATTCACAACAATATTTTAATTTGCACTACATTAATGGGAGGCAAAAAATCACAGTAAAAGAGTAAAGATGCAACTAGAAGAATAATAGCCTTATGCAAACCATGGACACTGACAATATTGACTGGGTGTTGTTTCGTCCCGATTGCTGCAAGGAAGAAAGATGAAAGACTGGACGCAGAAAGGTTGAACAAGTAGAGTTTATTGCTCCCAGGCCACCGCCTAGACAGAGCTCCTTAGGGTGGGGTCTGCAGCTACTGCGAGTGCTGTCGGGGAAAGGGTCTCTTATATAGGCTTTAGGTTCAGTTTTCAAAAGCTGAGGTGGCGCTGTACACCTGGGTGCAAGGCCTGGTCACGGTCATTGTGCTATTGCCCATGTATGGTCACACAGGTCGCCTTTGTGACACTGCCCATATCTGGTAACACTCAATAGGTGGAAGCTCACCTGAAGCAAAACATATATCATGTTACTATTTTTTTTAAATATTTATTTATTTATTCATACAGAACTGGGTTACAGGCCAGAGATGTGGAGGGTGATAGGATTCACCAGAGACAGAGTGGGGGGCAGAACAGGCAGATCTACGAAGTACACTGCTGAGGGGAGCAGCGGGTGGGTCAGGAGAGGTCTGCCGCGCCATGTGGTCACCTCTGGGGCAGGCGGGAATCGAACTCATGGGGAAGTGGCTTTACCTTCTCAGTGCTGTGCTTTAACCCGCAGCACCACCGGGGAGGGCCCATCATGTTACTATTTTATCTTAAACTGACATACAAAAACTCTACTTCCATCAGAAATGTGTAGAAAACAGGGTGGAAGAGGAGAGCAAAAATAATCTTAATAATAATTAAGGCAGATTAGCTGTCCAAAGAAGCAAACTCTGTCCTAAATGACTTGTAATGGCAGAAAATTGGTGAACTCTTCTGTCAAGGCAGCCTAAAGACCTTGGTGCCACATATTGAGAAGCCAAGGTTTATCATCTCTTCAAAGAAAAACATTGGCTTTCATGTTGGGGAAGTTTTACATTTTGAAAAATGCATATATTTGCAGTTTTAAACAATATCTTCTTTACGAAGATATCTGGCAGGCAAACCTATGACCAAGTCACACTCTGTGTGTGTACTAGTAAACTGAAAGTAGTGTTTGATATGCTTTTCCCATTCATGATGAGACTTTTATTAAGGGATGTCTTTTTACATAGATCTGAACTGAAGAACTACATCATAATAAAATTCTTAGCAAAATCAACTATATTTGAAATGAAAAAGGCACATTCAGTTGTTTTTTTTTTAAAGTAGGTCAATCTTTGTATGATTTGCTAGTATTTTGCATTATAATGTGCCAGCGATTAATTGTGGATTATCTTGAAATGAGCGGGATAAAAGTAAACAGCCAGCTTGTAATGAATATCACACATAGCTATAAAAATTGTCATGCAGACCCAAAATATTAGTGTCTCCCTAGCCTTGTTTTTGTTTAGACTGAATCTTTATATTCTAGGTTCATATTTACCTATTTTAACTGTAGGTGCAATAACTTCTAGTATTTTTTTTTTAAGACTGAAATTTATATATACATATGGCAATGGGACCCCTGGGGCTGACCCCAGGGGGGATGCCAGGAGAATACTGACATTTAAGGTAGCTGAGGATTTTTCCCCAACAGAAGGAGCATTTAAATGGGTCATGACCCAAAGGTATTGAACTTCTTCCCTGGCTGACAGCTATTTACAAGAGCATAGTGGAGTAAGGAAGGAGAGGATTAGGGAGCTCCAATTGATCAGAAAATAGCATTCAAAGTTGAAACCTGTCTTTACTCCCAGGACCCGGCTTTTGAAAATCTGTTAGAGAAACCATTGTCGAGGGATGGCATAATCACAGAATGAAGTAAGAAGATTTAAAATTCTTAAGCAGTTGAAAATGCATTGAGATTCTAAGTTTTAAACCTGGCCCATAGGAAATAGTCATGTGAAACTGAAACACTGGGGTTATTCACTGATTCTTTCAAATGCTGACCAAACTCTCATAGAAAAATAGATACTTTCATTTTATAACTGCAACTGCATAATATACATTTATGTATATTAAAAAATATATGTGAAATAATGGACTGTTTATTCTATTTAATTTGAAATGATAATTTATACAAGCAACTAAAATATAAAGATAAGATTACTTTCATTAAGCTAAAATAAGTGTGCATTGTCCATCAAAGAATGGAAAAAATGTGTATCAAGCTAGCTTCATACTATGGCTTTTTACAGCTTTGGAGTTTTCATGCAAACAATTGCTGCCACAAGTTGTTACTAGAGACAGAGTGGGAGCAGAACAGACAGGTTCACTGAAATACACTACTGAGGAGAGCAGTAGGTGAGTCAGGAGAGGTCTGCTGCTCCATGTGGGTCACCTCCCTGGCCAGGGATGGAACTCATGCTGCAGTGGCTGCAGATAGCTTCATAGTGCTGCGCTTTAACCCACTGTGTCCCCAGGGAGGACTCAAAAATGAAAGTCTTAATAAAAATGCAAGTGTTGGAAGCTTGAAGGAATAATGTCTTAAGGAAAAACTCAACTGGATGTTATAAATGGATATATAGTTTTTTATTTTCTAATTGAAGAGACAATCTGCCATTTTGTGTGGATTTGTATTTGAAGTCTTATGTGTGTGTGTGCTGCTGGAGAAGACTGAGTTTTCAGGATCACTTCAGAGGTATGACATCTTCTATTAAGGTGTTTGTAAAAATGAGCTGGGAGTCGTTCAATGACCAGATGAAGGACCAGAGATCTATCATTGTTAAGATACAATTTTGAAAGTTTGGTTTGAAAGGTGAAATGACAATTGTAAGTGGGAGCTATTGAATACTAATCATGGGACAAGGACTCTTCTGAACACTTTACATAACTGAACTCAACCACAGTCCAAACACTTATGGAAGAAAAGATTCCCTATTGGAGAGAAGAGGAAACTGAAGTATGTACATTTCAACAATTTGACCAAATCACATTGTAAGTGGTAAGTGTGGATGCCAGCACCTGAACTCAAGAGCATTCATCATTGCTTACACCAGGAGAAAAGGCGAATATCGATAACACACAACAGCACTGAAGTGAGAACAACTGTGGACTTTGATGAGTGACCCAACGATAAGCTAGTACTTCCCATCTATGAAAAGAATTAATAACACTCACTGCACAGCATTGCTATATATTAAGTGAAACTGTGTATGCGAAAGGTTGTTTTGTGTGAACTATTAAATTCTGTATTTCTCATAGAGATTTTATATCTCGAAATCTTCTAGAACAAGGTCATAATTCATTTGATAAATATTAACCCTCTCTCTCCTTTTTCACCAGTGAAAGAACTAAAATCAACAGCTCATGTTGGGTACAGTTTAGTTCAGAAAACAAGATATGTTTACATATTTTGACTAATAGAACATCTCTTCCTCATTTATCAACTAGTTTCATATAATTCACTTATATGAACAGTATAATTATCAGATATACCTAGAGACCTACTTTTGTGTAAAAAAACAAAAAAAATCAGGCAGCTTTCATGTCATTGAGACAAATATTTCATTTGTATTGATATGTAGCTTTAAATTGTTGATCTTATATCTGACAATAGAACTTGTTTAAAATAGCTAATCAAAACTATGATCTTTGACATTTATAAATAATAAATATGAAACATGCAAATATAATGGGTTTTAAATCTCTGGATATTAATACAGGGACAAAATACAATCTTTAAAAGTATATAATTGTATTATATAACTACTATGTCATGCACTAATACATTTGTTTGAGCATTTTATGCTTAGCATTTTGATGTTTTTTTTTTTTTAAATATGTTTAGCCATAAACAAAGGAAAGAACCAAATAGATTGCTTCCTCAAAATATGGCTTGTATCTTCTAAATGTGTTGTATCTATTGCCTCATTTAATTATCAGTCTAATAAAAAAGGAGCTATTGTGGTTTCCATTTAAAGATGGTAGAAATGTAGCAGAAAGGTTTTTATGACCTGCCCAAATTTCTCAAGCTTGTGAGTGTTTAACTGGTTACACCAAGAGAAATATGCTTTGAAAAAGAGCATTTTTAGTGACCCTCTTACAGCAAAGTATATTGATCTCGAACTCACTTAGACAAAGTCATAATCCACTTTTCTGATACATATACACAGACCAGTGTCTCAAAATATAGTCAGAGCAGCAGATGGCTGTGGGTCAGGTTAGGAGACTATATTAAAGTGTACCTCTTGAGTTGCTAAGGATCATTTAATTCAAAATCCCTGCTGATTGGGCCTGAAAATCTATGTTAAAAAAATTAATAAAATGCCTAGATGATTCTTGAACAAACGAAATATGAAGGACATGATACTTTTCAAGCAGGAACATGATTATGCTCTCAACTCTGAAAGCAAACATGGTGAGCAAGCTCCACAAATATGTTAAATGCAATAAACTACAAAATAGTAAGTCAATTTGTTAATGGGTCATTTTCTCCAGATTAATAATAAATAATAGCAAAATTATTTGTCACTGTAAACCTAACTCTCTGCATGCATGTTGAATGAAATCTGCATTCCTGTTTTCCTTCTTTTCTCATTTAATTTTAGCATTTTCATCACAGCAGCACGCACTCTTGTACATGGCTCTGGGATTTGTAAAAAACAGATGTGAAAGTGCATGGCATTGTAAAGAATGCATTTAATGGCTTGGAAAACAAAACAAAAATCACCTAAGAATTTATATCAAAAGTGTTATGCTTAGTATGTTTTGGGATTACACAGAGAGGGCACGTATAAACTCTTTCATTGTGAAAGATAAAAATAGTTTAATTTTAACAGCCAACTTTTCAAGCAACTGTACCTCTCATTTTCTTTTTAATTTCAATATTCTGCAAAGACCATTTGCATATATAACTAAGAATCCCAATACAAAATTTCACATAACCCAAACTGACCTCTCTAACCTTCTGCAATAAAATTAGCCTCTTTTCACACATTAGATACTTATATTTTATATGAATTTTAGATTTATTATGTTATGCTGAAATAACCATATAAGGGCACATAACAACTGTTAGCTGTAGGTCTCCCTAAAAATAATTAAGCTAAAATAGTTAGTTTGAGATTGTGATTTGAAGGGGCAGGCCCTCCAGTAGGAAACCCATGTTGAAAAGCCAAGTATGGAAAAGCTATTTCTTTTTAATTTTTTTTTAAAAGATGTATTTATTTATACATACAGGCCAGAGGTACAGAAACTGTGAAGGGATTCACCAGAGACAGAGTGGGGAGCAGAACAAGCAGATTGACTAAAATATACTGCTGAGGGGAGCAGCTGGAGGGTCAGGAGAGGTCTGCTGCACTATGTGGGTCACATCCGTGGCCAGGATTGAACTGATGTTGATGTGGCTGCTGCTAGCTTTGTAGTGCTGAGCTTTAACCCATTGGGCCACCAGGGAGGGCCCTGGGAAAGCTGTTTCTCTAAATAATGTACTAACATCAAAGATGATTCTGATTCTGCCATTCGGTCCTGATTAACAATGACTTCTGCTTTACCTAGATAAACCAGAACCTGGGCATAAAGACATTCCTTTATTGAACTCTAAGGTTAAAATAAGGTTCTTAGCCAAAAAAATAAATAAACACATGCCTTTTGCAGCAACATGGATGGAGCTGGAAAAGATCATGCTTTGTGAAATAAACCAGAAAGAAAAGGAAAAATACCAGATGGTTTCACTCAGCAGGAGTATAAAGGACCAGGCAAGAAAATAATAATAATGAACAACTATATACCAGAGACATTTCACGGGGGTGGAGTGGGGAATGGGATCAAAAACAGTGGGGGGAAGGAAGTTCAGTGGACTATGGTGATGGCACATGGGTAATTTGGTGATGGGAAGCCCACGGGGGTTACAACTGAAATGGGAAAAGGCACAAAATGATGTAAAAATTAACTATTACATAAGATTCTTAGACTGTTTCGCCTGCTTTAATAATACCATCCTTTGGGTGCTATAAACAACATAATTGATTTCTCACAGTTCTATCGGCACAGGCACCTACAGATTTAGTGTATTGTGAGGGATCATAAACAGACTTGTCTTCTGGCTGCGTCCCTCATGGCAGAAGGGGAAAAGCACTTTCTAGCACTTTCTTCTTAAAGGTAATCTTAACAAGGGCATTTAATCCTTTTGTGAGGATTCCAACCTCATGGTAAATGATTGCCCTAAAACTCTACCTCTGAATACTACCAAATCAGAGAATATGTTTCAACAGAAGTATTTGGGGAGGATATAAACATTCAGTCCATATTAGGAATTTTAAGTTCTTTAAACCAGATGATTCTCTTGTGAGATTTAGTTGTTAACTTGCTGTTAGTGGTTTTTAAATGCTATTTAAATGTTCTAGGCTTAATTTGTAGAATATTATGTTAAGGAATGAACACCCACCCGCCCCCTCCCCCCCACCCCTGCTGAGGCCAGTTTGATAGTAATAGTGGCAATTAACATTACAAGGAAATTAGCCAGGGGAATGGATGGTCCACAGGCAAATTGAAAAGCTTCCCCCATTTCTTATAGAAGTCTCTGAATGTGTTTTAGGAAGATGACTTACAAATTTCCTGAGATCTAATTCTGCTTTTTTGGTTGTTGTTATTCCTGCTTAATTTCTCCTTTTTGTCTCTTATCCTCTTGTTTCCTCATTTCTTATTTAGCTATACTAATTTAATTGAAGTTAGCAAAGCAATTTATTTGTAACTTGTAAATACACACAAATAAAAGGTTCATTGATAGCCTGCTGGGAAAGTCACAAGGCCAGCATGCTTGACTTAAATCCTTTTTTAAATTATTTTTTAGATATATATTTATATATATGTGTATGTGGATTTTATATCATTCTTCATTTTGTACATTCTTTCTAATGCATGTAGAGACACCAACTTCTCCTGACCATTTTTTTCATAAAACCTTGTGCTTAACAGTACCTATCATACCGACAGTTTCTTTTTATACTAGCTAAATAGAATTTACAAATTAGAAACATGCTAGAATTTATATTTTTATACTTATTTACTTATACAGAACACTATGTGAGTTCCAGAATGAAATGGTCACAATCAACTTTGTAATCCTTTGATTTTAGTTTGGGAGGAATTCCCATTGACTAGCTTGGTAGGAAAGTAATGTTCGGTGCTAACAATTGACTAGCTGAATGACAGAGAAACATGGAAGCTGTCCCAAACGCACTGTTAAAAAATGGGATTTTCAAGTAGTAGTTCTTTGGCCTTGTATGATGGAAACTGAATTTCTCTCCCAAAGATGCTTAGGGAAGTTTATGTCATTAAGGAAAACAAGCATTGACTAGTTTGAATAATTTATTTTAAAACATCAATTACTATTTTATAGCTTAATTCTAACATGGAGCTAAAGTTTGCAAGAGTGAATGAAAAATGTATGTAAGGAGAAAGAAGCACAGAAAGTATTTTTTCAGTTCACATAAATAGCCATGTGGTGCTAGAATGTTTATTACTTGTGGTAGATAATTTGCTAGCAGATACAAGTGCATCCATGCCAAGATCTAATGAGTGGCAAGGTAGGAGGATAAATATCATTCTTGGGAAAGAGCCATGTTGATGGAGAGAGCAGAGAAGATGTGAGAATAATGTTTTTTAAAATGAAATTTATCAGAATAATACTCAAGAGAACTAAAGAGAAGCAGTTCATTGACATTATATTTTAAGTTGTATCATTTCAGAGATAATGGATTTTTAAAATTTTTTATTGCGGTAACATTGATTTAAATCATTATGCTGAGTAAGTATAAGGTCCCTCCCTTTTGTTTGCTTAGGGTGTCCACTACCTCTCACCACACTGTCCACATCCTTTCCCTAGAAGAGACAATTATACTGAATTAAGATTTTAGGAAGAGGAGGATTAAATAGAAGATTGTGAAAAGGAACTCTACTCACCAGAGAAAAAAAAATTAATAATATGTGCTCTATAGTTGACAACCTTCATGACTTTATTTTCTGCAAGAATTTCTTGAATGTTTAATTGTCCAAATAACTCAACTATTGCATTTAGGCAGTGCATTAAACATTTTCTAATACCAAAGTAGTATTCTTAAGCAATTGCTATTACACTGATTTCCTCTCAACAGATTTTTTTTTTAAAGATTTATTTATTTGAATGAACAACCATAGACCAGAGACATTCTGTGGGAGTGGAGTGGGGAATGGGATCAAAAACGGGGGGAGGGAGGGAAATGCACGGGACTATGGTGGTGGCCCAGGGGTGATTTGGTGATGGGAAACCTGTGGGGATTACAATTGAGATAAAAAAAAAATGTGAAAAATGATGTAAAAATAAACTTTTTAATAAAAATAAAAAAAAAGATTTATTTATTTGAGCATTCAGAACTGGGGTACAGGCCAGAGGCTCAGGGGTGGCGAGAGGCTTCACCAGAGACAGAGTGGGGAGCAGAACAGGCAGATCTACGAAGTACACTGCTGAGGGGAGCAGCGGGCGGGTCAGGAGAGGTCTGCCGGGCCATGTGGTCACCTCCAGGGCAGGCGGCAGGTGGGAATGGAACTCATGCGGAAGTGGCTTTAGCTTCTCAATGTTGTGCTTTAACCCGCTGCGCCACCAGGGAGGGCCTCAACAGATTTTTAAATAATGTAAGAAAAGATATTATAACGACTGCTTTGCTAACATTTATATGATTAGGTCAGAATACTTTAACAAGGTATTATTTTGTTTTAAAATATATAATTATGCATATCTCACTGCTCTTTTTTAGTGAGGTGTGTTGTAATTCCATCATTTAAAAATGGGAATTAAATTATGATACTAGGTAATATCTATGAAATAACAGTCATGTGATTCTGCAGTTCATCCCAATTTATCACATATATCTGTGATTCTGATAGACACCAGATTTTTGAGATTGTCAAGGAAATGGAAGTTCCAACACTTGTGGTATCAATGTGTTCTATGCCCAGACTGTATTGACCCTGATGGAAAGATGCATTAGGACAGTTTGTCTAAGTCAGATTCCACTGTAGATCATATTTGCCTATGAGCATTTTGCTGAGGAATCCAGTGACCCTTTGGTGTTCTCTAATTATAGGATTCCACAACCCTTGTCTTCTTGATAGCCACCCTACAGAAAACTATTCTATGCCTGTCAGTTACTATCTCATACCTCTACTCTTCATTCTCAAGTGACTTATATGTTAGATAAGCTTCTCTAAACTAATGAGACCAGTTCCTTCAAAAGGGTCAGTTTGATTTTTCTTCCTACATTCCAAATAGACCTCTTGTCATCTTAAAGCCAATCTAGGTCTGATGTCCATCAGGAAGTCTATTACCATTACTTGAAGAATGCAGATCATTTTACAAAGGAGCAGTGAAGACTTGAAAGGCAGAGAAACTTCTGTTTTACCCCACATCCCTCCACACCCCCACACCCCACACCCCCCCACCTTACCCCACCCTAATCAAAGAGATCACTATATCAAAAAAAAAGTTTGTTCTTTGAAAATGTAATCACTACTGTATCTAGTTTGGGGTTCTCACCCGGTTGCAGGTATCTCTCTGTGTAAGAATCTCATCTTTAATTGAAGTAGAGATGAAGTCACCCCCTTTCTTGTCTGTCATATCAAGTCTCCCCCTCTTAGTCATTGGTCCCAGATCCCAAAATGCAAGATAAATATTGCTGGCCTTCTTTATTCTCTGAAATTTACAACCATTTAAATACTCTATATGAAGGTTGTTGAATCATTTTTTCTTTAATAATCCTTCTGATTAATAATTAATAATCCTTACCCAGTCCAAGAAGAACCCAGAGGGGCTAGAATGATTTCTCTTGTGTTCCTACACTGCTTGTGCTTCTAACTGCTCAGGAGATATTACAGTTTCATAAGAGATTTAAAGATGATATCTAGGCTTTACCCATGGTATAATTTTCTGTCTCTAACTCTTAAGTAGTTTTTCTTTGCACACACCCATAAATCTAGCTTAATGCATGCCTCTCTTTAAAATGCTTTCCTACTATTGACTGTCTTCACTTTGATTATGATGCTTTTATAAGTTCTATATAAATAATAACTCCTTTCTTTTCAAAAACCTAAGAAAAGATAATGAGTACTATTTGAATAGGAAAGATAATACAGACAGTATGAAAGTCCTGGGCTATATATTTTATACTCTGGTGACTCTAATACTTAAATGATTTTTGTGTTTGTTTTTTTAAAATATTTATTTATTTCTTCATACAGAACTGGAGTACAGGCCAGATGTGCAGGTACAGTGAAAGGATTCACCAGAGACCGAGTGGGGAGCAGAACAGGCAAATCGTCAAAGTACTCTACTGAAGGGAGCAGCGGGCAGGCCAGGACAGGTCTACCATACCATGAGGTCACTCCAGGGCAGGCGGGGATCGAACTCATGTGGAAGTAACTTTATTTTCTTAGTGTTGTGCTTTAACCCGCTGTACCACGAGGGGTTAAATGTTTTATATTAAAATAAAATAAAATAAAAACTCATTTGCTGTCTTTATCAAAAGTTCTTCCAAAACTCTGTTACACGTACTAAGAAAACATTGCTTAAAAGAAAGCATGAAGTGGGCCCTCCCTGGTGGAGCAACAGGTTATAAAACAGCACTGCAAGCTAGCCATAGCTAGCTTGGGGTGTTGCACTCAGTGTGAGTGCAACACCCCACCCCCAGGTGATCCACATGGTGCAGCAGACCTCTCCTGACCCACCTGCTTCTCCCCTCAGCAGTGTACTTCGCTGATTTGCCTGTTCTGTTCCCCACCCTGTCTCTGGTGAAGCCTCTGACAGCCCCTATATCTCTGGCCTGGACCCCAGTTCTGTATAAATAAACAAATAAATCTTAAAAAGAAAAAAGAAAGCATGAAAACTGCCGATAAATCAGTTATTCTATCTTTATCATCAACTAAACTGTTTCCTTGCTGACTATTTCTGGGTAAAACATCTTTTAAATTCTCTCACTACAATTCCTCTATCAATAATATGATCACAAAAAATACTTGCTGTCTTTTACGTGATAGTATTAACAGAATTAATTGAATTTTTAAAATGTAATGAACTATTTAAATGCAATGAATTATAACAAAAAGGAAAAAAATAAGAAAGACCATTTGCCCTGGGTAAATTTGTAAAAGCAAAAGGAGATGAACATGTGTAAACTTCAAATGGTTCGCAGTGATTCCTGAGGATCATAGAAGAGATTTTATCTGGAATTGGATATAAAAGGAAAATTGACTTTTCCAGTATATTGTTTTCAATATTGTTTAACCATATGAAAGACGATTTATAAGGAAGAATGTAGAATCCAGATTAATTAAAAGATTTCAGAGAAAACCATATGGATTAAGGGACTTTATGACTTTAGGAAAGAAAAAAAGGGTGCTGTACAACATTCTGCACTAAAGCATTCTTTCACCATAATTTGAAGTCATTAATTAGCTCTTGATTCATGTTCTCATAGTCAAATTTCAGCTTCCACTTAGTGGGTGCAAAAGAAGCATATGTTGATGTGTGGCCATGCGTGACAATGAACTTTTCTGCTTAGATTTATTTTCTAGACTAATGCTGAAAGTGGGTCAATTTTCACTAGCTTGGTGTTGCAAATAAGAGTCGTGGAGCAGACCACATAATGCAGCATGCTGCTGAAGAGCAAGATCTTGGCCCTTTTACTGATGAAATAATCATAGAGCATCAATTGTAGGAGGAAGTAGGTAAAAGGAAAATGGGAAGTTGTGGAACTATCATCTAGAGTGGGGGGGGGGAGGTGAGTCTGCTCTCCAGGTGCTTCTCATCTGCTTGATGACTCAGTATTGTAATTAACAACCAGCCCAAGACCCCAATCAGGGTTTCAATCTTATCAACAAGGTGTTTCAATGATCAGCTTTTGGGATCCCTTGTCAATTGGTCCTCAGCTCTCTGGGTGTTCCCAGTCATACCTTGGGTGATGTGTAAGTCAGCAGTAAGTTTATGCATACGTCATCAGCCCCCCAGACATTCCCAGTCATACCTCTTGATGTAGACTCTTCCCAGGGTAGACTCTTCCCAGGGTGATCAAGATTTCTGCTCTTGATTGATTTGAAAGGCATCTTGTCAGATTTGGTTCCTATGACAGACTAACCAGTTACTGAAGGGCCATTCTGACCTTGTAGAGGATGCAGAATTGCGGGTAACAAGATGGCCCAATATACCTTAGGATTAACAGACCCACTCTCTGGTCATCTAAAATTATGTCTACATCAAGACATGATTTGAGGGGGGGGGGAGTTTCTCTTTGAGATATATGAGAGACAGCAAAGTGTTCAATGAAAGCAAAATAAAACTGATTATTTTGTAAGACAACTAAGTGAAACTGCAAATGCAATACAGGTGGTCTCAGTTTACCAGAACCGGAGACTAGATCTACTTAAGTAAGATCTTCTATAGACATTTCACTGGACTTGTCAGACATTCAAAACCAAAACAAGAGCTGAAACATTAATACAAAATTCCCTCTATAAGACAGTGGGGAAAATATTTGTAATAGACAAGGAAATGAAAAGCCCACTTTACTTGACTGGTGACAGAAGTCATAAATTCATGTTGACCAGACCAATGAGACATAATAAATGTCACTCCATATCAAACTGACTTACCTTACCTTTAAGAAAGGATATAGGACATGACACATGGAATGGTTGGTGATGGTTAGTAGAGGTCAGGGTGTGACAGGGCAGGGAGAGAGGAACCCCAGAGCCCCCAAACCTGCCTGCTCTAAATAAGTTCTGCCATCCACCACATTAAAATAAAACATGTGAGACCTTTAATGAAAAGTAACTTTAATAAAGTGAAAGGTTTTTGCCATACAGAAAAGATGAAGAATATAGTCTCTAAATAAAGCACCCAAAGTTACCCATCCCCTCGTAGGTATAAGTCCACCCAAAAGGGATTGGCCCAAAGCAGGCCCCGAAAGCCGCCACAAGTCATCTTCAGCAGAGACGCATAGAAAAGGGTCAGAAATTGCCACACAAGTCTGAGAGGAAAAGAGCAAAATCAAGATAAAAACTGCCATTGTTAACCTCCCCATAGGTCTCTCACCCATATCTGTTTCAACCAGCGCAAGGCAAGAAACAAGGGCTGCTTTTTCACATGTCTCTCTGCTCCATGTGGCTCCTGCAGGTCTTTTGTCTCTCTACTCTGCTTCTTCCTCTTCAGTCTCTTCTCTATATTCTTCAGTTATCAGGTAACTTATTATTATTATTTTTTTACTTATGTATGCATACAGAACTGGGGTACAAGCCAGAGGTGCAGGGGAAGTGAGAAGATTCACCAGAGACAGAGTAGGGAGCAGAACAGGCAGATCGATGAAGTACACTGCTGAGGGGAGCAGCCGGAGAGTCAGGAGAGGTCTGCCGAGCCATATGGATCACCTTCGGGGCAGGGGGTTGAACTCACACTGAACTCAAGCGGCTGTGGCTCGCTTGCAGTGCTGTGTCCTTACCCATTGCACAGGGAGGGGCCAGTACTTATTGTTTTTAAATATTTTATTTATTTATGCATACAAGAACTGGAGTATGGGCAGCTCTTCCTGCACGCTTATGACTATGCTAATGTCCTTTCCTGTCTTGTTCTAGTAAATTTACTCTTTAAATATTAAAAAAGAAAAGAACTGGTGTACAGGTCAGTTGTACAGAGGGTGAGAGGATTCACCAGAAACAGAGTGGGTGAGAGGATTCACCAAGTCAGGCAGGTAGACTGACTGAAATACACTGCTGAGGGAAGCAAAGGGTGGGAAAGGAGATGTCTCCCTGACCCAGGATCGAACTCTTGCTTCAGTGGCTGCTGGCAGCTTCATAATGCTGTGCTTTAACCCATTGAGCCACCAGGCAGGGCCCTCAGGTACTTATTAATAACTGAAGAATTCTGATAAACAGAACCAGTGTTGAGTTGACAGAGTACTCTGCACTTTCCCAGAGTTCATTGCGCTCCTGCATATGCTCCTTAAGTTAGGGTTGCCAGAGTCTTTTCACTAGAGGGATTGTCACAGACAATGATGCAATTTTTTTTTCTTTCTAAAGAAAGAAAAATTATTTTAAATTGGACTAAATAAGAGAATTTTCAAGCCAATTAAAAACTGTTTCAAGGTGACTACATGAGTATCAGATTGAAAAAATCAAAGAAGTAGATGAATACTGAGGAAATACAAATCAAGGAAAATGGAAATTAGGTATTGATGTCTGCTCTAAAATGTTAGACTAAACACCATTCTTTGTCCAGCATCATGCACACTGACATCCTAATCAAAATCAGGATTCTAGTAACAAAGAAGATAGAAAAAAGAATGTTGGGTATGCAGTTAATACCATCTGCCACAAGAGACACAAATGAGTAAAGAAAAGGCAGAGAACTTAGTTTCTTCTCGAGAGTTGCTCTCATGTACAACGTACCTGTTAAATTGATGCTTATAGTCAATTATTTCCTTTGTAAGAACTAACTAATCAGCCAGCAAAAACTAAACTACAATGAGAGGCATTCCAATGAATCATATTTTATGATAAACAGAAAATCTAAAAGATTTCACAACTTTAAACAGGCTGAATGGAGGATAAGAGTTACGGTAAGTGGAAGGCAAAATACCTTTCTGTTGTAAATTTTTAATTTAAACTTAAAAGCATTGTCCTTTTAATGCCTGTAGGGAAAAAAAAACTCAAATTGTTACATTTGAGTACACTATGAAGAATATGTTATTATACTGTTAATTGATAAACCATCTGTCAACACATTTTTCTAACTCTATTTTTCAAAGTTTATCATAAAAGTGTATCATTTTATAATGAAGGAGATCTTTGGTAAGCCAGTAAATAAATAGGGATACCAAAAGAAAAATGGCTGCAAAATTTTACATGAAGTGTATATTCCCACCATCAACAGTGCTTAACAATGAAATAAATTAAGGTTTATCACTTTATCATAAAGGAAGATTTTTTTTTTTAAGATTGATTTATGCATGCATACAGAACAGGTACAGGCCAGAGGTGCAGGGGCAGTGAGAGGACTCACCAGACAGAGTGGGGAGCAGAACAGGCTGACTGACGAATTACACTGCTGAGGGGAGTAGCGGGTAGGTCAGGAGAGCTCTGCTGTGCCATGAGGGTCACCTTCAGAGCCGGGGATTAAACTTGTACTGAAGCGGCTGTGGCCAGCTTGCAGTGTTGCATTTTAATCTGCTGCACCACCAGGGCCCCAAAAAGGAAGTTTTAATAAAACCAATAAATTAGATATCTCTTTAGTCAAAAAAAGTATAGGGCACTGAATTCTACTCTTCATGGAACTTCTTGTTCTGAACATCACAACTTGATGTATAAGAGCAACACTCTATAACTAGAATTTGAATTCTGAATCGGCCACTTAATTACCAATGGACAATGAGTACAGTTAACCTCAATTTTTTGGTATATTTTCCATGAAAAGTGAGAAATAGCAATTCTTATTTCATAGGATGCATATAAAGATTAAGGGAGGCATCACCTCTATAATGTAACTACTTGTAATGTTTGTCCCACACCTATAGGAATGCATATTTGTATAAAATTAGGTCCTCCCTGGTGGCACAGTGGGTTAAAGCACAGCACTGTGAAGCTAATTCCACTTCCACATGAGTTCGATCCCTCCTGCCGGGGAGGTGATCCACATGTCCGGTCAGACCTCTCCTGACCTGCCTGCTGCTTCCCTCAGCAGTGTACTTTTACAATCTGCCTAGTCTGCTCCCCACTCTGTCTCCAGTGAATCCTCTCATGGCCTCTGCACCTCTGGCCTGTACCCCAGTTCTGTATGAACCAATAAATAAATCTTAAAAAAAAAATTACATGTATATGTGTATCTAGTTACTAAAGAAGAGTTTTGTTATCTAGTTGCTAAATAAGTAATTCTGTGTTCTTGGGATGTTAAAGAAAGGTAATGGCATCATTACAAAAAAAAAAAAAAGTATATAGAGTAAAATAAAGTTTAGTACAAATATTTAAGGTGTTAATAAATACATGTGTAAAAATATATTCTGTTATTGTTACATTCCTAGCACCCAGCTTTGTACCAAGTCAAATAAATAAATATTGACTTTCTCTTCCTCTTTACAGACCAAATAATATATTCTTGTGCTATGTTTCATTTATTAAAGGCACTGACACCAAATCTGAGCGATGCAAAATACTGATATATCTGAGTCAAAATACCCAAAGGAATATGTGTGCATGTCTATTTGGAAGATAGTTTTCAAATTTTTTCCTGAATGTGGAGTAAGGTAAAAGCAGATTTTGTTAAGACAATATCATTACATTTGTGACTTTGAGATGTTCTATCTGCACATAGATTTAATTTTTAAAAAATTATTCAGGGACCTCTCTGGTGGCACAACGGGTTAAAGCACAGCATTGCCAGCTAGCCATAACTGCTTCAGCGCAAGTTTGATCCCCAATCCCCGGCCAGGAAGGTGACCCACATGCAGAGTGGACCTCTCCTGTTTCGCCTGCTGCTCCCCTCAGCAGTGTACTTCGTCAGTCTGCCTGTTCTGCTCCCCACTCTGTCTCTGTTGAAGCCTCTCACGGCCCCTGGACCTCTGGTCTGTACCCCAGTTCTGTATGCATAAGTAAATAAATCTTTTAAAACAATTAACATTATTCATCTATGTAACAGCATGAGTCGTTGTTAAAGATTAAGAAATAACTTATGATTCACATATTATGGGAAGAAAAATGACAAAACAGGCTCAAATAAATAGAAACAGAAGAGCCAATTGCCTTGCAATAGCGGTTTAGTTTACTTTTGCCCAGTGAAGATTTGTGTCATGAGACTTCATTATTACTAATCTTGTGCTTTTTAAATTATGTTTAAAATCATACATGTAATATTAGCAACTATGCAGACATTTTTAAGCATCATTTGAAGATAATATGTCAGACTTGAAAACTTGGTGTCCCTAATTCTATTTATTTATTTTATCTATTTATTTTTAATTTTATTTGTTTATGCATACAGGAACTTAGGTGCAGGCCAGAAGTGTGGGGGGCGGGGTGAGAGGATTCACCAGAGACAGAGTGGGGAACAGAACAGACGGACTGATTGAAACAATCTGCTGAGAGGAGCCTCCGGCAGGACAGGAGCAGTCTGCTGCACCATGTGGGTCACCTTGCTGGCTGGGAATCAAACTCACACTGCAATGGTTTCAGATAGCTTCATAGTGCTCCCGTGGCCACCAGGGAGGCCCTATCCCTAACTTTAAACTAGAGTTGATGGTGGCATTTTCTACCAGGCAGATTTGCTGATTGCCAAAAAAAACCATAATGACCAATGACCAATCAATCAATAGGGAAGAAAATTCCAGTAAGAATTCTTTTCTGCCTGGAGGGAAAAAAAAATTCTTTACTGCACACATGTAGTTACTCTACTAGAATTTTCCTAAGTTTTTAGTATTGATAGTCCCAAAATATTTTCCTTTAATTTTGGCTTTTTTTGTGAACAGTTATTTCTCTGCCCTATGTTAGTCATTTATTGGCAAGGGTTTCTTTCCCTTTAGAATATCTATAATATCATTTTACTGTCTGTCTACTGCTAGACTTATATGAAGAACATATACATGGCGTATAACTTAGTAGTCATTGTTCTTTTTCTCCACTTTCTTTATTTAGCTATTGGATCCTCTGTTCTTTTTTAAGTTTCATCTTATAACTCATAATTTTTTACAAAGCATAATGCATTCATCTGCACAGTCATCCCCCACTCCGCCCTCTGTACCCATGCTCCGTGTGTCAGACCTTTACAGGAAGCTACAGAATTGGCATTACTTTGCTCTGACTCCAAATGAAACTTATCAGGGACTTATTTTTTGCCTCTTATTTTAGGCAAAACAACATCATGGGCTTTATGAATCAAAAGACTAATGAGCCATCTGTCATATTTTGCAAAAATGCCATAGTGAATCACTTTTTCTACTTTAACTGGCACTGGGAAATTACTACATGTAAACAGATTCCCTGAAATGTCAAAACAAGAGAGCTGGATAAAGGAATCATTCTATAGTATCTCCACAAGGTTTGGTTCACTTTGAACTTTGTTAGACAATTGGGAGAAATCTGGGTACTGGAATTTAAGTTAGATGAGCAGGATTTGAAGATGGTGAAAGGAGAATTAAATATTGGAAAATGGAATCTTTTTGAAGTTAGTAGAATTTATAGTATTTGGAAATTGTCACTGAAGTAAATAGACGGCTCAAGAAAAATATAAGAGTTCAGATAGCACTACAGACCTATAGATAATATTTAAAACACTTGCCTTAGAAGTGAAAGAAAATATAATGATTTTTCCATTTTAGAACTTGGGAAGAAATTATCTTTCATTAACTTTTTTTAGAGAAATTCTTAATGTCAGATTAAACAAATCTCCTCTTGAATGAAACCACACTTGATTATCCTTTTTTTTTACTCTTTGACAATACTTAATGAATTTCTCAAGGAGCAGGAAGAGAAGATGAAGAGGAGAATGACAGTTCCATCTTCCAGTGATTATGTCCCTGATATCATTCAAACACTAAAGTCAGTAGTTTAGACACAGTGAGCTGTCTTTAATTGCTATCAAGGAAGATTTTATTTTATTTTTATATTTTGGGGGGCAAGATTTCATTTTACTGAAAATCACTAACTGTTTTATAGGGAAGAATGATGGTTCTATTGCGGAAGGAGAACCACTGCAAACACAGAATAAGAAATTTATTTCAACAGTTAGACTGTCACAGAAGGAAAGATCAGGAATAGCTGGAGAATCATAGAAAAAGCTAAACAATCATGAACAAGAGGTGGTGAAGCCAACAGGAGACTATTACCTGCCCTTTAGGAGCTGACAGGAAGTTGCAGTATATTGACAGGGCAGGCAACCATGATTAAAATCGTAAAGTTAAGCTGAACCCATATCTGTTTTTCTTATTGTTCCTAACCCCACATAATCTTAAGTGACCTGCCTAGGGTGACTGATAGTGGAAACTAGAACCCTTCTGGGTGCTGGCAATGAACCCAGTTCATAGTTTAAAGCACCAGAAAGAGCTGTGATGGCTGCAGCTGCCTGCCACTCAATGAGCTAGCACATCAAGAACAGTAGGAGACCACAGTGATGCCAGAGTCCTGGCAGCCTACTTATCATCTGTTGGCTGCTATATCAAAGCAACATTCCAAATCTCACATGTTTCTCTTGTGACCTAGTCCAGAACTATCCAGAGAAAAACGCATTCGAACAATAAAGTCAGTTAGCTAAATTAACACATAGGCAACCATTGACTTTAGTGTTTGAATTCAGAACACCAGAATTTATTTCCTGCAACTTATGTCTGATGCTTATATTTATTTCTGAAACTTAGCTCTGATACTTAAGTCTAGTTACTCATATGGTCTATGACTCAGTTCTGAATTCTACAAGGGGGATAATAATAGCATCTAATCCACAGAGTTATTATGAGAATTAAATCAGTACATATATATATAATACTCTTAGAATAACATACTCAATGACCATTAAGTAGAATTATATTCATATAGTTTACCTTATCTTACTCTATTTTTAAAATAATATGCTAAGGTTATTATCTTAGGATCCACTCCCAAGTTACAGGCCTATTCTTTGAATTAGAGCGTACTGTGGTTATTAAAATCATAATATGACAAAATAGCAAAACACCAAGGGTTTCATGTTCCTTTTATTCTCTATTAAGGATAATATGTTGCTGTCAGCCTTCAACCTAAAGGAAGAGGCACCAATAGTTAAAAGAACTCTTTTGCCAACAGCTGGCATTGTAATTTTCTGGGGTCATAACTGAAGGGATGTGTCAACAGTAATTTTTCTAAGGGCAGTGAAGTTTGAACTTAAAACAAATGATAAAATCTACTTATAGCTCCATGAAACTTAATCCATTATCTTTCTGAGCAAAATTTTATATCAGAATAATCCTATTCAATCTTTAAACAAAGGGACAAATCATTCCATAAATAGATTAAAGAGAAGTATGTTCAATAGACTGAGAGCAATCCCAAACAAAGACATGGAAATTGCATCTGTTATCTGTTTTTCTTTAGTGAAGCTGTATAGTTAGCGTATAAAAACATACTGATCTCTTACAAGCCTAAATTAAGAACACGGTTACAATTTTACTAGTGAACTCTAAAAAAGAAAATGATTACCTGACCAGGAATAAGAGCCTCTGGCCCTAAAGGAGAATTCTTTTTGGACATTTCCTTTAATAACTCTGTTATCTCCATTATTTTGATGAGGCAGCTGACATTCAGGGAAATTATGTAAGTACTATCCAGTTTGACAGTAATAAGGGGCTGAGATTTGAACCAAAGTAGGATTCAAAAGCCAATGTCTCCATCCTCTAGGCAAACTGTATTCCCTTTATAATCAAGAGAACAGAAAACCAGGACGCCAAGTTCCAGCTTCTGTTCAAGATAAAAATCCCATTTGAAATTTTTGATACTGCATATTGTTTATATCATTGCAAGTCACATTATTCCAATATTAGTGCTGTTTCTCAATGTTGCCTCCCAATGTTAGTAGTATAAAGTTTAATGGTGTTGCGATCACAGGTCAAATATGGACCATACCAGATATAACAGACAATTTTGAGTCACTCCTGAGCTTACTCTTTGGTAATGTTATACTTTTAGGACTTGATGGGCATGAAAGTCACCTGCCTGAGAATTAATGATTAATAATTCTGGGTAATTCTGCATTTCTAGTGAGCTTCCAGGTACTTCTGAGACTAAACTTTGAGCAATAAAGGTACAATCTCTTCAAATTATCTCTTAATACCTCTCAGAGTTGCAAGGGAAAAGGTCTACACACCAGGAAACTCTTTGATTCCATATTACCGGGATTCCTTACAGTGGCATCTCTAATGTGACTAAGAGCCAGAGTAACTTCCACATGGTGACCTCCATGGCAGTGTCCTCCTCTCTGGCTAAGTCTGGCCATATGGTTTGCACTTAACAGAAAGTCAAAGATCAAAGACTTATTTCATGGAGCAGCAAGACCAAATGTGCTTACTATTTGCACACCTTAATCCAGCATGCTGTCATTAAGAATAGCAAGGTCAATCAAATTGCTAATTGTTTTAAGTAAAATCAAGGTTTTACTGTTCGTAAGCTTCTAGAGATTCATTTAACCCTCACTACATCAATTGAATTTTTATTATACTTTTCCAATGTTGCAGATCTTTTTTAACCACATAGAAATAAAAAAATTCAATTGTACAACCACAAAGAACCTCCTAGATTTCTAATAAAGAAATAAAGGAAAGTTTCCAGCATCACTAGATAATGGTGTTAAAGACTCAGTTTTTATTTCTCTCTAAAATTTGTGTGTTGAAATCCTAACCCAAAATGTGATGGTGTCAGGAGATGGGGCCTTTGGGGGGATTAGTTTATGAGGTGACACCCTCATGAATGGGATTAGTGTTCCTATAAAAGACACCTTAGAAAACTCTTTTGACTATTTTGCCATGTGAGATATACTGAAAGAATAGTTGTCTGAAATTTGAAAAAAATCCATTCTAATAAGCTGATCACTCTCACTCCCTGATCTTGGACTTTCAGACTCCAGAATTCTGAGAAATAAATCTCTGTTATTTATAAGCCAGCCACTTTTGGTATTTTTTCATAACAGCCTGTAGTAAGACAAATAGTGACTTTAATAAAGGAATATTACAAAGCTAGTTAATGTCCCTTCCAAACCATTCGCTGTATATTTGCAACAGTAAAACATATAAAAAAAATAGAATACATTGTTAAGGAGACATTATTTGCAAAATCAATAATATCAATAACCGATAATCTGAGGATTAAAAAGAAGAGTCCTTAAAAAGAAGAATCCCTTGGGCTCTCCCTGGTGGCATAACGGGTTGAAGCACTACATTATGAAGCTCTCCTAAGCCACTGCAGCAGGAGTTCCATCCCCCACCAGGGAGCTGACCCACACGGCGCAGCAGACCTCTCCTGACCTGCCCACTGCTCCCTTCAGCAGTGTATTTCGTCCATCTGCCTGTTCTGCTCCCCACTCTGTCTCTGGGGAATCCTCTCACTGCCCCTGTACCTCTAGCCTGTACCCCAGTTCTGTATGCACAAATAAATAAATCTTAAAAAAAAAAAAAAGAAAGAAAGACAGTTTCAATGTTTTCTAACAAATTCTATGTGAAATGGAATAGCAGTTTTGGGCAATTATATTCCAACTATGTGTAGGTCAACACGTGCTTGTGTTCTTTTGTATGAATGGGTATGTGATACTGAATATGCACATGTATGTGAATATGTATGTGATACTGAATATGCACATGTATGTGAATATGTGTGCTGGGTGTGAGGTAAGCGTGCATGTATTGTGCATGTATTGTTCATGGGGGGGCTGCAGTTCTATTGATAGATGTAACTGCTTCTATGATTTAACAGCATGCTCCAAATTATTTTCCTAATAATGACCAAATCATCTTTAACAAGACTTAGATCATTTCACTGAAGAGTTAATTTCATATTTTCAATCAGAAACACCTAGATGTTTGTGATGTTTAGTCTCTTTTTATCATAGGGTTCCTGAGCTTGGATTTAATAAATTGTGAATATACCATATCTTTTTCAGCGTATACCTAGTTTAGGAACTAAGAATCTTAAAATGTTTCCAAAAATATAACTTTTTTGATGGCTTTCTGTTACTAAAAGTCATTATATTAGTGATGTTAAATTATTTCAGACTGAACTGAATATTTAGTTAGATAAGTATGTGCTGAGATCTCACTGCTACCTCTCCATTTTTTAATCACCAAAACTCAGATCACCAAAAATCTTTGGCAGAACTTTTTTTTTATAAGGATAAAACAGTAGGATAACATGAAATGCTGAGATTGTTAATTGCTGCCTTTTTATCTGCACAAAGTAAGGACTTTTTTTGACTGAACTTCTAAGAGCCAGTTTTTGGTGAAAAATGATAAAAGACAATTTAAAAGCACAAATGTCAAGTAAATGGTGCTTAGGCTTACATGTCCAAAACCTCAGAACTACTTTTTGAGACATTCTATATAAGCCTTGACTGAAATGTAATAATTAACATGTTATTTTTTTTTAAAAAAAGATGTATTTATTTATGCTTACAGAACTGGGGTACAGCCAGAGGTGCAGGGGTGGTGAGAGGCTTCACCAGAGGCAGAATGGAGAGCAGAACAGGTAGATTAACAAAGTCTACTGATGAGGGGAACAGTGGGCAGGTCAGTAGAGGTCTGCCACACCATGTAAGCCACCTCCGTGGTGGGATCAAACTCGCACTGAAGCGGCCATGGCTTAGCTTGGCTTAGCTTCACAGTACTCCAATCTGCTGTGCCACCAAGGAGGGCCCTCAACATGTTAATTTTTATAGTTTGTTTTATATTCACTCAGTTAAAATTGCTACTTCATATTTAAACATTAATCTGATAATTAATCATAATGTAAATTGATATGGTCATTTACCATTATTTGTATAGAAATAGAAAATTAATTGGTATATTTTTATCAATCTGTCTTCAGAATAATACTGGATAGCCTCTTTAAAATAGAATGACTTTATTTCTAAAGTCATAGAAAATGGAGCCACAATACACAGCACCTATTAGGTGCAAGGAAGATAGGAAATATATACCTAATACGAAATTCTTGAATGTATAGGCTTATCATATGCACTAGTAAAAGAAAAAACTAAAGTCACCTGGATATTTTAAAGATTTATTTATTTATGCACACAAGAACTGGAGTATAGACCAGAGCTGCGGAGGGTGACAGATTTTGCCAGAAACAAGAGTGGGTAACAGAACAGGCAGTGAGAAGTACACTGCTGAGGGGAGCCGCAGGCAGGAGAGGAGAAATCTGCCACCTGCCATGTGGGTCAGCTCCCTGGCCAGGGTTCGAACTCCTGCTTCACTGGCTTTGTACAGCTTCACAGTACTATGCTTTAGCCCGCTGTGCCACCAGGGAGGGCCCCATCTATATATTTTAAAGCCTAAATCCACAAAGGAATAATTTTTGAATGATTTACAATATACTGCAAGTCATTTGTGACCTTACCAAAGGATATTATATTTAATTTCAACATTAGAACTTTACAAATTAAACAATATGTCCTCCACTTAATGGCAGACAAAAATAACAGAGAGTCAGTATCCTCAAGAGGTCATTTCAAATATGGGAAGTGGGGCACTAATCTCTCCAAAGAAAAGTTTTTTATTAACAGGAATTTTGTACATTTCCACTCTCCAAAAGATATTTAGGATATTCTGAATTTTAAGAAGAATATTCTGCAAAATTAAATTTTCAAGTAGGATATGAATACTTTAAAATGATAAGAATCAGGTAGATTTTGAATGAAACTAAGAACAAAGCCAAGTAGATATGATATCACATTTTAGCAGCAGCCTTTTAATTTCAAAACTTGTACATTACCATCCCTTGTGGAAAAGAAATGATCTCTAAAATGCTACAGTAGAGGAACTGCTACTTTCAAATAAGCAAGTACTTTCTGAAGGAATTAAAACATTGTGAAGTTTATGGAGTTTATATAAATTCCACACAAATACTCACAGTAGTAGTCTTACTGTAAAGCAAGGTAAAGAAGCAATAAATTGATCAAATAAAGCCAATCTTTTACTGCTTACATAATGGTGTACCATAAGGGCCAAGCGTGTGACACTTTGACATGCACAAGTAACTTCTAGAATTTTCTTGCATTTTGCAGACTTCAAGAGGAAAGAAACATTTTCCAGCAAGCTTTCTTAAGGAGATGGATAAGTAGTTGCATAAGGCACTTTCTTTCACATCTCAGTGTCTAGGTGTTAATCACCTGGTTACTCCAAACGGAGACATTAATGACAATTGAGGTGGCTTTGATGACCCACAGGTAATACTCAAGAGTTCTGAGTAAAAGGAGAAAGCAGAAAATACTCTCCATTGTAATTTGTTTATGTAAAAGTTCTTTCAGTTCACAATCTAAGATTCTAAAGTAAGGAATTTAACTTAATATATACATGTCTTGCTTGATTCCTTATGCTTAACAAACTATACCAAATTTATGCCTCTATGTCTGACTCTACTTTTTTTAAATCCTTTCAATAATGACTCAGCAATGAACCTACATGCCCAGCCACTATACACTATTTTATTTTACTTTTTTAAAGATTTATTTATTTGTGCATACGGAACTGGGATACAGGCTAGAGGTGCAGGGGCAGTGAGAAGATTCACCAGAGACAGAGTGGGGAGCAGGACAGGTAGATCGACATAATACACTGCTGAGGGGAGCCATGAGGGAGGCAGGAGAAGTCTGCCTCACCATATGGATCACTTCCTGGGCTGGGATCGAACTCACACTGAAGCAGCAGCTCTCTTGCAGTGCTGCGCTTTAACACGCTGAGCCATCAGGGAGGGCCCTAAGCTATTATATTTTTAATGTCAGTAGTCTCATTATTTGTAGTACTAGTGGCAGCATTACTAGAAACGTTAATGAAACACATACTTCTGGGTACAGTAAGTAGGGGTGTCTGTTTTTTCCTTCTTGCCTTACAAGTTCTTTGGCTAGTCTAAATATTAAATTGACCTAAGATAAACTGACAGGAGCAAAACAAGTTTCACATGCACTGAAGCCCCAAAGCCATGAGCCCCAATGACAATTATGCAATTGAGCCTTATATACCATCCTAAATTGTGGGAGGGAGGGAGGCGGGGTTGGGGGGTGTAGGAGGGAGGGAGCTAAAGCTTAAAAGGAAGAGGAGAGAATTCACAAGAAGATCTGAACAGCAAATATTTGCTTAAATAACATGTTGCCATGCCACATAGACAAGTCTTTATGATATAAAGACATGGCTTTGTTAGTTGCAATCTTGGCATAATATCCTTATGATTAAGAGAGAGGTAAGTCTGCTAGGTAGACTTGCCAAATCCACTTGCCAAATTTATTTTGGGGTGGTGTTTTTTTTTTTTTTTTAAGATGCATGTATTTATGCATATAAGAACTGGGGCGTAGGTAAGAGGTACAGGGGTGGGTGTAGGTGTGGTGGTGAAAGGAATCACCAGAGACAGAGTGGGGAGCAGAACAGATGGATCTACTGAAATACATTGCTGAAGGAAGCAGCAGGAGAGACAGGAGTAGTCTGCTCTGCCATGTGGTTCACCTCCTTAACTAGGGACTGAATTCATGCTAGTGTCTGCTGATAGCTTCACTGTGCTGACACTTGACCCCTTGCAGCACCAAGTAGACCCTGAGGTAGTGTTTTCTGCACCCCTCAAGCAGATTATTATTTAAGCAAATGAGCACTACATATCCGGCTGCTTTCACTTAGGAACTAGCACCTTAATAATAGAAGTAAACAATGTTCATATAAAGAAGTCATGCTATATACATAGAAAATGTGTAACCCAGTAGATTTATCTGGTTGGTAGCTTAAAAAAACATCCTAAAAATGAATTGCAGAATTTTCCTTGTGAATCTTGAAGTTAAGACCAGCCAGGAAACACCGCATTTCTTAACTCAATGATCTTTAGATCAGATCTTATCTATCTTTTTCCATTACGAAAGAGAAGCAATTTCTGGATGTATTTTAACAAGACAGTGCAAATTTAGCAAATCAATACGGAAAATACATCCTATGAACAAAAGAAAGCTTGATACACACCGGTGATGATAGCAGGGCAATTAGATAAAAAGAACACAGAAAATTTGACAAGTAGGCTGACTCTCTTTCAAAATGAAAAAATCCTTTGACCTCCAGGCACTAAGATGATTAAAGTTAAAAAGTAACATAGTGAGAAGATAAATCCTGCCTGAGCTACAGATGTGTCTGGCACAACAATATAAAATCATGGGGTTGTGAATTGGTAAGGATTCTGGATACATAGGGGGTTTCTTTGAAAATGACCTAAACTAGCAGCTGATAGGGAATAACATGCTGATATTTTTTCAAAGCTCTCTAGTAACCAACTAAGATGCTATAAAAAAAATGGTAACCCCTACTAGGCAAAACCAATCTCTCCCAGCCTAGTTCGTTTTTCTTTCTTGAAATACAGGTCTATTTTTGAAAACTGCCATGAATACAGTTCTCTCCTTTGGAACAGTTAAGTGCTATGCAGTTCAGCATGTTCTCGTATAATACCTTTTATTCAAAAGTTTCATAATCCACTTTACAGACAAAAGTAGATTAGGGAGATATGCTCCGTGAAAGAGACTTTCACAAGGCAAGGTAAGAAGCTTCATGTGGAGCAGAACAAAGGATGGAGAACTAGGAAGCGGAATTTGCATTAGCAAAGGGAAAGTAAATATGGTTTCACTGCAGTGAGACAAGAGAAGCATAAAAAGGAGCTGCACTGAGAATGAAAGGTCAGTGGAAGATATGAAGGAAAAGATCTTAAGAAAATGTTTTAAAAGACATTGTCTCACACAGGTGATTTTTAGGTGAATATTTGAAAGAAATCTGGAAAAGAAAGGCTTTTGAATGTGAAGGAACATAAATCAGCTACTTTCATTTAGAAGGGGCCATAAAAATCATAAAGTCATGAAATTCTAGAAATGAAAGTGATAATAAGATCAATAAATTTGTTCTCCCGCTGAGAAAATTGAAACTCAGAGAGACCCCCGAGGTTGTGCTGGTGGGTCAGAGTGTATGTGAGAGGGTGCTGGGTCCACATATCTTGTGGTTTTCCCACCACACCACACAGCTTTTTGGAATGGTAAATGCATTTTTAACAATTCAAAGAGGGCAGTTTTGCCATTTGAAATGGAATAGGCTATAACATACTTAACATACTTCTTATCCACTTAGAACTGTAGAGGAAACCAACTCCTGTTTGATAGGATTGTAAAAGAATGCCAGAATTTCTGTTAATTGAAAGGATTTAGAATCTTTTTATTTGCAGTTCCCTGCCTGTCTCCTTCTATGAAATAGTATTCAGCTGAGAATACTGTAAATAGCGGCTCTAAGTAAAATTGTCTGAGTCAGCAAGTTTTGATTCGACATCCAAATGAATTTTTAAGTATAGATTTGGCTGAATAAAGTTGATAGAGTATTCAGGCCAGAAATACCAGTGGATGAAATTTTGGGTAAATTCTGAATAGCATTAGAAGCTTAATACATCTTTTGCTAAAATCTGATTAAATGAGTTACACACTAGTTATAAATTAAATGAGTTACATACTAGTTATAAACCTGTCAAAGATTCACCAGCAGCAAAAAAAAAAAAAAGCCAAAAATACAAGAGAAAAATCCCTTAAATAAATTTTATCCAATTAATAAGAAGATTAAGGGGATCAATACGGTTATTTTTTTCTATCATTCACCTATAACTACTTTCCTCCTCATCAATATTACTCAAAAGGGTACAACAAAATTATAACTTCCATTAATATGTTGCAGTTTGTTGAACAGCGGGTCTGACTTGGGAGTAGGCAGCCTGAGACAAAGAAAGACAAGACTTCTCAGGACTTGCAGCCCTGGGGCTCAATGTCTTATGGGGTCGTCACAGAAATGGAAGGAAACACAAGGGCTTGGGATTTCTCAGTGCCGCTGGTCACTTGGCAGAAATATGACACCCCACACACAGTCAAGAAAATAAACTAAAATAAACCCCTTATTTGTACAAGAGAACCTTAATATAGGGTGTTTCACAAAAATGGAGAGAAAAGAATGAGTTGTTGCGTAAAAACTGTTCGTAGTCTTGTAGATATTTATCCTCCTTCTTCATCACCTTCCTACCCCTCAGGTTGTAGAAAAGAACTAGGTATATAGTATATAACTTTCAAATGGTAGTTCAAACAAATGCAAGAAGAATTCACCCACTCTATGGGAAACTCTTGAGAAAGCCATATTCAAGTGAAGTGTGAGCCATGTAAAAAGAAAGAGAATATCACAGAAGGAATTCCAGTCACTGAAATGGTCACAATTTATACTTCCTCACCAAAAGTTTCCTTAAGATTGTTAATGTTATTATTATTGTTATTATTATTATTATTTTAAAAGATTTATTTTATTCATCTAGAACTGGGGTACAGGCCAGAGAAGCGGAGGGTGAGAGGATTCACCAGAGACAGAGTGGGGAGCAGAACAGGCAGATCGATGAAGTACACTGCTGAGGGGAGCAGCAGGCGGGTCAGGAGAGAACTGCTGTGCAATGTGGTCACCTCCAGGGCAGGTGGGAATCGAACTCATGCGGAAGTGGCTTAAGCTTCTTATTGCTGTGCTTTAACCTGCTGCACCACCAGGGAGGGCCAAGATTGTTATTATTAAAAAAAAAAAAAGTATTAGTGATGCTTACCTGCCCAGACTTCCAAATCCCTCCCTTTTATCACCTCAAATATGCTTCTAGTTCACCTAGATAATGTCAGATTATCTAGGGAGCTTTATTTCTCCTTTTTTTCAATGAGGTAAATTTGGTTTACAACACTGTAAATGCTGCAGATACAGGATCACACCTCTTCAGATGTATATTATTATCACATTACCACCAAGAAACACCCATAATTCTCTATTATAGTTCCATGGTTAAATATTATAAATATGTGTTTAAAATAAAAGTTTTACTCTACTATGGATCTTCAGTGAGTTAAGAGAGGCGTTTCTATAACTTCCACAAATTCTCAAGGTAAAAAGTTCTATGCATATGTGTATGAATATAAGAGTGTATATGTTTTTTGTAGGGATGCTATATTAGTTCATATGTCTTAACCATCCAGCTCTAAGAGCTCTGTCGATGTTAGCATGATTCATCAACTTATTTCAAGAATTTGAAGAGAATGAATACAGTGCAAATGCAATTGAAGCCCTCTTGGGTGGTAGCCCACACTTCCACTATGCTACCTAGCCAAAACCATCACAATTAATTTTCTATTTATCATTTTCTAGTAACTCTATTACATATAACTGTTGGGGAGAAAAGATGCCTTGAATGAACTCCACAAACACAGGTTTTATGGACTCCACCCAAACTCCAGAACAAAGAGATCCAAGACACCTAAACCACAAATCACATAGTTTCATCATTACCAAAGGGAGGATTGCTGGGACCTGGGGGTGGTTGGATGCATAACCTGAGGGTGATTGGGTGTATGTGGGCCTCTGTGGGGCTCTCTCTCTCTTGGCTTATTTGCCACCTTTCATCGGGTCCCAGCTCAGCAGAACTGATAGGACACATTCATTAATTTATCTCCTTTTCTTTCTCTCTGAGTTATTCATTTTTCATTCCCCCTTCTTTTGTAAATAAACCCTTTATTAACATTTTTGTGTGTGCCTGAAGTTGAATCTTATTATAATTCCCTTTGAAACACACAGGTCAGGACTTATAGTCAACCCATTTCATATTGGGTTTTCCCTGTAACATAACTGCCTCATTAAACAATTTTCTTTTTTGACTTTAAGTAGTGTAGCACTGAATTTTATCTTTCTGCAATTTGTTTATGTTAAAATTTATCAATTCTAGGTTGATATACATAGCACCAAGTTATAGCACCCTTTCAATTGCATATATTTTATTGTATAAAGATACTACAATTTACTTTCCTATTATTGGATGCAAGTTTCACCTGCATTTTGTGGGGCTTAAAAGGGTGTTATAGTGTGTACTGTCTCATTGTCTATATACAAGAGTTTCTCCAGCTAGAAGAGAAATTTGGGGATCCAATTTTATAGGCTTATTCAGTATTATTAAATATTACCAATCTGCTCTTCAACGTGATTATTTGAATTTTTTCCTTGTTGGACTCTGCTTCAACACGCAGTAGGGGACAGGGTCTTTAGGTGAGATCCTGCATCATCATGCAGAGATTCCAAAAAAGGGGAAAGGGGACTTAGGAAGACACAGGAGTCGGTGTTTGGTGTAAGTCTTCCTGCCCATCTTTTCAGTAGATCTTTATTTATACTGTGTAGCAAGTAGTTAATTACAATAATGTATAAGGTAAGTTAATTCCAGGCAGAAGTTTTTCCCTTCTGACCAGAATTTGTCAGTCGACAGATGTTGCATAGTTTGAGAAGCATAAAAATTCTCAAGGAAGAAGGAAACAATGCATCCTCTTTCTGATATTTTATGGCATACCAGATTATACACATTTATGATAACTTTCATGTATATACGGATGTTTAACTATGACTCAAAGGATAAAGGGTCTGGGAAAGGATGAGCTGTTAGCAAAGGATTGTTAGGGGTCTTAGGGAAGGAATAAATTGTGTTAGCAAAGTTACCAGTGATTGTCCACAGAGAAGCTAATGGCTAACTGAAGTCTAGCAGAGAGTAGTTAGGGATTGTTGAAGAAAAGGTTACATTAAGAAGTTATATAAGTCATTCATTAAGCCAAACCTATGTAAGCAAGGTTAGGAAATTGTCCATGAGTCCTTATACCCTGGGAGTCTTATCTGAGGTTTTCTTTTTGTTTCAAAAGACCAAGGAAGCTTTCCAGGAATCTTTGTGCCCTGGGGAGGGGGGGTCTTATATTTCCTGGGGCTTGCCTTTTGTCTTGCCTTTTGACTCAGGAGAAGAGGAATTTCCTGTCCTGGGGCAGCACCTGCTTGCCTGGGCCAGGCAGCCACCTTATGAGGCTAAGGCCATCCAGTTGTAAGCTGGTGGTTGCTCAGAATATTTTGATACAGAAAAGGGAGGTTGTAATATAAGTTAGCAATGGAAATTCTGATCTTTCAGAGTTTTTCCCTTCTGCCCAGAATTTGTCAGTTGTCAGAAGTTGCATAGCTGGTGTCATTTCCTCACAATGAATCCCAGTGATGTATTTTTTTGCTGTTGTTAGTATATTTGAGGACAATAATATTTCATTTTTAATTATAATGAAAACTCCATAGTTACTACTAAAGATGAACACCTCCTAAAGTTGAGTACCTACTGACCTGTAAGCTCTAATTTTCCTCATTGTTTACTTTTGTGCTTTTGTTAATTGCCAACTGTTTGTCTTTTGTGCATTGATTAGCAGAAATTCTCTACAGATCCTGGAAATGACTCTTACGCTGTAAACTGTAAGGTTCCCACCCACCATTGTTTTCCTTGGTCTGTGCCAGGGACACATGGCAAGCTGAAAGGCAATAGTTAAAACTGTTTAACAATCCTGGCCTCAATTCTGTGACTCAACTAAAAAATATATGGTTAAAAAAAGCAAAACAAAATAAGTCAAAAGAATAAAAAATTCTAATCTGTGTCTTAAATTTTTACTTTCTTGTTGATATTGATGGCTTTTTAAAAGGCCTGTGTTACTATTGGCTATGTTAATCAGTACTCTCCTTCTTAGTTTGACCTTTGGTTTTATAGTTCTTTTTGAAAAACTTAAGTATCTATATCAGAAAGCTATCTTTCTATATTTTCTTTTAAGTTTCTGTACTGTTTAGTATACATTGAGGCTACTAGAGATTTATTTTCCTTCATGGAATAAAATAAGGATCTAATTTTATTTATCCTGAGATGGATAACCAGCCCACCAGCACCACTGATTGAATAAACACCCTTTCCTCACCTACTCAAAACACTATCTTTTTGATAAATGAAGTTTCCATATGTGCATCCAGTTGTTTGCGGGTTCTTTATTATATTCCACTGAGATATTTTTCTACTCCTGAAACAATATCATGCACTCTATTATTATAGCATTGTATTGAGTTTTGATATCTGATAAGGTGAGATTCATTTTACTTTAGCAACTTTTTAATTTTCAAGAAAAATAATTTGTTTTTTTATCTTAACCTGTTGTTTTATTTCAGTTTGTTCTTCATATATTATTGTCTTTTCTAAAAGAGACATATATTCTTAGTATATGATTTATAATTATTCAAAACATTATTTGAAGATAATTTATAACAAGAGTGCTGACTTTATTTCTGAAACTTAAGTGTTTAATTTTTGGTTTTCAACTTTATTTAGTCTATCTTTACCCTCTAATTTCCTTATATAAAGTCAAAATAAATGCAATTTAAGTTCTACTAGTTTTTTTGGAAAGCAACTGCTTCTGTATCAATAATAAAATGAAAATATAATTGTGTTTCTTCCACCTTTTGGTCCCCCAAAATCAATGGCCACTTTATAAACTCCAGTTTTTCAGAGGGTGTGACTTATTGCTAGAATAATCTGGAATATAAGTAAAAAGAAACTCTCCTAAATTTGTAAGTGGTATCTTCCATGTATATTTTAAAGGACTTAATAATGCAATTTGATCAATTAAACAATGTAAATATATTCTATGAATATACACAGTCATTTATAATCTAATTTAACAAGGGGTGCAGAATGTAGTTTTCTTTTTAAATTGTAAAGAAGAGAGAAAAAAATGGATATTGCTCATTTCAGTCAACTATAACATGCCCCAATTTCAGTGCATTACAATCTCTATCTAGGGCTTCCCTATCACTGGCCAGTATTATTTAAACCAAAATAGAAGGTAAATTGATTTATTTCAAATGAATTTGATTAAATTTTCTATTTTTCTTTTTTTTTTATTCTAGATGCCCTGCTATTCAGAGCATGAACATCCTGAAGACAAACTGTACTTTAATTTTCACAAAGCAATCTCAGTATTCCCATAAAGCGTAGGCCTGGAGTTAAGGAAGAATTTATCTTAACTTGCTGTCTTCTTATAACTGGCATATTTAAAAAGATAAAGTCCAGAAGCAGTACCTTCCCCACCCAGGATACATCCTTAAAACAGAAACAAATTCATTATTTCTCTCACAGCAGCTACACCCATTCCTGGTGTAACCATAATGATATCTTGTTTAAGTGGACTTTCCTTTAAATTAAGTCAATACTTCCTTAGCTTTGCATTATATAATGGTGGTATAATAAAGACTACAAAATGTGAGTGATATAAACACACATATACACACTCTCTCTAACACAGAAAAGGACAGAAAAGCAGGTATAATATACACTGATGTCAAGTTTTTTATATATTTATGCATAGATGTTATTTTTAGAATGCCAACATGTATGTAGACCAGAAGAAATGCTTAATGACCTGAGTCAGAGGTTAGAGGTTGATCTGTTAGGAACTCTGCACAAACATCTAGGTCACATGCCTAATAACTAATTTGTTTACCATGAATTTCACCTATTTCCTAATAGTTTTCAAAAATGATAAAGTATCATTTTTGTTTACAGCACGTATTTTCATTCATGTTGACATGTGATAGGTTCAGACTAATTAACATTTACAACTTTAGACAACTCTTAACTCACACCTTCTTAAAAGTTAACTAACCGGTTAGAGCTCTTTAATATATAGGACATAATGCTACCAAAAGGACTACTTGACTCATTTACACACACTAGTAAGACTAGTAGTTGCATGTTGCCGCTTTACCGATTTTGAAGACTTGAAAGATTTTTCTCTTCAGGTGCTGAAGGTTCCTATACCTTCAAAAGCCAGAAATGACACCAAAAAGAAATGTACCTGCCAGGTACTGTTTTCTCAGTACCTATGAAGCCATATTTGCAGCTCTCTTTGTCATAATGGTGGTGATTTGTGCTGGATTAATTGCAGTGTCCTTGCTGGCAATCAAGGAAACAGAAAAAGGTAAGTTATACACCTTTGGCTAGTGAAAGTGTTCTCAGGTGCTGATAAGTCACCTACTGGTAAGTTATATTCATTGTTATGCTTTCATGACAAGGTATTTATGTTCATTCCGAGGTAGAGATATTTCACTGCCACATCACAGAATATTCAAAAAGTTAGTTGGCAGAAATTTTGAAATGTAGAGAGGTCAAGCAAAAGACTTAAGGTTTTAAAATAAACTATGTTCAGCGAGTTTCTCAGTTTCTGGGTCTCCCTTAGTGGCACAGGGGTTAAAGTTTCAGTGCTATCAAACTATCCATAGCCCCTGAGGCTTGAGTTGATCCCTCACCAGGGAGGTGACCCAAATGGCACAGCGGACCTCTCCTGTCACCTGTCACACCTGCTGTTCCCCTCAGCAGTGTATTTCAATAGATTCAACTTTTCTGATCTTCACTGTATTTGGTGAATCATCTCACCTCCCATACCTCTGGGCTACACCCCAGTTCTAATATGCATAAATAAATAAATTTTTTTTAAAGGCAACTTTTTTAGTTTCACAATAAGACAAAGTACATCTCATTGTGTGTTCATTAAGACAGAATTTAAATTATAAACATACTAAGATATTGACTACACAAGTTAGTAACTAGGCAAAGTTAAAGATAAAATAGTTTTTTCTAGAGAATAATTTCTTCACTCTCTTACTAGGACAAAAATTTGAATGAGCTTGGATGCAAATGCAGACTTACAGAAATGTCACAGTGTCTAAGTAGCAACTTGTGAATTTGTGATTTAAAAATTAAAAAAGAAAAAGATAACCATTGTGCAGAGCTAAGTTATCTGTACCATACTTTTTCAAAGATCTTTAAATATATTCTCTTGTGGTAACTTTTATGCATGGTGGAATCGCCACAGTGACTGTAGGGGGAAGTCCTAGAATGTGGACATTCTATAAAGGATGTAAAATAACGGTACCTCAAAACCAGTAAAAAAATAAATAAAATAAAATTACATGTTCTCTCAGTGCATGTGAGATAAGTAAGCTCACCCAGTGCTGCTAGCTGAATTAGCACTGTCCCTCTGTCCACTTGGAGAGGACAACTACAAACTTAAAGTTGGCATTTCCTGGAATCTGCCCAAAGCAACTCTTACCTTTATTAAATGTCACTTGTATCATTTCATTGTCATAAACTGCAAACATGAGTATACAAACAATCTTGTGAGTTAGTGGTTTCTCTTGCCCTTGTTGTATATGTGAGTAATCAGAGATGGAACTTGCTAATTCTTTAAATTTGTGTCATTGCTAGATAATAAAGATTCCAAATTATATAACTTAACTGTGGGACTGGTGCTTTTATTTGCCATTTGAAAAGTTTATAGATATTTTTTTAAACTGCCATCATAGCCTGAATATTACACTTGTTTATTTCTAAGAAAATGTTCACATTTTTTTATATTTATTGTAGTAAATGGGTCTATTAATTCTTGCTGAAAAATCACAGGTTAAAACTTTTTAATGTGAGTGATTTGGGTTTTATCAAGAAAAGTTAGCCTTTGATTTAGCTATTTTCTTCTGATTTATAAGTAAGGATTAAATCAAATGTAACAAATGTGAATGTAAATAATTGTAGTTTAATAAAATAATTTCAGTATAACCCTACAATTATGTAAACACAGTTACTAATAAGAGTATATTTTAAGGGAAAGAATACTTTTATATATCTTACATGACTATAGGAAAAATAATTGAATAGAATTTCACCTAGACCTTTAGAAAAGTAAGTGCTTTGGTCTTTTTAAATTGAGTAACTCAATTTTGTATAATCGTTTGGAAGTCCATTGGGTTCTTTGATGTGCAGTAAAGATACAAAAGTTGGCAATTCTGTAATTAAAATAGGGAATGTGTAGAAAAACTAATATGATTTAGTAGAGAACAAAAGAATATAAAAAAGGATTCAGATAAATCTATAAAGGAACATTAGAGGGCATAAATTATATTTTTAATTCATGATTTATCATATCGATTTAGACTTGCAAATACATTGCAAAATTGTAGAGTTCTTTGATAACCTCTTTCTACATTTAACTAGTATCAATCACTTTGTATAATTGTCAAAACCAAAATATGAACATTAATATAATCCTATTAACTGAAGCATATGCTTCACTCAAATGTTACCAGTTTTAGTTTTATTTATTCAGGATCTATCATAGATTCCTATAAAAATTTAGTTATCATATTTCTGTACCTCCAATCTCTGACTTCTTTAGTCTTTCCTTTTCTTCCACATGTTTGAACATATAAATCTAAATTTAATTTTGAATGTTTAAAAGCAAATGAAACAGAATAAATAGTAATGTTATTTCTAAAGTTTCTTGGGAGCTTGGGAAGTTTGGTGTCAATATGTGACAGATTCTGGGTTCTAAAGTTGGTTAATCCTAAATCCAGATATTAGGTTTGTCTCTTATGACCTTTATTATGTTGGAAAATTTTCTCAGTGAATGTGATTTCCTATTGCCCATCTTGGAAAAGAAGAAATAACATTTTCATAAATCAGGTCACTGTAAGAGTTATGTATCATTTAGAATTATTGATGACTTTGTCATTACGAATTATCATTATGAAGGTTTCAGTTGAACTGATTCATTTTAAATATAAATATATATCAAATAAAATATTCTGAAAAAGGGATCGTGCAGGTCTTAATGGTACACTCCACTACCGACACTTACATTCAATTTATTAACTTTTTCTTTACATTTTGTCCTATTGAGATAATATATTTTCCGCAGCTTTCTCAATAACTGCTACAATAATGGTATCTGTCATCAGAAGGGAAAAGGTCATACATGCCAATTTTATAATTACTAGAATGAAAGAAGTAGCTTCAAAGCTATGTTTCAAAGCAACAAACACTGAAATCTTCACAGCAATCCACATGCAGGAAACCAGCAGTATTCCTGGATGCTAGGTGTTTAAGAAGTATCTGCAAGCAACTACAAAACTTTTAATGGTTCATTTCTCACCATGTTTCCCTGAATTGGTCCCTATAATTGGTGGAACTTGCTCATCCTGTGTCTTCCAAAAGAAATCTCAATAATAAAAATAACCTGGAAGCTTGATGTGTCGGCTAGCCTTCAAAGACAAGGGGAAAAAAATTAATTGGATAGTGAAGAAGCTTACTTTTCAATCTTTGAAACAAACGGACAACTAAAAATAAGCCTGATTATGAAACATGAAGACTTCATAGAAAAAGCAAGAACTGCAAGACCAGCATGTTAAGCAAGGATTTTGCTTCCATGTCTTAGCCAGAATGTGTATAGCCTGTACTATTAATTTGCATTTTTAGTGTGTCATTTCTTATTAATTCATCTAGATGCAGAATTTGGGAAAAGTCATGAAGCCAGAGGAACATTTAAAATAACATCCGGAGCTACATATAACCCTAATTTGCAAGATAAACTCTCAGTGGAGTTCAAAGTCCTCGCATTTGACCTTCAGCAAATGGTAGGAAGCTTTAATTTTGTTTGGCTAAAGATTTCATGACATAGTTTCACTAATTACTTAGAAAAAGATACATGGCTCTCATTTCCTTTCTTTAAAAATTTAATAAATAAATGTAATGTGCCCATGATGCTAAAATATATGGATACCTTCACCAAAGAAAAGGAAGTTTTCCCAATTATTTATAAGTAGGACATAAAAATTACATTGGTTAAGTTTTAGACAAAAATTTAAATCAAATTTAATGTGCTTCTTAAAGTTCCTTTTCTGTTTTTCAGTTGGATGAGATCTTTCAATCAAGTAAACTGAAGAATGTATATAAAAACTCAAGAGTTTTACAATTTATGTGCGTATAGCTTGAATTTTTTCTTTTAATAGGAAGCACAGAATCACAATTACTGATCTTTTTGCTAATATCCATAACATAAAATAGCATCATTGTGTCCAGGAGTGGCATTCTAAATTTTATTGAGGATTGGGGAAAATACATAGCATAAACTTTCATATTAATAGTAAGTAAGAAAAACAACAACTTTGGATAACATGCTTTCTGCAGAAACGCATAAAGGGAACTGGCTTTGAATACATGTATTATGTAGAGAAATAGTCTGATATTTGACCTGTATCAAATAGGAGTCATAGAGAAGACTTTAGGTCAATGAAACACAATGAGATTGACTTTCTGGAAAGGTTAATCTCTTATCTCAGATCAGCAATAAATGAACCAGAAAAACAGGCAAAAAATATATTTAGTATATGAACTTCACAAGTCTTGATATTAGTAAAAGAGAATTTAGTTCTCAGTAACCATACAGAGGTACAAAAGTGAAGTCCAAAATCAAGCGTAGACACTATTGCAGGTCAAATAAAGATGATTTAATGCATGGAGGAAATTTAGGTCCTTGGTATTTTCGGTTGGAACAAAACACCTCATCACTGTAAGGTACAGTGAAGAAAATAGAAAAACCTTAAAAGAAAACTTTATCTTTTATATCAAAATGTTAAATATTGTTTCCTCTTTTTCTTTTCCCCCACCCTTCTCTCCTCTCTCCTTCCTTCCTTCCTCCCTTTTTCCCCCTCCCTTTTTCTCTCTTGCCTATTGATCTATGTGTGTTATTCTTTAGCACACTGAATTTCCACTGAGCCCTGCTATTCTGCCTCCTTACCTCCACCTGCCATCTTATTCCCATCCACAGTACAGAGACCTCTAGTCAAGATGTCTAAGACACTCTGATAACCTCTTATCTTGGCCCAATATCAGGACTAAAAGGAGGTAGCCACTCTCGAGAAAGGTTAATTTTTTTGTCTTTCTCAAAGTTCCATTTCATAAATATTCATTCAATATTTATTCTGTGAAGATAAAACCATGTCTAAAGACTTTCTGCCACACTTTAAGCCATTTATCTACTTTCAAGTGTGTGGAATCAAATTTCTTTTCCTTCCAACTTGGCAGTCGGTTGACCGTGAACCTTTGCATTAAAACATAAACCCCAATTCAGTTCTCAAAGGTCTTAGAATTCCTTGAGGAGAGACTTACCAGCTACCTGTCTCTCCTTTACCGGGATCTGGCCAGTGAAATCCCCACAAGCACAGTGCCCAGTTAGGGGACCCTTTGTTGTCTACACATGCTGGGTAACTGTTTTTATAGGATTGGGAAACTTGCTGAAAATATGTAGCCTTTTCCCCCTGATTTTTAACTTTATTCTCTAGGTAGTTAAATCACAGTGTTTGATTTAATTATTTGAGTTGCTGAATTAGTTATTTTCCTCTTTTATAGCTACCTAAGGGATCACAGTGGTAAAACCTTGATTTGAATTTATTGTGATTCTCAAGTAACATTCAACATTGACACCTGAACTACTTTCAATCAGAAGTGAGTTTTTGTAGGATTCAATGTTCAGGGGTCCCATGAAAACATATGTAAGATAAATTCAAGTCGGTAATTTAGAAAACTGAGCTGAGGATATAAAAAGGAATTCAGAAGCAAGAAAAAGACAAAGAACATTTAGGTTTACTTTAAATAATCATAATATAACAGACATACTCCATTGAAAAGGAAAAGTGAAGATTCCTAAATAATTGTATAGATTATTTTAAGTTTAAACTCCAGTTAATAAAATCAGAAAACAGAAATAGCTGAGTTCTCAGCTAACTAATATCCACACAACTATAAGAACCAACAACAACAAAAAGCATCTAAAACTTCCTTTGCAAATATATTTTCTCCTCCCTCCCTCCCTCCTTTCCTTCCTATCTTCCTTTCTTCCTTCTCTCCACCCTCTCCCCACTCCCACTGGAATTAAGTTACTTCATTCTATTTTAAATCTTATCTTTTTTTCTCTGAAGTAATGTATATGTATTTTAAAAACACATTGTCCTTCTTTGGTTCACACCTTCAGATGGAGGTGACCATTACCACACCAGTCACCAGAGTACCCACAATGCACCATAATCTACTGGGTCCCTCCTTGCTGCTCACCCTCCCCTTCAGCAAAATACTTATTTTCCTTTATGTGGCTGATTTTAATTAAACTCACCCTGGTGGTGGAGCGGGTTAAAGCGCAACACTACAAGCTAGCCACAGCACTTGAGTGCGAGTTGATCCCAGGCCAGAGGCGACCCATATGACACAGCAGACCTCTCCTGTCTCACCCGCTGCTCCCCTCAAAAGTGTATTTTGTGCATCTACCTCTTTGCTCCTTATCCTCTCTCTGGCGAATTCTCTCACTCCCTGCACCTCTGGCCTGTACCCCAGTTTTGTATGCATAAATAAATAGATCTTAAAAAATAAAACTCACGGGCCCTCCCTGGTGGCGCAGCGGGTTAAAGCACAGCACTAAGAAGCTTCAGCCATTTCCACATGAGTTTGATTCCCGCCTGCCCCGGAGGTGACCACGTGGCACTGCAGACCTCTCCTGACCCGCCCGCTGATCCCCTCAGCAGTGTACTTCGTCGATCTGCCTGTTCTGCTCTCCACTCTGTCTCTGGTGAATCCTCTCACCCTCCGCATCTCTGGCCTGTACCCCAGTTCTGTATGAATAAATAAATCTTTAAAAATAAATAAATAAAATAAAATAAAACTCACAGGACACGCATCTGCACATGCCTGTGTATACTGTCAGTATATAGCACTGCTGATGCGAAAGTTATTTAAATTACCCATTCACCTGTCCCTCTCTCTCTTTTTTTTTTTTTTACAAGTATCATTTAATGCTAACTCCTGCCAAAATGTATTTTGTGCGTTTGTGCATGTGTGTGTGGGTTCTGTGTGTTTAACCACTCTGCAGGGCAGTCAGATGGCTTGTTCTTTTCCAGACACATTTTCTGTTAATTCTGTTTTGTGTCTGTCTCAGACAGCATTTAGCAGTTGATTTTTTTTTTTTTAAGTACTGTTTACCCTTTGTGGCAAATGCAGCCTATTTTGCTCTTTGAGCACAGATGAGTCACAAAGTTAGGAAAGGAAAGACTTTTGTTTACTCAGCAGCTCTAAAGGTTATCAATATCATTAAGGAAAATAAGAGATAAGAAACCTTTTGATTTATTGCACAACAGGTCCCCTGTACAATGATAGGATTTATCTGCTTAAGAAAAAAGACTCAGACATTCTGCTGGAACAAGTACTCTGAAACGAAAATACCTATTTTGTGTTTTGTAATTTTTTTCCTGCAAAAATACTCTCATTTACCTTAATAAACAAAATCAGCCTACAGCAATAATAGAGATCATTATTAACCACTGATTTAACAGCTTTGCTTTCTTATTAGGTAAAACACAGTGTTCATTATGGTTTTCTTGATTCCTATTATACATCTCTCTTATCTCAACATTTACACTAAGAAAACAAATTTTAAAACTACAACTATAAATGAATATAAGATATGAAGTGCCTGTCCTTGCAAAGTATAAATTTAATAAATGTTATACACAATTCACAACTAAGAAAATACAGGGTTTTTTTTATATTAGTTTATTTTTACATATTTTTGTGCCTTTTTCCATCTCAGTTGCAATCCCCTTGGGTTTCCCATCACCAAATCACCCATGTGCCATCACCATAGTCCAGTGCATTTCGCTCCCCCCATTGTTTTGATCCCATCCCCCACTCCACCCCCACAAAATGTCTCTGGTATATAGCTGTTCATCATTATCATTATCTTCTCACCTGTTCCGTTATATTCTTGCTATGAGAGAATACAGTTTTTAAATAAAAAAAAATACTTTATGCCTGAGGATGAGCCAAGCCAGTTGCTTTCAACTCAATGAAGGAATATTCCAGATTCGTAACTTCCCTATTGAAAATATATTTCCCACTCCCTTAGTTAGATGAAATAAAAGCAAGTGTCCAGTAAAATTAAGCTTGTAGAAATTACATAATGAGGAAAAAAATAGATTTAATCAAAGTTAAAAGTAGCATGTAATTCATAAGCAAAGATGTGGAACTGAAAACAGAAAAATTAATGGATGCTTCTTACTCTTGCTTCATCTTAGTCATATTTAATTCTATCCATTTAACGATTTGAGTAGTGAGACTGATTAAGGAGATGGAAGAAGAGGGGGGAAAAGAAAGAACAATATAAAGAACAAAAGGAGAAGTAAGAAGGAAAAGAAGGAGGGAGATGAGATAAAGGAGGAGAAAGAGGAAAGAATCTATCTCTCAAATGTTGGGAGAGAATGAAATATCTTTCCCTTCCTCTAAAAAAACCTCAACTAAAGTTATTTTCCTCATTTACTTGGTTATATTGTTATGATAACAATGTATGACAATAAAAACCAGGTAAAAGTGTTATCTTACAGCACAGATTATAGCAACTAAATCTGCTTCCAGAGAAAAGTGTTGTACTGACTTTTCTATTGAAAGGTAGTATAATGATGTTGATAGCAGTAGTGGTGGACGAGGGGGTGTATGAGAACTATATAAAAACCTATCTGAGAAACAGAGGTTCATGGGTTCATTCTTATCTTGGATATCATTAGGTTGTATGACTGGGCAAAGTTTCTTGTTATATTCTGAGCCTCAATCTTATTCCTGAAATGACACTGTTGAACACCATCAGGTATAAAAATAATCTCTTTTTTCTGGAACTTCATTTAAATAAATCAGATGAGAACTGACAGTATGCCAATTAGGGCTTCTTAATCTATAATTTACAGAAAACATTATAGAAAGTGCTTTAAATAATAAATGCTTATCATCTGACTGTACACAAAATTCTGGATGTTTCAGTGGCAGTTAATTCACTGTACAATAACAATAATAAGGTAATAAAAAAACATATATGCTTTCCTTCTTTCTATGCTATCTTTAGCTTGCCAAGAAGTTCATCTCATAGCCCCAAGATAGATGTGGCAGTTGTAGTTACCACATGTAGACATAATCATGTCCAAAAGGTTTAGTTGCTATAATCTGTGCTGTCAGAAAGATAACTCAAAAGATTGTGATTCATCGATCCTCTGTGTGTCTTTATGTTCTTAGGAAAACATTTTGTCTATTATTTTTCTTCTATCTGTAAAATAAATATATGAAAAAAAAAAACATATCTGGCACAATAGAATGAGGATTATCATTCTAGTCACACTAAAGAGAATTTCATAGCCATCTTATATGAACTGAGCACAAATCACTAAAAGAAGCCTGTCTTTCACCTTTTTTGTCACCTTTTGCTTTGCAGAAATGGCAGCATTGTAGTTATATTTGACCTTTCCTTTGGCCAGTGGGTATCAAATGAAAATGTAAAAGAAGAATTGATACACGGTATTGAAGCAAATAAATCCAGTCAACTGGCCACTTTCCAGATTGATATGAACAGCATTGATATCACAGGTATCTGTAAATATTTTTTTATTTCTTTGAATCATTAAGCTATGAAATTAAAATTTTAGCTGTATACCAGGAAAGAAGCAGGATTGCCCTTGACTTTAGGAAAAGGTCTTATTGCCTAAAGTAATACATTTACATGAGAAACCAGAAATTCAAAAGAAACTGTATTTAAAGGAAACTATCAAAGAGAAAAAGTTTATGACATGTCACATATCAAAAATATTCTGAAAATACTGGAATGCATAAATGTTTTTGGATTTTATCACATGCTTAGCATTCATCAAAATACTCTGACCAGGAACATTCCAACAGGAAATGACACTCATTATTTTCCGGAGACATTAGAACTAAGTGGTGAGTCAAATTGTTACTTGAGAATTTAAAAGAAGGAGAGAAGAAACAAGGGCAATGAGTTTGGTCCATCCCAATTACTTATTTAAAAAACCTTAAACTTTATTTTAAAAATAATAATTTTAAAATAAGAATAAATTAAGGACAGAGAGACACAGAACATTAAAAATTATAGTGGCCCAAGATGTCTATAATTGGTTAACTTATTCCAAATTTTTCATTTTAGTTTTCCTCTGTTCAGCTCAACCTTGACAATTTGTGTTTATTTTCATTGAGAACAATACCAATTTTCTAGTCCCATTCAGGACTACAGTCTTTTATATGGAAACCTTGGGGTCCTTTTGTATCATTCCTTGCTGGGATTTAGAAATGGTGAATATTAGAAAATTAATCAATATATAAGTATTCATATCAAACAGAATAAAAGAAAACTAACATTCACATAGTTTGTTACAAAATGATACCAGTATGATTGTCTTCAAATTAATATATAAAATCCTATAGCAGATTTTGGTTTTGTTTTCTTTTGATTTGTCGTGGTAGATATGAAATTGTAACTCTCCAGTGACTGTTCTTGACAGTACCTCAAATCACAGTGTATGCTTTCATTACGTCTCTTGCTACCTCCTACATGTTCAGTGAGAAGAGAGCTAATGTGTTTGGAGCCTCATCTCCTGACAGTAGAAACCCTACCTACTGCACAGCTCCTAGAGCAGATCCTGTTTTTGGTCTTTGTGTTATCATGTGAGCTGAAAACTGCTACTGTTATTAAGCTTTACCTATTAACACATTTACTCCTCATATCAATCCTATTATATAGGATTACATAGATATAGAATATCTTCTCCCCTCCACATTACAGATGAAAAGATCAATGCAAAGCTAGTTTGGATAAACGGGAGCTTGTTTATAATGGCTTTTTTTCTTCGAGTCAGTACTTGAGGCATTTCAAAAAATGTGACTTAATGATTAATTTTCATAGTTACTTCCAGAAAATTGTCTCCTTGCTATAGTTATTTTAATGTAGATCAGGTTTTGAAGATTTCCTGTGGCAGACATTATAAAATTCATTTTCATGACTACCTACAATTGAGCTATGAGGGAGAAAGGGTTTTGTAGTTTTAAGAAATGCTCATTTATTCAATAAAATCACATCATGGAGCTAAATTAGAATATGTCACATCAACCCAAGAATATGCTTCACAAGTTCAAGGTACATTTTCATTCATTGGACTGCGTTAAAACATATTCATAGACATGACATCAAACTTAAATTTATTTAAGTTTAATATTAATTATTATCATGTGACTTTTCAAATTTATAATACTTTAAAATTGGTTTAAAATCTCATAAGAACTGTGGATTTTTTGTACAGTACACTTTTGAATAAAACTAAACCATAATTAAAATATTACTTTCTTCATTTAAAAAGTATTATTAACTTTAATTTTTAATTATCATTATCAATTATCTACCACATTCCTTTTAGAAACTGCCATATAAGTGTTGCAGAAACAAGATAATGAAGATTATTCAAGTAGGACAAATCTATTAGTTTAGGTCCTAATATATATTTATTATATTCAATATTAATATGTTTTAACACAAAACAATTGCTAAGGTCTGTTTTAAATATAAATTAATATATGAAGCTATAGTGAATAAATACCTTTGTAAATGGGAAAATATAACTTTTTCAGAGGTTAGTTCCACAGATTGAATAAACAGATTTTGGAAATTTAATAAAGGTATCTCAATCAAGTAATTGTATTCAACATGACAAAAGATAAAATGAGAACCTTATAGAATGAGATGCCCTTTGAATGAATATTCAATCTAGAGTTAATGTCTTACATTTATAAGTCCAAGATTTAAATCAACTTTATTCCAGCATCTTTAGAGAATCAAATGATGACTTTCCAGATGTGTTGCATTGCACTCTTTAGAGAGGAGAACCAAGACTTAGTGATAGCTTTGTTTTAGTCCAGCATTTTCTTCACTCCATTTTTATAACTACAAATGCTCAGAAAATTATAAACATTACTTTGTGCTATCAAATCCAATATAAAGGATAAAAATAAAAGAAACAGTGTAATATATAACAACTACTTAGTGAACAAATACTCATTCTTTACATGAATGTGCTATGTTCTGGTATTATGAACATAACTTTTCTAAGGAACAACAACAAAAAAAAGACCTATTAACATGAGTATGAAACTGAAAGTAAAAGAAAAGGGTAGGTCGTAGGGCACCAGGTGGGAACCTAGTGTACCAGAGTGAAGGATTATGGGTGCTTTGGTGGTGGGTGTGGTGTGACATGCACACCACAATGTAAATTTATACTTCTAAATTATATGTAGTTTTCTAATGCAAAGTTACCACTTAAAATAATTTAATATATAAATAAAAATAATAGCAATTATCTTAATATCACCTATTGTTATAGACTAGCAGTTCTCTGGCATCTCCAGGTCAATTTTAATATTATTTTTATCATATTAAAATAGTTTCCTTGTATTTCATTTTCAGTTTCTGAGACGTTTCTGATAACACAGCAGTTAATATTACTCTGTTTCATAGATAAGAAAACTGGAGTACAAAAACTTACAGGTTTAGCTTTAAACCACAAAAAGTGAAAATTACTTTAGAAGCTAAACCTGGATTATTTGACATCACTCCCCTCCTCTATTAGATAGTTACATTATCTATGGTTAATAAAGACATCATTAGCATCAAAAATTTTTTTTAAGGAAAGTCAGTTTCATTCAATGTTAGCAGTTTTTCCTTTGATTATTTCCCCCCACACAAGTTGGACATGTTGGCTCTCTCTCAACATGCCACTGGTTGCTAATCCAATACCAAAGAAGCCATGGATTCACTCATTCAGGAATTTTTCATTAAGTGCTTTATACTTGTATGTATAAAGAATCACTATTGGATTCCTTGAACTTAAAATTTTCTCCCATATTATGTGGGAAACAAATCTGCTAAAATATAAGTAGCTAAAGCAGTGTACTCTATCTGAGAAGGCATGGTGATGAGGGGTTAGAGAACATGGGCAAATACTTCCCTCACCCTACATTTTTCTCTTCTGGAACACAGAAAAGAAACCTCATTTCCTGTGTGTGAACTACAGGGATGGGATGAGTATACTGTTGGTCCCATCTTTCACATTTATATAAATTACTTGACATGTGGTCTTTGGCCAGCTACCTACTTATTTTGAACTTCATAGTTATTATCTGCAAAATAATGATTAAAATATGTATTTTGGATTGTGGTCATGAAGATTAAAAGAGACCGTTTGGGGTCCTCCATGAGGGCGCAAAGGGTTAGGACGCAGCACTGCAAACTAGCGGCAGCCACTTCAGGGCAAGTTCGATCCCCTCCGTTGAGGTGACGCACATGGCGTGGGAGACCTCTCCTGACCCACCCGCTGCTCCTCTCAGCAGTATACTTCACGATCTGCCTGTTCTGCTCCCCTCTCTGTCTCTGGTGAAGCCTGTCACCACCCTTGCACCTCTGGCTTGTACCCCAGTTCTGTATGAATAAATAAATAAATCTTTTTAAAAAAGTATGAAAAGAGACCATTTGGATATCACTGGACCCTCTCATATTATAACAGGCACAATAAGAGGACAGGCCTTCTCCATTCCTTCTTATGATCTAGAAGACAGCTGGATACTTTTTAAAAACCTATTCCAAGCTGAACTAAGTTTAAAACAAGATAATTGTACATAGCAATGCTCATTTTAATCTGATCATGTATTTGACCAAAAAAAAAAAATCCATTTTAAAATCCATTTTTGTTGAGACTATTATTATTTGAATCAATTCTCACAGCATTTTCATAAGGTAAGTAGGTGGCAAAATAGCATATTCCTTCTTTTGTTGGATCAAGGACTACAAGAGTCTTTAATCATCTTTCCCATTTATTCCTCTCTTATGGCAAGATACTATAGATTTATGAAGAAGAACAAGACAATTAAGCTTGAAAACCATAGTTTCCAAGCAGTAATTTATTATGAATATGCCTTTCAGGGATGTTAAGTTTATTCTCATTTTTATATGCCTGGAAGACGAGTTTGAGAAAAATCAACAAATGCATGCATCATATACCTGGCATTAGTACTATTATAAATCCTGCCAAAGAGAATTTTTATATGATAGCAGGTATGAAGTCTGTGAGGATTATGTTCTGTTGCTCAACTGCCTTTGTTGCCAATTACTGTAAAGTTTTACTAACCCATTTGGAACCCAGGAGGAGAGAGATGGGAACTAAGGAGCATTACTCTGATTGATAACTTAGTTGCTGGTGAGAGCCAAGAGGGGCTGTTCTGGGCATTGTTCGTACACTGTAAGGGTTTCTAGAGTAGCTTTCTCTAGACCTTTGTTGCTTGCCATATGAGCAATGATTGCACAAAAACAAAAGTTTCACTATCACGGGCTTACTAAATCTTGTACAAAATGCAATCTTGCTACAATTGCACTATACAGAAGGGCATGGGAATCGAAAAAAGAATTAGCTGATTTAGCAAAGAACATGAAATTGGGCCAAGAGCAGCTGCATAGAGTGATGCTCCTCAATTGAATTGTCCCAGGACTGCGACAGGAGAACTTTATCTAACAACAAGTTTATTGTGACTTCAGGTAATTTTCTTTCTCTGCATTTGAAAGAACAACATATGTATTTTGGAACGCTCTCTTCTAATTTATGACATGCCTATCACATAGGGTCAGAACTATGAAAGTATCTTTGCACTGTAAATTCATTTGGATTGATCAGCTCCACTCTTTCTAGATGGATTAAATTTGCTCTATCATTGTGAATGATTATTTCTGTAAAGAGATGTCTCTTTTTCCAATGCAGTGTAGTGAAATAATTTTGGTTCTAAAGGCAGACATGCATGGATTTGGATTCTTCTGCCACCAGTAAGTAGGCTTAATTTGTCTCAAATAGCTTTGGTCACCAAACACCATCACCCCCGTTTAACAAATAGGAAAAATAAAAATCTTAGTTTTCCAAAACATCTTCAAATTATTATCTGTGTATAACACTTATTGTAAGTGTTATAGAGCAAATAATAATAATGGATTAGTCTTTTTATTCTCCACAGTGCTTAGCACAAGACCTCACAAAGTAGGTGCAGGAGATTCTTTATTTGTTTTTGCATAGAATTAGTGGGGTTAGGCCAGAGGTGTGGGTCAGGGGTGAAAGGATTAGCCAGAGACAGAGTGGAGAGCAGAACAGACCCGCGTCTCTGGAAATAATTGTGACTTTAGAACTCTCTAAAGTAACTACATTTGAGTTTATACTGAGTCTTTCATGACACAAATATAAGTTGATTATTAAAATTTTCCACTTGCACAATTTCAATGATGATCATTTACTGGTGAGTATTCATAAAATCCCCAAAAATAGTATCCTGAAAATAAAATGTCATAGATATAAAAATATGTGCATGTCTTTTTCCTACTCAAAATAACAGTAATTATTATTAAGGCAATTCAATTAGCTTCTAAAAAAACAGAATCAACTAATATTTTCTGGTGCACATTTCTTTAGGTAGAATTTTTTTTTTTTTAAAGACTTATTTATTTGTACATACAGAACTGGGGTACAGGCCAGAAGCTCAGGGGCGGCGAGAGGCTTCACCAGAGACAGAGTGGGAAACAGAACAGGCAGATCGACGAAGTACACTGCTGAGGGGAGCAGCGGGCGGGTCAGGAGAGGTCTGCCACGCCATGTGGTCACCTCCAGGGCAGGCGGGAATCGAACTCATGCGGAAGCGGTTTTAGATTCTCAGTGCTGTGCTTTAACCCGCTGCGCCACCAGGGACGGCCTCTTTAGGTAGAATTTTTAATTCCCTTCTTACTAAATCCCCATAGATTAATCCAGATGTCATAGATCATGAGATTACAAGAGACAACTATTGTTATTAAGGAATAAAATATGTATTTCCCATATTGGTTTTAATATGAGAAAATTCTCTGTGGACCAAACAGAGAAAAAATATTTTTATTAAACTATCTAGAGAGACCTAGAACATAACCTATACCAGACTACCTAATATTTCACCATCAATTAGAAATACTTCAAAACAATCAGTGATTCATCCCTTATAATTATTAATGAGACTAACAACTATTCACAATTGAACTCATTACTGCAGAAACATAAGCACCCTCCTCAGCACCCTCTTTCCCCAGCTCTTTGTTCAAAAGTCCACCTAGTCACTAAAACTTATCAATTCTACTTGTAAAATAGCAACTGAGTCCATGACTCATTCCCTTTGCTAGTGCAAATTTCCAGCCCTCATTAAGTTTCACCTTGATCATTGGAACAACCTCTCACTTGGTCACCTCTATCTACATGGTTTCAGAATGGTCTTAGTGAGGCATAGGCAGGTCATAACGTATATGCATGTAAAAACTTTCAGTGATTGCTTATAGAAAAACATTTCTAACATAATACAAAATGTTTTAAAAAGTCCTAGATTTGGAACCAAATTCTCTCCATCTTAGGAATTCTGAAAACATCCTACCAACTAGATAAATTAGATTACCTGTTTTCCATACACTGGACTGCTGTTGTAGGGGCATGCAAACATTCCATATTTCTCGTGCATTCTCAACATATGTAAAATCTTACATGAAGATGTGGAAGGGAACCAATGGCCTAGTGCTGGGTGTTCCCATAGTTCATTTTAGGACTCCTTTCAAATAATAATTACCTTGATTATTTAAAAAATAACTACCCTGACAAAATCCCAAATGCCACAAGAATGGAGCCACTGTCTTACTCATTCATTCATCACTTAATAATCCATGCCACAGATACTAGACAATAAGTATCTGTGGAATGATTAAATAATCAGTGATGAAATCACTGGTGTCACTTGCAAGTGTAGTTCTGAAGCTTAACCGACAGAACTCAATTGTCAATCCCATTAGATGTGAACCATCTGGAGATGGCAGGTCCCTAGGGAATAGAAGAGCCAAAATTACGCATCTTCTTAGCTCTATGCCAAAATCTATACTTTCAAATGCTGAATACTTAGACTTCTATTTCCATTTCTAGAGTTTATATATAATGCTTTTTTGTTGTTTTATTTATTGAGCTTTGTGAAATATTGTAAGTGTTATGTCTTGCATGGGTTAGGGACACAATAATTAAGGTTACTACCTTGAGAGCTATTGCACATCTATCACTGATTATAGGTACATGTGAGTTTACTTAACTCCATTTTTTGCCAATATCTTATTCTCTTAAGTGGAGATGTCCTGTCATTTGGAAATGTCTCTGATTTTTATCCTATCCTATATTATATTTTAGGTGATCTATGAAATTCCCATATATTTACATCCATGTTAATGAAGACTGATTACAGAAGTCTCATTTACTTTATAAAGACATAACGCTATCCAAGCATACTCCTAATTCTTACCTCAGAATATATATTGACAAAAGTAGTTTTGTTTTCCCAATAATTTTATGAAGCAAAGAAAATTTTCAGAATCAAATATATGTTTAAAACCCAGCAGATGGCAGTACAGTGCTGGTTTTAAGATTAAGAACAATCATAAAGAATGCTATTGAGCTTAAAGATTTTTTAAAATTCATCATTATTTTAATCACAGACTCACATTCTCACCTTGAGTTGGAATCTAAAAACATACATCTTTACCAAATTGTGTAAGAATTTTATAATTGCACCTAAAAGTTCCAAGATAATTTTTTAAAATAAAGTGCCTTTCTTGGTCATCTCTAAACAAGCTGTATGGAAGAAGAGATTTAGGGGAGAACAATCTGGATAATACCAATCAATCAGATCCTTGCAACAGAGAACCCTTTAGAGGTCATTTACAGCTTTCTTGCTAACAAGCTCTAACTAGACGCAGACATAATGAATGCAACAAGAGTTGGTTTTTCCTTGTGATCAATGTAGCATTGTGCTGGACATTCCTTTATTTTGCTATAAAACGGTTTTTGTTAACAAGTTTTTTCTGTGCAGGATGCAAATCTTGACTTTAGCCACTATATTTTCAAAGAATAATTTTATAAAAAAATTAAGGGGTTATTAGATACTGCAGATGCTGTAATAAAAATTCTAATTGTCTCGCCAAACATGTATAATAACCGTCGGAGGGGTAAGTATTCAGGTCCAAATACCAAACTGTAATTGATTTATCAAAGTTAAAATATACAAAATAAACATTCATATCTAACACCAATAAAGAAATATTTTTCTAAAGTTTAGAATTTTGGTATTTTACCAATGCCTTATTCATTTCATGAAGAAAAGATTTAATTTCATGTACATATTTATTTTTTAATTTTAAATTAAAATATAGTATCATAAGTATGTACCTACATAATAAATACCAAAATATTGTATACTCCCCATTGGTAGGAAATGAAATCTACCATGTAGGCTGTTGAGCCTATATATATATATATATATATATATATTTTTTTTTTTTAAAGAAAATATCTCAGTAGAATGCTCACCTCCCTCAAGACTTTGTGCTGATGGGCTAACTTGTGTCAGAACTGATTTGTTCTGTGATGGAGAAGCCAACTGTCCCGATGGTTCAGATGAAGACAGTAAAGTATGTGGTAAGTAAAGAACACACTCGCTCACGATGTGCACGAGCGCATGCGCACAGACCCCTATGGGAGAATGACCTTTTCGAAGAGTCATGGTTGTATTTTAATACAAAATTTCAAACTGCAGTGATATTTTCCAAAACTCCTCTTCCTTATTTCTTATTACTTTTCTTCCTTATTACTGTGTCCCCGTCTGTTACCAATTCCCATGCTTTTTTAGTCTTTTTTACCAATGTGCCAACATCTCAGTCCTTTTTGGGTGACCTAACAGCTTCTAACTCAGTGTTTAGCTCTCTTTAATTTTGATTGTTGCTCATTTCATCTTTTGCATAAAAATAATAAATAGCTAATTAGGGTACTTGAATTGTACTTCTCCATGATGAATCAATCCTTAATGTTTCATTGTTTTTTCATTTAAAATTTTAAAATCTATTTTGAGTGATGATGATGATATTATTTAATGGTTCAGTAGTATTTATTGTATGCCAAGCTGACTCTCTGTAACTTCAACACATTTGCTCTTAACTTATTTCATTTTTTAGCTGAGTAACATGACAGATTGCATTTTAAGTGCATGACAGATTACTACATCCATGGAAATACAGATAGGTAAGCAACATGAAGAATGATTTATATGATTCAAATATCTAATTTCTTCTTCAGAATTTAAACAGAAAGCATGAATTAAACAATTTTTGGTATGGTTTATGACCAGTTTTAAAACTGACCTCAAGCACAATTAATTCCTAAAATGTGTAAAGCCTGTAGTTAGGCTTTATTCTATTTTGTTCTTGCCAGATATTAACTAAAGATGAATGCTTCATAAAAGCTGAACTTTTATATATTACCTGTCTACTTGGTACATAAGCCAGGCCTTGATCTTTTTCCTAGTACCAACTCCCAAAAAGGCAACTCGACAAAGAGACTTCTAACTAAGCAATCCCAAATCAAATGTTCTTGGATAGACTCCAAGCCTTCAGAGTTTAACTACATACTTTGAAGTGCACTCAGAGCATATTGGAAGAAAGTGCAGACCACAGAATATTTTTAATCTATTTTATATAACTAAATTACTCAAAGAAGAAGAAAGCAACATTCTTTTTTGCTATGGTTTTTGGGCAGTTTCTAAAACCTTTTTAAGGAAAAATGATACAAGTGTGCCATCATGAGGCAATAAAGGTGATATTGATTTACATCTCAAACATAATAATGTACATCAAAGCTAGACACAAGGTTAAGCCTACATAATCGGCATGAAGAACTTTAAATGGGTAGATGAGATGAACTGAATAATCAGAAAATGAACCACACCTACTATTTGATCTTTACTGTATTGGAGTTTATAAACTTCATGATCAATTAATATCAGTGCATATCAAAAAAGTAACCAAAGAACTATCAGGTGTGGTAATAAGGCCATAAATTACTTTTTTGAGTCACTATAGTCTCATGACATGAACCTCAGTATTAGAATGGAATTAATTCTTTAAATTTGCCTTAAAAACATAATCAAACTACATTATTACCTCTCTGTATGATAGATGTTTTGTGTTAATTGAAACTTGGTGCATTGACTACCCATCCATGACATTAACTTTCTTAAATCTCTTATCTTTTCCATTTTTCTTGTATCTTTCATTACATGTATTTTAGAATGCAGTGTATCTACTTTGGGGAAAAAAATTTGCCTTGGTGGAATGAGGAAGTAGATCAATCACTCAACCTGTATCCAGCTAAGAGTCAGACATATCTGTTGTTTTATTGATCATTTAATCATTCATGATGAGCCCAAGAACCCAGCGCACTGTGCCTCAGTAGCATGAACTTATAATTTCTACATGAAAGCCCTATCCATCAATCTACATTCACAGAAAATCCTCTCTATATGAAAGTGACCTTTGCTCCCTCTTTCTTTTTGCTCCAGCTGTGAGCTCTAATTCTAGTTGGTGTTATAAATAGAGTCACATTAATGTTGACTTCCTCACACAGCTTCCTTTTTTTAGTATTTAGTTATTTAGGTTTGCACAACTTATAGCTGACTATAGCTGAACCAAGATTTCTTTAAATTGTTTTTCTTTTCTGATTAGAATTGCATCAGCAGGAAAGTTCACTTTTTAGCTGACCTGAGAGGGAAAGATGCTGACTCAGTGTTTAGGTCAATGTTCAGGCCTGTTTGGAAGTTGGCACGTGTCTACATAGATGGTTTGCATGTCCCTATCAGAGTGCACAAAATACCTTGGTGGCGGGCACAGATCATGTTTGATTTATACATCACGGGGAATTCAATGCCCTGTGCAAACTCGCCATTGGTAGACTCTGATCCAGCTGAGGAAGCTCTCTGTGGACCTTCAGAACATGCCTTTATGAATCTCATCCCATTACAGGTGGCATTTTCATACCACAGCCAAAAGGCTGATATTGTTTGACAGGCTCATCTATCTCCTTCCTACTCCAAATTTTTTTCTGAGGCTTCACAAGAAAGTACTGTACCTTCTAAAACGTTTTCATCCTGAAGCCCTATAAGTCTATTCAGTCACAGTTCTATTTTTTTTTAAGATTTATTTATTTATTCATACAGAACTGGGGTACAGGCCAGAGATGCGGAGGGTGAGAGGATTCACCAGAGACAGAGTGG
>NW_004567104.1:63409489-63454139 GCF_000260355.1 Condylura cristata | reverse complement strand
CAGGAGAGGTCTGCCTCACCATGTGGATCTCCTCCAGGGCAGGCGGGAATCGAACTCATGCGGAAGTGGCTTAAGCTTCTTAGTGCTGTGCTTTAGCCCGCTGCGCCACCAGGGAGGGCCCACAGTTCTATTTTTTCTAATTATTTAACCAACTTAACTGTCTGATATAAAATTAGGTTGTATATAAAGACCTCACTATTAAATGAAAAAACATGTGAGAAATTTCCCAGGACAAGGCGGTATCCTGGAATGATAATATTTGGGCATTCTGACGTTTTCTGTTCTAAGTAGTTTCATAGGATGACAATTTTATTTTAAACACCTTCATGAATATCTTCTTTATCTTTACTTGCATGCGGGAGTTCACCAATGAATTTTCAGAGGACTTGACCTGTAGATGATCCCTAGCCATGAAAACTTCGCATCTTTATGAAAAACTGGAAAGGCTACTTGATTACATTCCTTAGGACAGGCTAAATATTGTAATAATCACACTTAGCAATATAAGTGAACAATAAATCATCTGTGTCACAGGCCAAAGAAGATGTCAAAGGATTGTTCTCTATGTAGGCATTCAAGATACTAGTTCTTTTTCCACCATTCTCTGTGTCCTCACTGTCCTCCCTGGAACCTTTGCGATATCTGACAGATAAGAAAGAAATTGACGGAAAATATTTGTAGCCATCATCTCTGAAAATAAGCATAGTCATTTCCATAGTAATAACTTATTGGTCAGACTAGGTCACATGGTCCCATTTTGGAAAGTGCATTTCACTCACGTGCTTGGGAAGGGATTCAAAAACTATAGCAAGCACAACCATGTCCATCATCAGTGACATAATTCAGCTTTTTGGGAATTTATAAATCCTGCTGCCGGCACTATGTTGTCAATATTGGCCCCAAAACTGACAAAATGAATGTAAAGAATAATCTCAAATGTGACCAGCTCTGCAAATAGGGTTACAAATTCTTAAATCTGTTTTGTTCCCTCTTTTATTGAATGTTTCCCCCTTTCCTCCTATTTGCTATGGAATGCAGTTGCAAACATGAACTATATTCTAATTTAAGAGTACTTGAACTGATGGAATTCTTATTTGTAAATTTTCTGCTTCTTTCATATACAATCCCTTCCTTCTTTCTGCCTTTCAACTCAGAGTGGGTGCTGTCCCCATGATTTCCCCTATGTATTATAATATTAGGTTTATGGAACATGCTATGGAGAAACACAGCCTGGTTTTTAACTACCACATACAAATGGGGAGAATTTATGCTAGTTATTTAATCCTTCCATGTCTTAGTTTTCTCACCTAAAACTTTATAAGGTCATTGTGAAAATTTCACTAATATTTATATAATAGCTTTAATACAATGACTGGTACATAAGTAAACAATGCATAAACATTTGGTGACATTTTAGGCAGTGACATTTTAGAACTAATTGGATTAATGATTCTACTTCAAGAAATGTGAACTATTCTCAACAGCACTGACCTAACTTGTATTGCTATGATCTGGGAGCATTATGCTTCTTGATGAACTATATAATTGAAAGACTCTATATGTCACATAAAATATAAGATCATGCTTACTAACATGATCACCAAAGCTACAGCTTTAATTGCTTCATTCATTTGGCATGATTGGTGATGAGCAGAGTTAAGGGTGAAGAAGGAAATTTTTTTTTATCTAGAAAATTATTTAGAGTTACAGTAAAAAGTCACATATTTTACTATTTATCTTTACATATTTACTATTTATTAAATCTATAAATTAGCCTAGTAGGACATAATTAAGTAATCCAGTAAATGAACTAAAGAGATTCAGTTCTCTTAACAAGTCCCAATTTTCTTTTATTTCCTTTCCTAAGGTCTCTGGTAGATTGTCCAGCGTTTGATCCTGTAACTTGGGTTTATATTTTCCTCTTTTATTAGTTTAATTTTTGTTTCCTGTTGTTAATCAGTCTACAAAATCATAGTCCAATGTAATTCATTCCTAAACCATCGTTCTTTTTTATCCAACTCTACTATTTTTATTGAGGTAAAGTTGGCTTACCGTACTCTGTGATTTAGGAGTAGAGACTGACAACTCTTCAGATGGATTCTGCCACAATACACCCACCAGCAAATCATCCCATGATCTCCAGTGAAGTCCACTGCACATTTTTCCCCTTACCTCTACACTTAACTTCTCTGGTAACCTCAATTCTACAGTCAGGTTACTAGGGTTTATTTTGATTTATCTTTGTCAGTAGCTTTGACTCGCTTCTTTTTATTCCACATATGAATAAAACAATTCAATATTTGTATTTTTCTTTCTGATTTGTTTTATATAGTATACTCCATTCATGTTATGCCAAAGGGTAAGGTTTCATTTTTAAATTATCTAAATTATCATTACATGTGTAAATATACCACATCTTCTTAGTCTACTCTCTGCTTGTAGGTACTGAAGTTATTCCCATAACTTGGTTATTGTAAGTAGTGACGCAATGATCATAGCGGCACATACATCCGTTTGGATTAGTGTTTTGCATTCTTTGAATAGATACCTAGGAGTGGAAATGCTGAATCATGTGATAGTTCTATTTTTAACATTTTGAGAAACACCTTAACTATTTTCCATAGAGGTTAGACTAATCTATTTTTCCACTATAAGTTTCTGAGGGCTCTGTTTCTCCATATCCTTGCCAACAATTGTCATTTTTGGTCTTTTTGATGTGGGCCATTCTCATAAGTATGAGATAATTTCTCATTTTGATTTTGATTTTTCATTTCCCTGATAATAAGTGATGATAAACATTTTTTCTGTGCCTATTGGTCTAGGGAATTGTTTTTACATAGACTTTGAAACGTAAGACTTACTTGTCAAAGTAAGTTGTATAGTTTTTAAAATATATGTACCAAATTGCAAAAAGTCATCCATGAGTTTTTAACAAGATTTCCATGTCTGTTTAGTTTTTAAATTATTTTATTTCATCCACATGAAATATATTTATTATATTTTATTGCTTGATAGAGTTGCTATGTAAAGTACTTTTCCATTCATCAGCTTAGAATCAGCTTATTCTGACACCCAGATTCCGAAAGCAGCAACAGTACAGACAAATAAGGAACTAAAACCATCAATCAAAAAAGAACACATTACACGAGTCATTATTTTAGAATATGCTATAAGCAGAAGTAATTAAGGATATAGGCAATAATCTTTAAAAAAAAACTAAAACTAAAGATTGTGAAAATCAAATTTTTTTTTAAATAATATAATTGCTTATTTTTACAACATTTTGTGCCTTTTTCCATCCCCATTGTAATCCCCGTGGGCTTCCCATCACCAATCACCCGTGTGCCATCACCATAGTCCAGTGCACTCCCCCACCTCATTTTTGATCCCATTCCCCACTCCACCCCCTGTAAAATGTCTCTGGTATACAGTTGTTGTTTTTTGTTTTGTTTTTAAACAGACATATACATAGTGTCAGCAGAAGGCACAAAACTACAAGGTTTGGCTCATGACTCACTCTTTCAGTAGTATTTTAACCTAGTAGGAAACATTCAAATGTAACCTAAAAACAACTAATCATACATTACATAAAAGAGAATTTTATGAAATGAAAATGACCAAAAAAAAAAAAAAATCCAAGGATAAAATGAGTAATCATGGAAAGCAAAAGACATTTTCAAGAATATTGAATGAAAATATTGAATCGAGATGAGTCCATACAAATGGAGCAAAGTGCTGAGTTGTAAAAGATGGATGAAATAAGGGAGATGGGACCTCCCTGGTGGTGTCGGGGTTAAGTCTCAGGCCTCTCCTCAACCACCTGGCCCAGCAGACCTCTCCTGTTTAGCACACTGCTCCCCTCAGCAATGTATTTCAGTCAAAACACCTGTTCTGTTCCCCAGTCTGAGTCTGGTAAATTCTCTCATTCTCTCACCACCCCTGCACCTTGGGCCTGCACCTCAGTTCTTTTATGCAAAAATAAAATAAATAAAATGCTTTTAAAAATGAAAAGAAATAGATTAGCTGGAAGGATTCCCTACCGCTTACTCACTCCAAGCATTCACTTGCCTGGCCATATTTTAATTGCTTCAGGACATAGCATTTAGTGCATATATTTGAAATTTGTGTTAACTCCAATGTAATGGAGAAAATAAGACAAAAATAAGTTATTTGTATAAATTAGAAGTTTATAATCCAGATATATTATTTTCTTACAAATAGGAAAGAATATACTAAAATACAATTTATGTAGGGGTGTTAAAAAATGCACATTTGAAATGTTTTTCTAAAGAACTCTGATAGGGCGTATAAGAGTATTTGAAAATAACTAACAGACTTTATTTATTTTCTCTTTAAAAATATGGAATGCTTCACAAATTTGCATGTCATCCTTGTGCAGGGGCATGCTAATCTTCTCTGTACCGTTCTAATTTTAGTATAGGTGCTGTCGAAGCAAAGACCTAGTAGAGTTTAAATATGAGTTCTAATCTACTACTGACTGATCACTTCTGTTGTGTAACTGGCTTCATCCATGTCACACAGTTCTCTGTGAAGCCTTCCTTAGACAACCTGAATCCCATTTCCCTTGAGAAAGCTTCCAAAGTTGCTTTTAATCTGATATTAATTTCCATTCTTTCACAGCAACAGTTTGTGATGGAAAATTTTTGTTGACTAGATCTTCTGGGTCATTCCAGGCTACTCATCATCCAAAACCTTCTGAATCCAGTGTTGTTTGTCAGTGGATTATACGGTAAAATACCATCTATTCCCTGTTATTAAATCATGAAATCTTGTTCTGATGCAGTCAGTGTTGCCACCTGTAACCATGTACTCATTTTTTAATTATTATTGTCATTAGCTATGAGATAAATTCTTTTCAACTAGTCAGCTGCCAAAGAAATTTCTGTTTCATGCTTAATGTTTTTAAAAAGGTATTCCAGTTATGAGCAATACTGTCAAATGAATGGGATTATCTCATTAGCTCTGGAGCAGGGCTTTTTTTTTTTTCTTCTGTGATTGTTATAAAGAAATTGCTGTCAAAGCAAAAAGCAAATATGCCTGGCTATGTATTTCAAAGAATGACATTTCATACAACCATATCCTGGGTACAAATTACTTCCTTTCTCTTTATGCCAGCATAGGTATGATGACTGCCTTTGATGCGATTTAATCATAGCATATTAAGAGAGAATACGCTATACATTCTTTTTGCTATAACTTGGGTAACACTTGAATTAGTTTCTATGTTTTTAACTCCAAGGTCTTAACTCCAATAATTATGATAACCAAAATAATCAAACTACTTCTCGGCTGAGAGTTGATCTAACTTAATGTTCAGGGTAGCACTTTTTTTATAGAGTAATATCACCTTTATACTACCTCAATAATGGTTAAGATGCACTTAAACAATATTTAGGGTTAAACCAGCCCAACCTTGGAATTATATTATTAACATTTTAGCAGTGCTAAACATTCTGAATGTGTACATAAGAGAGAGTCTATGTGGGAACAAACCATTTATGATAGGGAAATTGAATTGGCAGTCAACTCTCCCAACAAAGGTAAACCCATGACCAGATGGTTTCACTGGTGAATTATGACAAATATGTTAAGAAGAATTAATATTATTATTTCTCAAACTTTTTCCAAAAATTGAAGAAAAGGGAATATTTGCAAGCCCTCTTTATGAGAACAGTATTACCCTGTTACTAAAGTCTTGCTCCCTGCTCCCCTCAGCAGCGTACTTCAGTCAATCTGCCTGTTCTGCTCCCCACTCTGTCTTTGTGAAGGCCCCTGCACTTCTGGCCTGTACCACAGTTCTGTGTGCATAAATAAATCAATCATTAAAATAAAAAGACATACAAATAAGAAATGAAGAAGTAAAATTATCTGTTCACAGATGACAATATCTTACATGTAGAAAAACATAAAAATTTGCATACACACACACACAAAGATCAAATTAATTAAAAAAACAAAAACAAACAAAAAAAAACGTGTAGACCACAGGGAAAATGGTGGCTGCCAGCATCTGGGGTTGGGTGGAACGCCAAGTTCCGTTCAAAGGGTTTAGAGTTTCAGTCATGCAAGTGGAACAAGTTCCAGAACTTGCAGTAAACCACTTGGTCTTTGGTAGACAATACTGTACTGCACCCGTGAAATATACTAAGCATGTCAATCTTTGTCATTAGTTTTTTTAATCAAATTAGAAAAAAAATGAAATTCTGGAATTCATTAAGACTTATGACCAGTATTAAAAGTATAATAACCAAATTTTTGCTTTTAATTTAGTGTAAACCAAGGACTTTCCGTTAAACTGAGCTTTGATTCTTTTAATACATTTTACACCGATGTATTAAATATTTATGAAGGTGTGGGCACAAACAAGATTTTAAGAGGTAAGTTAAAATAAATACACAATACATTATCAAAATGAATATATGTGAGTATCTCCCTGGTGATACAAAGGGTTAAAGCACAGCACTATGAAGCTATCCACAGCAGTTCCATCCCCAGCCCCAGAGCTGACCCACATGGCAAAGCAGACTTCTCCTGACCTGACCACTTCTCCCCCCAGCAGTGTATTTCAGTAGATATGCCTGTTCTGCTCCCCACTTTGTCTCTGGTGAGCCCTCTCACTCCCTAAATCTCTGGCCTCTATCCCAGTTCTTGTAGCATAAATAATTTTTTTTTTAAATGAAAATATGTGGAAAACATTTTTGAGTGATGTTTTCCCTTTGACTTTTAATCATATGTGGACTTGAAAGTTAAGTTACTGAAACAAAGAAGTATCACTGGCCATTACAAAAAAATAACAATTTGGTGTTCTATGTGATTAATCTTCTAATTAGTAAAATGGTTTCCTTTTCACATAACCCTCTTTGAATTGATGTGCAATAATCACGTGCCAATTTCCAATTCCCCACCCCCAAAAATCTAATTTTATCTTTGGTTATTATGCTTTGTGTTATTCCCCATTAAGCAAAATTTGACAAACCCTAAAAATTATTTTTTTTTTTCTGACATCAAACCAGTTAAAAACCCAGAATCTCTTTGGCTAATTTCAATATGCACTCTTCTCTTCAGTTTCTTGCAAGGTTGTAACTTGTAAAGTGTTTAAATCAATGACTCGATCAGAATGTACACTTAGTAAATTGTAGATGCAGGTAGCACAGTCAGTACCTAACCATTTGTCATTTTGTACATGATTGCCAGTGGAAGCTGAGAACAGAGAATGCACTAAAATATTCATGTATCCACTCCACTTTATTCCATCTGATCCCAAAATGCATGGGACTACTCATGGAAGCCCACAAAAATAGAAGTGAAATCACAAGAGGAAATACAATAAGGATGAAGAAGAGAATGTGAACTGAGTAGTAGCAGATAGATTGATAGATAAAGCAACAGATTTATAGATTGCAACATTAATGTTTAAATAGATTGGTGGGTAAATGGATGAATAGATAGATAAGTACATATGACAGACATTCATTTTATTTTGCAGCTTCTCTTTATGAAACTAATCCTGGCACAATTCGGATTTTTTCCAACCAAGTTACTGCCACCTTTCTTATAGCATCTAATAAAAATGACTATATTGGGTTTACTGTAACATATACTGCATTTAACAGCAAAGAGATTAATAGTAAGTATTTTTTAATTCTTTAGCCTTTGAATCTCCAGATGTTTAATATATTAAAATGGAATTTGAAAATTAGCATTTTTAGAGAATGATTGTGATATTTTAGTATATAAATTCCTTAATGCATATCCTCATATATCTATGTATATATACACACCTATATAGATATATATACATATATATATCCTTATATAGCTATATATACATACATATATAGATATATATATCTGTCTCTACTTGAAAGAAATGAGAAATTAGAATATATTTCATATTCTTCAAAAGAAACAACTAGTTTGAGAAAAATTATGTCAACAGAAAAATTTAAGTTCTTTATATAATACAAATATAAAATATATATCATAAACTATAAACTATATATAATAAACTAATTCTGAGAATGTTGCACATCTACTTAATTTTGAACAGAATATTAAACTGGGAAAGAAAAATTGGAATAAAATTTATGTGGGCAAATGAATGAGGTAATCTATAACAAAGAACAGGAAGAACATTCTCTGCTTAACCCTACTGGTGTATAAGAAACATATTAAAGACCTCCCTGGTGGCTTAAGGGTTAAGTCTCAGCACTCTCACCAGAAGGCCTGAGTTCCAACTGTGGCCAGGGAGCTGACCCACAGGGCACAGCAGACCTCTCCTGTCTCACCCACTGCTCCCCTCAGCAGTGCATTTCAGAAAATCCACCTGTTCTGCTCCCCAGTAAGTCTTCTGTCTCTAGTGAATCTTCTCACTGCCCATACCTCTAGCCTATACCCCAGCTCTTCTATGCAAAAATAAATAACTGATATCTTTAAAAATAAATTAAATTAACTCAGTTGGTCACAAAATGCTGGGGTATATTTAATTAAGTGAAATGAAACAGCTAAGATGAATAAAAAAGAAACATTTCACACATGCTTCCTAATTATAAACTATGAAAGGCTAGACATTTTCAAGGCAATCTATTATAACTAATAACATTGTGGACTAAATGTAAAATGTTTTTTCTTGTAATTCACAGATTATGAGAAAATTAACTGTAATTTTGAAGATGGCTTTTGTTTCTGGACCCAGGACTTAAACGATGATAATGAATGGGAAAGATTTCGGGGAAAAGCTCTCCCTCCTTTTAGTGGACCAGATTTTGACCACACTTTTGGGAATAGTTCAGGTATAATTTATAAGAAATTCATAAAAAGTACTGTGTTTTATTCTGTAATTTAAAGTGAGTAGTATTTATATTACAAGAGAGTCTGCAAGTTTGTTGTTTTTTGTTTTTAAATCATGGACTGACAAATGCTTTTAAAGAAAAAATGGTCATCTCCTAGATTACCCCATCTATTAAAAATGTTGAAAAATTCACCAAGACCATTAAAGATAAAGAAGCCTGGGTTGTCACCCTAGATTGGTCTTTATTATTAACTAAGTAGACTTCTGTCTGCATAGTTATAATTTACTTTTCTAAACTTTGATCTACTTTGCTTTAATTTCATTTCTGATTGTTTAATGCTGTATATAGAAACACATTTGATCATTGCATATTGGTTTTATATCCTGAAACCTTGTTGAACTTTTTAATCAATGCTCAAAGTTTTTAAACAGCTCTTTAGTATTTTCAATATACATGATCCTGTCATCTTGAAGTAGAGATAGAGAGATAGGTTTAATTCTGAAAAGCTGTCTTAGTCTATTTGGGCTGCTATAGTTGAATACCACAGTCTGGGTGATTTAAATATTTATTTTTCATAGCTCTGGACACTGTAAGTCTGAGATCTGTGGCACCAGAAAGTTCTAATGACAACCTTTTGCCTGGTTTACATATACATATCTTCTCACCACGTCCTCAATAGGAGGAAAGGGGGGAGATTTTGTTTCTCCTTCTGAAGTCACTGATTGTATCATAAGGGGTCTACCTTTGTGTTCTAATTACTTCTCAAAAGTTCCATATCCAAATGTGATCACATTTGGGGCTACAGTCTCAACATAAGACTTTTAAGAGGACATAACCATCCAGCTCATTAACAGAAAGACAATGGAAAAGCTGATACTAAAGCATGGTCCTAAGGTTGGGACTTATAGGACACTTTCATGTGAATGGACTGAGAACTGAATTTCATGGAAAAATTAACATTGGAGATAATAATATTTGACAAAGAAGACCAGAAATCATAAAGAATCATAAAGAGACAACTCATAGTGTGAAGATTACCCATGAAAATCTGAAAACAAAATATGGTTTCTCAAAGTATTTCAATTTGATCAAAATATTTAGTTTTCAGTGATTACTTTTAATCAATTTCCACAAGTCAATTTATTTTTTGACTCCTTTATTCAATAAGTGTTTTTTTTTTTTTTTGAGCCCAGGCTCTATTCAAGGCACTCAGAATATACTTGTGAACAAAAATTATTCAGATTTCCTATTCTCCTGGAATGCATATGCCAGTAAGGGAAATAAAAAATATAACGGAATAGTGGTTGCAATTTAGGGGTATGTTAAATGTGAATGAGTACTCAAGAAATACAAACCTTGATAAAGTGATTGGCAAGTGCAGCTATGGAGGAGGTGTTGTACATTAAAAGAGGGTGATCACTTCTAATCTCATTAAAAAAGTGGCATTGAATCAAAACTTAAAGGAACTGAAGCAACTAGACATACGGATTATTTCAGACCAAGAGAACAACAGAGGAAGTCTCTCAAGGGATATAAGTGGCTGACCCGTTTTAAGAAATATCAGGAAGCCAGTGTGGAGAAAATAGGGCCATTAAGGTCCAGATAATCATGGTTCTTCTCAGGCTTTGGCTTTTTCTCTCAGTGAAACGAGGCACTATTGTGATTCTTGAGCATAGCAATCATAGAATTTTCATGAATACTAAAATGGTTTGTGAAAGAACAAGTGACTAATCTAGAGAAATAGCCATTAGGTTCTCAAATAGGTGGGAGCAAATTAATTAGACATCAGGTGCTACATATAATTTGATAGTTAATTCAAAGAGGATCCTGCTAAATTAGTTATCAGTGTGCACTGACAAAAAAAAAAAAAAAGTACTCTGCGTCGACGGCCAATCCCATCAGACCACACACTTTTGGTACTGAAAATCATGACACTCATAGCTTCATACATGATTAATCCTTTGAACCAGGGGTTTCTCAGAGCTTGATCTTCTGCAGATAAATGAGTAATCTGAAGTCTAACCTCTAAGTGACAATTACCCCCATTCTCTAAAATAGTTTGTTCTAAAACAGTCAAATAATTTGACCACTTTTGCCCCCCTCACTATAATAAAGAAAAAAAAGGTCTTTACCACACTTGGACAAAGGTAACTAGAGAAAAGTGCAGAAAGCATTTATATGTATTGACTATGACAGATACCTTTTATGTAGTTGAAATCTTTGATGTTCAAATTATCATTTTTCTACTTTTATGTCATCATCACAAGAGGTAGAATGATTCTGCTGATATCTGAAGAATATAAGTACTACATTATAGGAGGAAAAACTGCTTCTGCTCACCAACAGCTTAAATAACTAAAGAAATAAGATAACACTGACCAAAGTGTAGCAGGTTGAATGTCAGGTGAAAGTTTTAAATAGTTGGGTTGGAAATAGAGTCTCAGGAGAAAGCTGTATAACAGGAGTTATTTAAAATGAGACAAATCAGAGCAGTTTAGAACCCACCAGAAGCAGCAGGGTAATGAGAATGGATGATAAGGCTTAATAGGAACTCTCCTACACTCATACTGGTAATTTCATAATCTACCAGTCATCCTCCCCTTCAGGGGCATTTTTCTTCCAACCCGCTTTTTCATGTGTCAGAACATCCTACCTCTGAAATGGAAGAGAATTGAATCCCTCCTGCTGTTCCTCTTTTCTAAGCAGGGTTTTTTGTTCTTCACCTTCACTTTAAATGACAGGAAAGTCTAAATCAAACAGATAAACTTTGAATTAACATTGCTTTAGGGAAGAACATCTAAGCCCCTTAACTTTTTTGAGTTCTTCTGAAGAACTCTCTCCTGGTGGGGCACCAGATCTTAAATCTCTGCACCAAGCAATGCTCAGAGTTCTCTGTACCTGTTAGAAGCAAGGGAACTGGTGGCAATGGGGCTCTGATGGGTCTTTGGGGGTGGAAGCTAAGGAGTCCGTTCATTCAAAACATTCAGGGAATCTGAGGTAACATGAAAAGTCAAAAAATGTTGGGGTCATAAAAGGGTTAGACGGACCAGGGAAATTGCTTCTTTGTTGGACAATGAGATCATAATGATTTCTAATGTGAGGGGGTTAGCATAATGGAGCAGCAACGATCATTAAAATAGAGACCCTGAAATGTTAGCTAGGTTTAAATCTCAGCTCTGCCACCAAGCAAGTTATCTATCCTCACCCTGCCTCAATTCCCTCATCTGGAAATGAGATGATAAAAGAAGCTGATTTTAGAGAAAGAAAATGAAATTGAGTACTATATTTGCTTGGCATATGAAAACTGCTATATAACTGTTAGGTATTACAAGTACTTTATTTTCATACCCTGAAAGTACTTCAAAGGGGGAAATCATCTGAGTGATGATTATTCTAAGTAATATGCTAGAGAAGAAAATGGTGATATTACTCGATTTTTAAAAAAGATTTATTTATTTATTCATACAGAAATGGGGTACAGGCCCTCTGACCTGCAGGGGTGGTGAAAGGCTTCACTAGATACAGAGTGGGGAGCAGAACATGCAGATCAGTGACATACACTGCTGAGGGGAGCAGCGGGTGGGTCAGGAGAGGTCTGCCGTACCACGTGATTCACCTCCAGGGCCAGGGATTGAACTCATGCTGAAGTGACTTTAACTGACTTTAACTTCTCAGTGCTGTGTTTTAACCCACTGTGCCCAATATTACTCATTTTTTTTAAAGATTTATTTATTTGTACATACAGAACTGGGGTACAGGCCAGAGGCTCAGGGGTGGCGAGAGGCTTCACCAGAGACAGAGTGGGGAGCAGAACAGGCAGATCCACGAAGTACACTGCTGAGGGGAGCAGCGGACGGGTCAGGAGAGGTCTGCCACGCCATGTGGTCACCTCCGGGGCAGGCGGGAATCGAACTCATGCGGAAGTGGCTTTAGCTTCTTAGTGCTGTGCTTTAACCCGCTGAGCCACCAGGGAGGGCCACCCAATATTACTCAATTTTTAAAAGTGTATTACGTCTTTTAGATAGTCCTCTTTTCATTTAGCACATAAATTTTTTCTAAATTAAGCATAACTTCAATGTTTTCAAAAGAATATTTTTTTCTTATATTTCCTGGGATGTATTTGAGGAAGAAATATTCATAGACTCTGACTCAATCTACGCCATTCTCCATTTGAAACTTTCAATATTTATCCAACTTTAATTGATTTGAACATGCATTTGCAACTCACAAAATTGTTTATATCAGCTTATTTTTCTCTTGAGAGGAAATCCAAATTTTACAGAAAGTTCCACTATCAGTCCAGTTACCATTATATCAGCATCAGCATATTTCCAGAATTTTCTCTCATTAATTGGGGTGGTGGGTTGGCGGGGAGATATTAGGTTAGATTCATGGAGAAATAAGGAAGAAAAGTGATAGGAGAAAGTTGTAAGAAAAATCTATGGTTTACAAAAGAGGTTCACTATGTATTTAATTAACAAAATGTACTCAATTTTCTGGGTTTTAAACAAATTCTGAGGTCAATTTCAAAAGCCCTCAAAGATATTTCAGTTGGAAGATTTAAAAAATTATTATCTGACCATAGGAAATTCCCATGTAGTTATGGAAAATATCTATTCAATCATTCCTTTTGTATAGTACTTTAATAAGTTTAATAATGAAAAGCAAATCCAATTAGTATAACAAGAATTAAAGAACATTTTGTTAATCATATAGAGAATTCAAAAATGAATTAAGTCAGTTTCTCCTGCACTGTAGTAAGCTTAAAAAGTTAGACAATTACATAAATATGCAACTGAATATACTAAGTTAAATCAGAGCAGTACATAGACAACTGAGAATTCAACAGAAATGGTTGCATCTAATTGCGAAAAACAAGAGTCCTGAGAGTATGGCATTTTGATCAAAATGACATAAAAAATTAGTAGGATTTGGAAGGTACAATTGTAAGGGGTGTGGAAGAATAGGAAAATAGAAAAAAAAAAGTGATCCCCCAAATCATAAAATATCTAGCCACTGGAGAAATTAAAGTAATTCTATAGAATTCAAAACAAGCAAATTATAATAACTATGCTACAAAATAGTACTGAAGTCATAGAGCCAAAGCCTTAATGATCAGGCTGAATTTGTACTTTTTTCTTTTTTTCATATCTTGTTCTTACTCTCCATGTTACATATGAATGAGCTTAAATTTCACACACTGCATTGCCTATAAAATTTCTATTGCAAACCACAAGACATGTTTAATTTCAAGTGAACACTAAATTTCAAAAATTTATTTAAAAAGTTACATTTCAATAAAATCAGATTATCCATTTGTCTGATATCATGTTTTGTTTTATGAGTCCTGCTTTTTATCATAATGACAACAAATTAAGAATAAAAAATTAAATTCCCCTACAAAAACACCTAAGATGTTCTCACCCCAACAATTCTTTCCATACTTCAAATTACTCAAATCATTGGGTGGAATAATGAATTCCATGCCAGAAAGCACATTATGCAATGACTTGGGCTACACAGAAAGCCTTTATGAGGATTAACAGGTTTAGTGCTCTTTAGTGATCTAATTTGTTTTCATTCAAAGGAAGCTGTAAAAGGAAATCATTAAAATCAGCTAACTTTAAATTTAGAAAAATGCAGACTGGTCAATGGGATATAAAACTGGTGACAATTGAAACTCTTCAAATTTGTTTTAAATATTTGGCTCACTCATGAGCTAGTCCACCCATCCATCTAAATCCCCCCCCACCATGGTCAAGTGTCTTTCAAGAAGTGAATGAAATATTTAACACACTGGAATTAAAATGGGATTTGGACATGATAATATGATCAGTCACTGGTATCTTAGCAAGTCAGAGCTTGAGATATATTCAGCAGGACTCCAATTCAGAACTTTTTTTTTTTTTACAAATTGGAGACCTCAAATTGAGAAATGATCTTTGTAAATGATAATTTGTTGTGTGAAATTCATCAGAAAGTTTCATTTTCAGCTTAAAAGTTTTCCTTTTGGCTTTTGAGTGTTATATTGAAAATGCTAATATTTAAACAAAATGAAATCTTTTTCATTGTTTTCACAGGATATTATATTTCTACACCATTTGGACCAGGGAGAAAAGAAAGAGTCAGCCTTTTAAGTCTCCCTTTAAACCCCAGTTTGGAACCAGTGTGCCTTAGTTTCTGGTATGTTGTACACAAGTCGCATACTATCTTATTTAATGAATAACATTTGCTAGTTTCCACTCTTACTAAGATGTTGTCCTAAGTGTTTATACATTGCCTTTTCCACAACTAATAATGTATCAAGATGCTGAAAGAATCACTCCCCTTCTCTGCCAATTCATTCATCCAAGGGAAAAGAGAACGCTAAGGGTTTTAGAAGAACCCTCAAATGCACTTATTCTAATATAGGAATACAACAATTTTTACTTATTTCCAAATAGGTATTACATGTGTGGTGAAAATGTCTATAAATTAAGCGTTAATATCAGCAGTAAGCAAAACAAGGAGAAGACAATTTTTCAGAAGGAAGGAAATTATGGACAAAATTGGAATTATGGACAAGTAACATTAAATGAGACAGCGGAATTTAAGGTTGGAAATAATTTTAGATTTATAATCATGTATTTGTATTTGTATTCTAAAAATGGTGATACAATTATAGCTTATGGTATATGGGGGAAAATCATTTTCTGAAAATAGTCTAGTGATCTTATCTGCCTTCCTTATCTCTCTCTCTCTCTTTTTTAAGTCTTTCTTTATTTTCATTTATTTATTGACATATTTAAAACTACTTACAGATACATGATATTTAGTATAAGAAAATACTACTTAGAGTGAGTGATACAATGCATAAAGACCTTATGGAATATATCAGCATTTTTAAAACAACTTTCTAATATAAACCATGTCTCCTATGTTCCTTGCCTACCTAGGGATTCCAACTTTTCACAAAAATACCTACATCAGTCTTGTACTTTTCTCTAGGGAATGATCATTTTTTTAGAACCTCCCCATCCATGGGTATCCACTCACCCTCCCCCATGTTCACTTAATCTCTATACATTTCCTTTAGAAACAAATTCTATGAGCTGTATCATTGGGAGTCTCTGGCCATTTATTTCACATTAGGGTGAATTAATTTTTCAGCTTAATGTGTTCTCTTCCTCAGGGTGTTTGCAATTAAAATATAGGATAATATAGGCTAATAGTTTGACCAAATTAACAATGTTTTAATTGAGTACTTTCAGACAAAAGAGTGTAACTTCTGGAAGATGTATATTTGGACAAACATTGTCAGCAGTAAAGACTTTAGTTCTTTACTGTGGCTTGATAAAAAGTAGGCCCTAATCGACAACCCGCACCTGTATTTTTATGTTTCTTTCTATCCTTTCCCTTTCATTTATTCTTACTCTGTCCTTTTCTGGGAAGTTTCCTGCTCTACCTTTGTTTTCTAACAATGGTGCGACATCAAGGGGACATAGAGAAAGGAATATCGCAATAGTCAGTTCTGGGCCCATCATTTTTCTAAAAGTCATATAACTGCATCCATCTTCTCAATGTCAGCTCATTAGACAAAGTGAGAACATCAAGTTCTGTAAGAATTTTTATGTTGACTTGCCACTTTGTTGTGAAATCCTGAATAAGTCACATTAGTCTCTGAAACCCAGCTTGCATATAGGTGAAGGGGAGGAAAGCAAACTTCTGTAATAGTGTCTCGCATGATATGGGTATTTTGGAGGAACATATGAATGTACAGATGGATGAATGTGCAATAATGTTAAAAAATTAATGAGCTAATGTATACATAGCAATTAGCAAAGAAGAGTCATTTAGCTTATTTCTTTCTTTGGCACAAGAGAAGATCAACGGAAGTCTAGCAAAAAATACCTGATAACCCTAAGAACCTAACATATTTCATGTAACCACTGCATCTTTCTCCCATGTGGGTCTGAGTCTATGTCAGCTGACCCTGAATAATCATAATACACTCATATCTTCTCTTATCTTTTCACTCCTATTTAAATTACCTAAAAAGTATGTCTTCAGGGCTGTGTGCTCTAAGAAAGCAGACAGCTATCAGGATTTCTTATTGTTGGGGAAAGAAATTGGAAGAAGGGTTTGCTCCCCTGCACGATAATGTACATACATGACACAGCACTATGAAGGGTGACAGCATCGTGAGAGAGAGAGAAAGGACAGGAAGCAGCTGTGACAATAAGGACAAGCTAGGGGCTGGTGAAATTTAAGGCAAAAACATGTGAACAAAAAACAAGGGAGGTGCCCTCAGCAGAAGTATTTTTTTTCCAAATAAATTAATGTTTTCTTTTGTCTTTTTAGTTAGTTATTAACCTTTCATGTTGCATGACATCATTTTTTCATTTCTCTTTTTTTATATTTATTTATATTAGATATATATTTATATTATTCTTCATTTTATTTACTTTTTTGTTGGTTTGTTTGTCTCTTTAAAAACACGATCCAGGGCATCACGATATCTTGTGACACATCAGGGGGAAAATCAAAAAAAACATGCCCCAGAGCCATTCACTATATTCACTATGCAGTAACTTAATTCTCACATACATTTGAAGATGGCAGCATTGGCTTGCTAGAGAATGTTGGGCCATAAGAAAAAGCAAATCAGAGATTAGAGTGGAATTATTTTATCTCCCTCTCTGAAATACAGGTTGCTTTTAATGCTTATAAAAATGAGTTATGGAGGGACATAGGACTGGATGACATTAGCCTAACACATGGGGTTTGCAACAAAAGTCCCTATCCAGAACCAACGTTGGTCCCAACTCCTCCACCAGAACTTCCTAGTAAGTATTTTTAATGTTCCTTTGCCCTAATTAAGTCATTAATATTATCTTTTATTATCTCAGTCTAATATTTTTATTTGTAGAAAATCAAAGACTAAAATATAGGTAAAATGGAAACTAACTGAATAGTTTCCATTTTACATAAAACCACAATGAAATCACTCAGTATTTTGTTATGCATCATATTTATGATAATTTTGAAACATTTTCATTTTAAAAATGATAAAGGTGGTATTTTTCATACAGTTTTCCCTAAAGTAGAAACTAATGTTGTATTGACCAAGTGATTGACCATGTGATGTGGGCTTTAAGATTCTCATGGTGATGTAAAATAACTGATGTAAAAATCTCTAAAGGGGTCTTCCCTGGTGGTGCAATGGGTTAGGACACAGCACTGCAAGCTGGCAGTAACCGCTTCAGTGCAAGTTCGATCCCTGCCCAGGAAGTGACCACATGGCACAATAGACCTCGCCTGACCCGCCCGCTGCTCCCCTCAGCAGTGTACTTCGTCAATCTGCCTGTTCTGCTCCCCACTCTGTCTCTGGTGAATCCTCTCACCACCCCTGCACCCCTGGCTTGTACCCCAGTTCTGTATGAATAAATAAATAAATCTTTTTTAAAATTTAAAAAAAAAAATCTCGAAAGGAGTTTGGTTAAACTTCAAACCCACCAAGCATATTTTCAGAATACTTTAAGGATAATGATTGGGCTTAGCCTTTGAATATGCAAAGACATAGATCAGACAGAAGATGTTTTTCCTGCTGTGGTGCCTTTGTTTTTCTTTTTTATATGAAAGTCTATTGATTATTTATTTATGCAAACAGAACTGGGGTACAGGCCAGAGGTGCAGGGGAGAAGAATGAGAAGATTCATCAGACACAGAGTGGGGAGCAGAAAAGGTAGATTTGCTGAGATACACTGCTGAGGGGAGCAGAGGCAAGACAGGAGAGGTCCGCTGCACCACGTGGGTCAGTTCCCTGGTGGGGGATCGAACTCCAGTGCTGCAGTGTCTGTGATCGCTGCTTAGTGCTGTGCTTTAACCCCTTGTGCCACAAGGAGGACCCATGGTGCCTTTGTAAAGCTTGCAATGTACTCCATCAGAGAGCCATTCATATGTTGCATTCATCAGGATTTCTGGTGTCCTTTGGGGTCTTTAGCTCAAAAGAACAAAATGGAGTCTCTAACTACCTGTGTTCTTAATTCAAATTGGAAACTCAGCCTTTCAGGGGCAAAAGAGAAATTACTATCCATCTTATCATGTCAAGGGAGACAATCATTTCATACTGCTTGTAGACTGCAAGGAATGTATATATACATGTACATATATATATATATATATATATGAATGTATAATGATAAATCATATCAGGACTATGTTGTCCCTCCATTGCAGTTTTGATGTAAGAACATCCCTCTTGTGCCTGGGCTGTGGTCGGGAGCTCATTTGACTCCACACCATTGCTTGTGTTGAAGCTCACAGAAGTTTGTGTCTGTTGTAGACATGAAACCACAATCACAGTACTTTTTCTTTTCTGTTCCTTTCATGCAGACTTGAAACACTTCCCATAGTCACATCAGCAAATCATTTTGGTGAATGTAACCAAATTTGGCTTTCACTCCCAAACTATGTTTTCCAGGTTTCAATCTTTAAGTTTAAAAAAAAAAAAAAACTAGTCAGAGAGTGACTTTAATAACTCTGAAGTTCTAAAGATAAAGACTAGTGTTTGAGATCATAACAGATGAGCTGCCATGAACATGAAGAGAGCAGTTACATTGTCATACTGGTTCTTAAAAGACATAATTATTTATCCTGTAAGTAGCAAATAAGAAAAATAAGGGACAGGAACTTTAAAGAAGAGAGTAAATTGTAGAACGATTTAAGAAAACGTTAACATTTCATCAAATGGAGTGACTTTCATAAAATTGAAACAAAAGCAGAAAAGTACCATACGTTCTCACATAACACTGACCACAAAATTAAGGCAAGTAGTAAGTTATACCTCAGTAACAGGGAAGCATGATAGCGCTGCACATTATAACAAAAAAGAAACTGTAATGATAGATTAACCATCTGATTTGAAAATACAAGCTTTAGATTTTCCCCAGAGATATTTGTTCCAGTTTCCAAGTGGAACAATATTTAGCACAGCAGAAAATGTTAATTACCATCAAGTGCATTCTGAACAATCTCCTCCTAATGCCATTTGTGACTGGTTCAGTGAAATTCTTATTTGAACAGAACTTTTCTGGTTCCAGATCACTGATTTGTTTAAGCAAAAACAAAAGGAACAATGACTGGCTAGCTAATAGCATTATTTTTTCCCCCAGCTTTTATAGAGCACTTTTTAAAAGATGTATTTATTTATGCATACAAGAATGAGAGCACAGGTGTGTGGGGAGAGGAGTCACCAGACACAGAGTGGGGAGCAGAACAGGCAGACTGACTGAAATGCCGTGTGGGTCAGCCCCATGGCCGGGGATCAAACTCATGCTGTAGTGGATGCAGATAGCTCACAGTGCTGTTTTTGAGCTCATTGTGCTCCCAGGGAGGGCCCAATAATCACTCTGTACTGCCACACGTTTGCTCTTGTTAGTCACTACTTAGGTCATTTTTCATTTTAAAACCATAAAATAAACGTTAATGTGGTAAGTGTCATAGACATGACATTATATTTAGGGCTAAACAACCAACTTTGGTTCTTCATGTGAAAATAAACCGTACCTGTCTCCCTCTTTTGTAATTAATGGACATATTTGAATAGATCAGTAATATATTAAACTTGAAAGAACATTGCAAAGAAAAAGAAAATGAAAGATTTGAACAACTGTTAGTGGATAGAGGTCCCCATCCAGGCAAGCTATTGGATTCTTGCTCTGTGAGTGAGGGTGGTTTGTCTACAACAGAGCATGACTGAGATCCAGAGTTACATGTCATGAGTCTTTGACTCCTCTCAACAGAAGCACATGCTACATCTCCACTACAGAAAGAAAGAAAATAGAGTAAAATGAAAATAGTAAGTGCTGGATTTTCAATGATTAACTCTTCATATAACGTCATGGCAGATAGAAGACTTGTTCTCGACAATAGGATTTTTTTTTCTATAATAGGAGTTGATACCTTTATCTCATGAAGTCTATTTGTAAAAGATATCCAGGAAAGACGCCCCCTGGTGGCACAATGGGTTAAAGTGCAGCACTAGGAAGCGTAACCACAGCCACTGCAGCATGAGTTCCATCCCCGCCATGGAGGTAACCCACATGGTTCAGCAGACCTCTCCTGCTCCCTGCTGCTCCCCTCAGCAGTGTATTTTGGTCCCCACTCTGTGTCTGGGTTTAGCCTGCACCCCAGTTCTTGTATGCATAAATAAATAAATTTTAGAAAAACATCCAGGAAAGCTGTTTCCTTGCCAAGGAAATTTGGGAAGTGCTGCATATTATTATGACTTCTTGGAGATTCTCAGGGAACATTAGGTTACTTAAGGTTTTGAGTCCTTCAGAAAAGAGGGCTTTTTGTTTTCCTTTCTTATGTTGCCAAGTTTTCCCTTATGAAAACCTCTAAAATCTATCTGTAAAAACTATTACTCCAAGAAATGTGCCTGGAAATTTGCTGGCATATCATCCTTCTGATATAAATATTAACTTACTAATGATTTTTTAATTGCTTTCCTTTTCAGCGGACTGTGGAGGGCCTTTTGAACTGTGGGAAACAAATTCAACTTTCACATCTATGAACTTTCCTAACAGCTACCCAAATAAGGCTTTCTGTGAGTCATTTCCTTTTTCTAGTCATGACTATAAGAAACATATATGTGTATATATGTATGTAATGTATATAGACACATAGATGTACGCATGTGTGTATATACATGTATGTGTATATGCATATACATATACTATGTACATATATGTCAAGACTAGATACAGCAAAGTAAATTTGTCAAATGTGGGTATACTATCACATCTATGAGATTGCTTATTATAACGAAAACAACAGAAGTAACAATTAGAATGACTAACTTTTTTTGAGCATTTATTTCATGCAAGATATTGTGCCAGATCTTAATTTACACTATCCTAACCAAGTCTCACAATCTTTCTTTGAAGCATATGCTATATTATAAGTCTGAAATTAAAAAGGAATTGAATGAAAATGCTAAGTGAATAAGACAACCTTACTCCAGATACTGCTCTTAATTACTTTCCTTGATTACACATAGAATACTAATAATGTATATAACAAGTTTGCAATTTTATAGACTAAAATACAACTTATAAAAAGCCAGGCACCAACTGTGACATCTACACATATAGTAAATATAGACTAGAGTCAGGAAAACAGTCAGCTAGATTGATGTGATCAGATTCCCAATTTAAAATGTGAAATCATGAATCACTAAATCAATGAAAAATCCAAGTTTAAGAGAAATATGGTTTATTAGAACTGTATGAGACTTATCTCTAGTGAACATTCCTAACTAGAGAAGATGAAAAGAACTGCAGGGAGAATATGTCAAACTGTCCATTCCTCTATTCATCCTTCAAAGACCCCATCCCATGTTAGTACTTTGGGGAGCAGACGTATGCCCATGGCCATATCTACTTAGCTCCACTGTCTAAATGGAGAATTCTACCGGGAAAGAAATACACTAAAGACAGTGAAAAATGAATTGTCTGAAAACGTTAACTTTCCTTCCTTTAAGTGATCCAGAGACAAGTATCAATTTCACAGGAAAATAAAGTCACTATTATAAGAAGATCTCTGATCCAAAAAAATCAACAGCAATAAATTCAATTTGACTCATATGGAGAACTAGAGGCTATTATCTCTACTTTCTGTTGAAAACATTTTTTAAACATATCATTTGTACAAAGTAATGGTCTAAAAACTGCAGGAAGCAATGGAACATGACAAGAACAATTTAGAGACATTTATTAAATTCATTGATTTATTCAACAAATGTTTATTGATCACACACAGAAAAAAGAAGAAACACTGTCTAGGTGGGGATTCAGATGAGTTGTCAGACCTCACAGAAGTCCAAGGTACTGTGGAAGGGATCAAGGCAAGATGCTAAGGCAGGGTAGAAGTGGTACTTAACATGAAAGCTCAAAGACAGGATATTTTGACCTTTTCTTGAATCTCTAAGCAAAATAAAGTAACAGTAATAAAAATATTGAAAGCATGAAGGAAGTTCATGCCTTGTTAAACCATTTGCATTTTTTCTGAGAACACCGAGGAAACTTCAGTAAAGTGGTGATAAAATCAAGCATATTTTAGATGGACCCATTTTGGCAGAACTAGATGAGGAAGCAGTTATCAGCATCACCAATTTGGAAATGATAAGCTAACTTTACTCCTCTGGTGGCAATAGAGTGGAAAAGTCAATGGGATTTGAGGGCTACATGAGGCAGCATTGACCGCTGTGGCTATTGATAGACTATGGGAGGAGAGGGTCAGGAAAGGTGTGATTTCTGGTGCAGACAGCTGTGGGTGAGTCACTGGTGGCATTATCACTGAGATAGGAAGAATGAGAAGAATGAATTTGGGAGAGTTAGTTCACTGTGTTTTTTTATTATGTTAGGTTTGAAATGCATACATCTATAATTGGATACATTTATCTACTTCTCAAAAAAAGTGCAGGAAATAAAGACTTGAAAGTCATTAAGTACTACGTTGAGGAGATTTTTTTCCTTAAGAAAGAATGAGAACTATTTTACAGAATGAGGAAAGGGCCTAGATAGATTCTAACAATTAAGTTGTTTAATAAATCAATAAAGAACAAAGAGGGTACTATGATATTAAAGCTGGGGTTTTGTGTTTTTTTTTTCCAGAATTAATTACCAGCATACTACATATTAATAAAAAAAGTCACTTTAAAATATTAAAGTTTATTTGCCTTACAAATTGCATTTTAATCACCTCATTTTCCTCTAGATTTATTCATGGAAAATAAAATAAATGGAAATAGACTATTAATAACCTTTTGACATTTTATAAATTTTACATGGTAAGAGTAAAAGGCTATTTGCAAGGTTTGATTAAAACATTCCACTTTATATAAAATGAAACTAATTCAATTGCAAATTTAATTGAAACTTTACTGCAATCTTAATGAGACCAATATATTCCCTCCTATAAACATAAACAAACAAAAAGGATTATTGATTTTTATGAAATGTAAAAAATATTTTAAGATGATTTGAAATTCTCAAGAGAGCGAGAATTTTAAGAGAAATCAAAAGAAGTATTTTCTAATCTATGTACTGTCATTTATTACTTTTAAGGTATTTGGAATTTAAATGCACAAAAGGGAAAGAATATCCAACTTCATTTTCAAGAATTTGATTTAGAAAGTATTTATGATGTAGTTGAAATCAGAGATGGTGAAGGTGATTCCCTTCTCTTAGGTAAGTCTACAATTGAAATACTGTGAAGTTTGCATGACTCAAGGCTACATGATGGGAAAAGCACTTTTCCATAACTGTAATCACCTTTACAACTAGAAAAATGAAAATAGGAATAAAATAACTTCTTGAGTTCTATAGGAAGTTTCAATATGAAGAAGGAAGGGCTTTCAATAATGACAGAATTATATTCTTCTTGATCATTCTTAGACAACAAGAAATAATGTCGACACCCATTATGCAATTTTCCAAATATGATGAGTGCATCAGATGACTAAATATAACTACTATATCAAGTTTTATTTCACTTCATAGTAATTGTATTCATACAAAATAGTTTGATATGAACATTTCTAAATTATTTGAACTTACATTTCATTATTTCTCTGATTGTCTGTGTCTCAGGTACTAGTTTCTTATAAAAGTTTCCGAAAACGATGCTTAACGTAACCGAAGTTGATTTTTTTACTTTCACTTATTGAAAATTAAATAATGAAGACTAAGGGGTCAACAGGAATGCATGAAATAACAGACTTTACAAGTAAAACTGTTTTATTTACCTGTGCTTTGGACTCCTATACACACAGGTTGAAGTCACATGGTTGCTGCAACCAGAGCAGGAAAAGCCCACAGGGCTCTTGCTATCAAAATGAGGGAGCAAAGATGGGGAGTTTCCAAGCCTCAGGAACCCATCACTCCTGATATTGGCTTCTTCTGTAACATCTCACAAATATCTAGAATGCAAGATTTCTGGGAAGGGGTTTGAGATTCACACTCAGAACAAATAAACAATGAAAGGCTTGAAGAAATTTTTGGAGGCTAGTACCAGCAAGAGCTAAGGATTTCAAACTTGGGTTTCATCTGTACAGTTACAGACACATTTTGAGTCACTTTGCCACTTTCAAATTACATTGGCTCTCGAATAAAAACTTCAATTTTCTCATTACCTAAGACTAACTCGTTTTTACCATGTACCCTCTTAATATTTGTATGTTATAGACACATAAATAATAACTCTAAAAGGATCTCATAGTCATGGTTTTCAAGTTTGTAGACAAGATGTTCTCTTCAAACAGAATCAGTTTTGGAGATTCCAATATAAAATACTTACTAAGATGGATGTTTATTATTATTTTTTTAACTAGCTCAAGCCTTTAGCATTTAATGAATAATATTTCATTGTTTATGAAGTCCCCATTTGAAAAACATCATTCAGGCTTATACTACCTATATATCTCATTTCTTCATACTTCAAATTATTAGCTTATAGGTTTAATGATTCAACTCACACACAAAAATAAGAAATAAGTTTGTCCAATTTAACTATGTTTTATAAAAATCACTATTTGGGTGAATCATGATTTGAATAATAGTGGTACTAAGTCAGACAATGGGTACAACATCATTAAATTGGCTCCAGGAACCTCATATAATGCTGAAAAAGCTCAACAAAGTAATTGGCTTTCCTAAGAGTCGTGTCTAAAATCTAAATGAATGTCCATATTTATTTGTACATAGCTACTTCATGAGCAAACCAACTTGCAGGTGACAGAACTATAAAATGGGTGATATTTCCTTCTATATTAAAAGGATCATCTTCTGATTTTATTCATTTTCCTTTGGGGCAGCTGTATACACAGGGTCTGGTCCAGTAGAGGATGTGTTCTCAACCACTAACAGAATGTCTGTGATTTTCATCTCTGACGATAATGGGGCAATGGGGGGATTTAAAGCAAATTTCACTACTGGCTATCACTTGGGGATTCCAGGTAAGTGTCCTCATATAATATGCTGTGCTGCAACTTTTGGAGCAAAACAATAAAGACATATAGAATTTCAAGATCTAAATATGATTGAAGCTCTTTACTTTAATACATCCATTGTCCTTCATCTTAACGATTTTCCTCCTTCCTTAGTATCAGTTTAACCACTACCTAAATTTACTCAGAACAGCAATTCATATTTGTCAGCACATCTACATGAATCTCTGTGTCTGAGGAATCATGAATTTTGTTCACTGGAAAATGCCATTTTAAACATGAAAAGTGGGGTTCTTGGAAATATAACGAAGACTATCATGTTCCCTTTGCCAAAAGTACTTTTAGAGATCAGGGAGACAGACAACTGAGCCTTTTGAATGCCAAAAACATCCAACTTAAAAATTAACATCATTAAATTCTTAGAGACAGCCATCATAAAATCTCTGCTATCATGAAGGATGAAGGAATTTAATGCTTTCACTGACATGTACAACCTTCTGACCCTAGCCTTTTTATAACATTTAATATATAAGCAGTGGGAAAAAATTGTAGCCTGCCTGCTCATCATAACTATCTAAGTCTGTAACCATATATCTGTGTCTTTACATTCCTTAATAGAGGGTATAAGATAATTCCTTGCATTCAATAATCTACCAAAAAAAATGTAGATCTTGCTGCTTTCTTTGCAATATAATATTTAATTTATTCAAGTTGTTGTCAGATAACATAGTGGTTTTCTTTAGGTCCAAATATGTCAAGAGGGATATAACAAGTCAGTTTCCCTCAAGAAATCTGGAAAACCATGACAACCTTTGGCAGAGCAATTTTCTGCTGAAATTCTACCACAATTGGATTGTTCCTTCTGAGTTGACTAGAGGCCTTTGCTAACAATTTGCATGGCACATGTCTTGGCCAATAGCCTACCTACTCAAAGTCTCTGGCACTAAAAATACCCACATTTTCCACAAAAGTTGTTGCACAAAAGCCTAGTGAAAAATGCAAAATTAATAGATAAGTTGTGGAAACATGAGAGTCTGTCATGGGCATGAAAGAAAAACATTAACACATGATTACTTTAAAATAATAGACTTCCAAAAGGAAAATAATTAATCACAACTAACTGTAAAAGGTAAAATGGGGGGAAAATTATATATATTCTGGATCTGATTAAAGAGACCTAAAACCTCAGTCCTGTTGGTTTCTGTAAGAAATGTATTAGCAGGAATCAGAGCTATAAAATTTCCTATTTAAGTTTTAGAGCTCAAAAGGAAAAGTTTTGGGCAAATTCCTAAGCAAGATAAATATAATCACTGTACAAAGTTATTAGAAATTAGACCAGTGTTATATTTTACTCATTTTGTGATGAATATTTAAAAACAAGGTCTCTATGGTAGCATAGGAGTTAAGTCTCAGCACTATCACTGCTGTGACCTGAGTTTGCTTCCAGGCTAGGGAGGTGACCCACATGGTGCAGCAGACCTCTGCTCCCCTCAGCAGTGTATTTTGATCAACCTGTTCTGATCTTCATTCTATCTCTGGTGAATCATCTCCCCACCCCCCACCATTGCACTTCTGGCCTTTACTCTAGCTCTTCTACACAAAAATTTTAAAAACAAATGATTACATGCATACATAAAAACACTGCAGTGGTATTTCTACATTTTTGAGGAAAAGCTGCTTCAACAATAATAAGTGAACATAATATAATTCACATTTATATATAATAGAATTATGTGCTAATTTCTTCAAAGTATTATAAAATAGAGTCAGCAAACACCAAATACTTATACTGCTGGAGGAAAAGCCTCCCAACTTTTAGTCCAAGAATTATATCATGGAAAGAAGTAGTATATTGTTAAAAATTGGAGCTGACTAATAAAACTAACTCATCTAGTTAAAAAAAAAAGAAAGAAAGAAACTAAAAGTTCCAATAGAGGATAAGGTAAATTTATCTATAAATCCAAATAATTGAAACCATTATTGAGCATTACCTCATTTATAAAAATGAAAGCATCTTAAGACAAATTTTAGAAAATAGATGCCTTGAAACCCATATTTTAAATTATAAATGAATCAAACAGTACAAAGAAAAGAGTATATTGTGTAAAGGACGGCAGCAACAAATCTCTTCCATCAGAATGTTATTTATTGATTTTTAATAGATTCTTATAATGAGATAAGTAAAACATAAAGGATTTTGAAAAATTATTTTCAAGCCAAGCCAAGCAAATAGAATCCATCACTCCACATACAAAATAGATACCGGATTTATGGTGTAGGAGTTGCATCTATTTGTTGGCTCTAGTTTGCAGTTACTATTAATACGTTGTTTAGGAAATAGGTCATTTTAAGAGCAATTTCTCTTGACTGGAGGTAACATGGGCTCTTGCACGGCCACCCGTGGTAGTGAATACGCTGGGAATGTGGCTTCACATCCCGCTGGATGTGGCTAGAAGCTGCCAGAGAACAGGAAATGGAGCCTGTGGTTGTCATCAGCACAGTCTTTTCTCAGCAAGATTTTTGCACTAACGACTGAAAAGCAATTACAGAAGCAGGGAGTTGGCAGGGAAGATAATCAAACTGGTAATAGAAAGAGATGAGGCACACATCTCTCTTTATATGCAACTCTACTCTGGTGATCATTTTTGAAAAATATAAAAGACATAGCACAAGCTTTCAGCATTGATGTGCTTCATTTAGGAGAGAGTTAGGGGCCGCTTGCAATGCATTAAATTGAAGTGTGAAACAATTGGATGAGGTGTTTTTTATCTCCTCGCTTTATCCTATTTTAACCTTTCTATTTACATTAGCTTGAGTCTATGAGATTTGGATTTATTAAGATCAGTCTCCTGTAACTACCTCCTCCTTGCTCTTTTCTGATATTCAGAGTCTTCATTTGGAATTCAACTGTAGTTCTCAGGCAACTGTGCAGGTGACAGCTGATTACATCCAGGGGGTCAAGCCCTCCCTATATTGTGTGGCATGTGCCATAGAAATCAATTCAGTTCCATTTTTTTTTTTAATATTTATTTCTATATGGATCAAAGAACTGGGTCATAGACCAAAAGTGCAGGGGGCATGAGAAGATTCACCAGAGACAGAGAGGGGAGCAGAACAGGCAGATTGACTGTAATACACTGCCAAGGGAGCAGTAGGCAAAACAGGAGAGGTCTGCTGTGCCATGTGGGTCAGCTCCCTGGCTGGGACCCAACTCAGGTGATAATAGTGGTTGCAATAGTTTGACAGCACTGTCTTTAACCCCTGCACCACCAGGGAGGCCCAACTCAGTTCTGTTTTAAACCAGGCATATGGTCTTACTGGAGACTTCAGAAAAAGAAGATTGGTAAATTCAGATCTTAGCATTATTTCTTCTTATCTCTCTTATTATGAGCATAAAATGATCAGAAATGAGATTTCAGAGGCCACAGAGAAACTTTTGAATTAAAGACTCTTAATGAAGTTAAACTATTAAATGTTGCAAAGAATCCATTCAGTTCATGCATGTAAAAAAATGTTGAGTTCACTTATGCCTCTTCTCAGAAATTATATTTTTTATTCAGTTTATCAAGAATAGATTATTTCACCCCATTCAGCATCATTTCATCCAATGGGGACATCTTAAGTAAACTAATATTTATGAATTCATAGAGTATACTGCTAGTAGCATGGGCTAGACCACAAAAAGTGAATTATAATTTTTAGATATTTCCACATTTTCATTTATATTTTTATTCAGATAATTAAACTTGTTTCCATTCAATGAATATATGCTTTCCCAGTAAAATACAGCCTGACTATACTAGTAAAAGAGTAAAATTATCAATAAATTTATTTATGATTCAATTATTCACTTTAAGAACTCTTCTACATCACAATTTCATCAAGCTATGAAAACAAAGTAATGAGATAATTTAAAAATTAGTGGCGACTTGCATTGTAAAAGTATGTTAAGATAGTTGATCATGGATATGTTATTAGTGCTGTCAACCTTTTAAAAATATACCAAGCATAGATTTTAAAATAACATATGTATGCCTAGATTTAAGCATTCCTACTTTCTAAAAGACTAATACAGGGAAGGTATTATAAAGTCAGTTAAAATACTAACTCTTTGCCTGTAGAATATGTCATTATCTCTACACATTTATCATCCCTCTAATCTTGTTTAAAAAGTATGTGTTTGTGAAACAAATTGACAATTACATTTACAAGAGCCTCCATAATAGCATTATATCAGAGATGTGCAACCTACTTTGCTCATGGAATAAAGATTTATCAAAACAACCAGACCAGCCTTGTCTTCCTTAAAACATTTTTTCTTTAAAGCAACTTAGATTCTGATTGAAGAAATATAAAATCTTTTGAAGTTTAAAATCAAGTATCTAAAGAGCTTCAATCACTGTTAGAAGATACTCAGAAGAATGCCTTAGACCTGATTTTTTGGTTGCTTATTTGGTTATCAGCAGGGAAAAGAACCACCACTCGCTATGGGAATAAGAACGTTAGCTATCAGTAAAATGAGAGGTTTTTGTAAATGTCACTATTTTGTTAAGAATATTGTTTATTTAGTGAGATATATTACAGGAATTTCATTATCATTGTTTAAATACACTTTTAATATATAAACAGTTCTTTTCCCCATTTGACAGTTAAGGAAACAGTATTGCATTGTCCCAGGTTAAAAAAAAAATAGCTAAATTGCAGTTCAGATCAAGGTCATATATTCCCGGAACTTTTCTCAGTATGATTCTCAGTATGCTGAAGACAAATGAGAGGAAGAGACATTAACTTCTCCAAACCCAATGACCATCTATCTACCTTTGCAGGGAATTCAAGTCCCATGTGGTTCTCTACAAACTGATCTGCAAGGAGCAGTCTAGTCCTCCTAGGTCATGGTAGGAAACACTGTGAGGGAAGCAAACCCTTCTCTCCTGGAGAAATGGGCCTCTTCAAGACCAAATAAACAATTCCAGAAACAGTCATTGCCCACTCCTTTTAAACATAAATATTTTTCAGTAGACCATTCTGGAAACAACCACTCTCTGCTGTCCTGTCAGTTCAGTGCCATTCAGCCTCTTACTTTGCTCAGCCTCTTACCTTTCCCTGTCTCTTCACATGTCAATTTTATTTTCATGAGTCTACACCTTCCTTACTTGTTTGAAACTTTACCCCCAACTTCTTATCAAATCACTGCTTGTAGAGCTTTAGGTCTTTGGGATACTTTTCTCTACGAATACCATTTGGATTGAACTTGCTGTCAACAGCCTGGCCCAACTGTAGTTCTACCAAATGACAACATCCACACTTCTACATCATAAAGGTTTGTTATCATCTGGATGGGAAAGCAAACAATCTCTCTGTGCTCTGTCACATACTGCAATGATTGCTGCTTATGCAAATTTGAAATGGAAGTATTTATTGAAGAAATACTACCAAGAGTTTGTGATGAAGAAGCGTGTGCTACACCTCAGTCATCTCTTAGAACTGACCCATGCTCTGTTGCAAAGGTGATGCCTACAGTTTTAGCCACATTCTTCTCACGTCACCTCTGGTTTCAGCACTATTATTGCTGAGTTATTCTGAACCACTAAGTCTTAATACAAAAGCAAGCTCAACCATGTGCTATGGCAAAGAGCTGCTGTGTCAGGGACAGATATGAGACAGGTACTCCAGAATCACCTTTCATTTCCTTATCCTTTACAATAAATATTCTTTTCCCCATAGTGCCCTGCGAGGAACATCATTTTCAGTGTATGAATGGAGAGTGCATTTCACTGGTGAATCTCTGTGACGGTGTTCCACACTGTCAGGATGGCTCAGATGAAAAACATTGTGGTAGGTTTATTCTTCAAAATAATACTTTTGTTGCTATAGCCTATGGAGGTTATAAATTAATAGAAGATTATGAATGTGCTTACTAGCAATTCAGCAATTCTGCCCCCCTCCCATTCTGGTTAGAAGAAAAGTTAACAAGAAAACCTTGTGTTTTAGCTTGTTTATTTACTATATTTAATAACTTTATGTCTAGGAAAATATATATGCACATAAAAACATAAATCATCACATAGACAGGAGCCCACACCAGACATCCTGAATGTTATTTTCTGTACTTTGCCTACATACAGAGAAAAATTATGCTTTTTTATAATTGATTTTCTTAGACTTGATCTTTTGCATTCTTGGCCCTTCAGTACAGTTTTCCTTTGCCTCTAAGTTTTAGTTAGTCACTCTGCCTGTAGTTTATAACCTGAGTATTGGGACTATGACTTATTTTTATTTCTACATACATGCTTATTATGTGTCAAGCACTATAACTAAGTGCCCTAAAAAAAATCTTAATATAGCGGAAACTATCTCTATTTTAGCCTTAAGAGAACCAACCCTTGATGAAGCTAATTGACTGCCAAGGGCTTGAACTGTTTTAAAGACAAAGTTGTCTAAATCTAAGTCAATAACGCCCTTACTCTTCGTGTAATAGAGAAAATATATGAACAATAATGTTTGCTTACAGAATTACAATATGGTGTTTGTGGATAAAACAGCCATTGCTGATGTTTTACTTATTTGATAAACTAGCTTAGGTTGGCCCAATTCCTACCTGGCCATTAATGGACTGAATGCCTGTCCAAAATGGTTATAGATGGAGAAGATAGAACTCAAAATGACAAAGGAACAAATGGCCTGAAAATAACTTCTGGAAAAATAAATAGGAAAATCTGCCTTATACTGACCCTGAACTTTAGTTTCCCTACTTTTAGAGACTATGTTTCTAAGACATAACTGTACTTTCTGTTTTCCTTCATTGATATGCAATGAACTTATCTATCTCTGCCTTGCTCATTTTTAGTTACATGAAAAAGCAAAGTTAAGTCTATCAAATTTATATTTTCAACATAGCCTTTCTGTAGTACTGTAAACTCTAAACATTGCACATTTAGTTTAGAGTCCATCATTTACTTAGTCCATCTGATCTACTTAGGTCCAAATGACCCTGTATGTGATCTAATCTTTTTAGTGCGTCTTTTCAATTCAACAACGAAGAACGATGGTTTGGTGCAGTTCAGAATTCAGAATGTATGGTATGTGGCTTGTGCTGAGAACTGGACCATGCAGATTTCAAATGATGTTTGCCAACTACTGGGATTAGGGTAAGTAATAATACTTGCCTCCTCTTCAGAGATTCTGAAACTTTTTGATATCAAATTGGGTTTTCAAAGGAATTTAAAATTGATGACAGTTATGAATCTAGGGAGTCAAATCTTAACTCCACTCCCAATAAGTTAGCCACTGCCAACAACCTTTTTATAAATTTATGAAATTTATAGAAATACTACATTATAAATATTGTACTATGTGATCCATATGGTAGTTTTCTTACACTTGAGTGATTTCCCCTGTCATAGTATTTTCTAAACATTATCTTTTAAAAAAAATAACACCATGTTTCATTTTTATCATAATAGATGTACCTAACTGGAACGGCACCTACCACAGGGAACATATTTTTTAATAAGTTTGTAACATGTGCACAATAGTTCTCTTAGAAAATGCATTGCAATATAATGATTGTGTATAAGGATATACACAATTTTAAGACACTTCCAAGAAGGATAATTCAAGTGATTCATATTTGCAATGAACCAAAAATTTTCTGTACCTCCAAATCTAATGTCATAATATAATGAATCAAACATAGAATTTGCCGTTGTTTTTACTTTCCTATCAGTTACAAAAGTTGTATGTTGAAAATGGAAGATATTCAGTAGTTGTAATTTACTTCCTTTAGATATACAATTTAGCTATCTGATTTTTCATCTGATCCTTCAGCACTCATAATTGGGGAGACTTAACCATATTGTGTAACATACGCTTGTCACTTGTAACAGCTTATTGTTTATTTCACTTACCGTAGTAAGTTATGAAATCATGGTAAGAATCAGATGTATTTTATACATTATTGCATTGCTGACATCTAGACTTATCCTTGTCTCAAAATACTGTGTTAAAAAATGTTGTGGAAGAAGCAAATTGTTCATTAAATATAAGTTACATGTATATGTAAATACAGGTATAATTTACTAACTTGTCCAGTTATAACCCATCATGTTTTAAGTGCTGCACTGGAAATGGTTTTCTAACGTGTTCTAAAAAGCTATATAAAGTTACAAAGGAAAATTTGATTCCACATCCATGATATACTCAGCATTTGGCAGTTGTCTCAGCTATTTCTTGATAATTAAAATAAAATATAATTGCCTCCCTTACATGGGTCTCTTTCTAATTAGTAGTTCATAAAGACAGTTCTCATGCCATACACATTTTCAAAATTTATGTTCAAGTGGCTCTCTTTTAACACAAAACATATTTTCCTCTAGAAATAGCACTGTAAGCAGTGATTAGGTCTTCTGTCCATCCTGTAACAGCTGTTTAATTTCTAGAACATGAGGAAAGATATACTATACTCAAGTCAAAATAGGCCTAACCATCACATATAGACATTTATCATAGAGAATTGGGTTGATTTCTAGCCAGATTATCAAGAACCTCCCAAAACTTACTGCAATAAGACTGAAATCTTTCAACTCACCTTTTCTCCTAAAATGCTATTCATTTAGAATTCTGTAGCTCCAAGCATCAGGCAGGTGAAGTCAGTCTCATCAGGAAGGCAATTCCTATCAAGAGCACACAAGGAAATGAGTCATCATCCAGTCTTGTAAATAATCATCAATTTAGCTTTTGTTTGTTAGAATCTTCCTGCACTTTATATGTGCATGTGTGTGTCAATTCCCTTTGATTATACATTATAGCTTGTATTCTATCAATACCTTTCAACAAGATGGGTTTTCAGACTTTAGAGAGAAGGGTGAATAACAGTGTTTTTTGATGAAATCAACAAGAAACTGAAACTGACCTTTATCTCCTATATTGTTACTAGTAAAGCATTAGATAAGTGTCATTGACTCAGGTTCCTACTTGAGGACTGATTTCACTGCAGAGTGACTTCATCCGGATGAGGTTCTAGAAGGTCATTTACTTCCACTACTAAATTACTGGTGATACTTGAGGCCCCGTTTCACAGACGCAGGATCTTAGTCTGTAACAATTAGGCTAAGATTGGTAACTTCAGTTATTTCCTCAACTGATGCTCTGATGCCCTGGATGATTGGGTTTCCCCCACAGAGCGGGGGAAATCTGCCACCTTTCCAAGCATGATTAATGTGGTTTGTGAATCTTAACTAGATTGTTTCCTGGAGGATATATGGAGTTAAAGGAATCATTTACAAAGGTCAAAATGATCAACCTTTGTTTGCCAGAAGTTTTTTGTTTTTTTTTTTAATGAATTTGACTAGTATGTACTGGGTGATAGCATACTGCTGATTTCTGCAATTGTCTGAGACAATATCCTGGAAAGGACACATACATCTTTATTAGTTTTCAACAGTTGCTAATACAAATACATTATTTAGATTACACTGGGATCAGAAGCCCAAGCATTAGCAATGAAACTGTGTCTGTTCCACATTTTGCTTTCAACATGGTGGGGATAAGCACATAAATACTGTAGATAATTGCAATATATATGATAAATAGAGTGTGCTCTAAGAGAACCTACTCAATTTGGACATGTCGGGGAAGGCTTTCTAGAAAATGGGCTGAGAGAAGTGGATGGCAGCCAATTCCACACAACTGTGTACTATCTATTTACACGATTTTTACTTAGCCAGATTTTACTCTCTAGTTCACTGACCTCATTTCCTGAGGATCATGGTGCTTCCAGCTGGAGAGCCAAAGACTGGCATTTTTTTTAGTGTTGTAAAGCAAGCAGTGCATCTCACCACCATTGGTCCAGCGTTCCAATGTTTTTGATAAAGGTCAGGCACTGGCTTTCTTCAGAAATGAGCCAGTAATCTCTGCAAAGGCTTTCATCTGGGGGCTGCCCTGATTGAGTAGTCTCTGTAGTGCCCTAGCAATTGAGAGGCAGTTAGAGCCTTAATGACCATTTGTCTAGACTGGCGCATAGTAACTGAAAGAAATCAGTGAGTTTAGAAGGAAGTGTTTGGTACAGTAAAAGGTAATTTAGGACTCCATTTATTCAAAAGGCACTGTAGTCTCAAAACTATTTAGGCAGATGGGGTACAAAATGCAACTCCCCCCAGATTCTAGGAAACCCTAAGACACACTGCATTGGCCTTCCCAATTTTAAATGAGGCACTTTCATCCTGTCATTTATAGCACATGTAAAGTGAAAAAGTACTTTGAATGACATTTTCATGTGTCTGAGCAAAGTATGAGAGAAAACAATCGCTGATACAACAATAAATGTTAAACTTTGTGATTTTTAACATTTTCTCGGAAAATACACTACCCTGTTTTATATATATATATAATGTTAAGAAAATCCCTTTTATGTATCAGTACGAGTTTGAGTCACATACAAGTAGTTTTCTGCTCTGTATACTTTTTAGTTTATTATGTAAAACAGAAGATTATATTTTTCCCCCAAATCAATATCGTAAACCAGTGTGGTTCTTTGGGGAGGTGGAGGCCTCTATATTCTAAAATAGAAACAGATAAGGATAGAAAACTTTCAACTTGTAAAATTAACAACAATAAAAATTCTTGTTCATTCTATTCCCTTATAAAAATTATTTTCAACTGTTCCACCTATAAATAGTGCTATATGTTCTATGAGACCAAGGCAATTTTAAGTAAACTTGATAAATAGAATGGAGAATTACTTTGTCCTCTCTTCCTTCAAGTTCTTTTCTTCCTTTTCCACTTTTATCTCCTTTGTCCCTCTCTAGCTCCATCCTTGCCTTCTTTCCTTTATTTTATGCTTTCTTCTTCCCTTCCTTCTTTTCTCCCTTATTTCATTTCATTCCTTGTAGTCTCCATATACATAGTTTTCCACAGAAACTGAGGATATTGATAAACAAAGAATATGATCTATAATATTAATATAGGCACTAATGTTAATATTATAGATGAAAATAAGACAAAGAAATAAGGAGATAAATTATAGAACATACAGGAGAAGTACAATTACTAATATCCCTGTCTGAGATTCCTGGAAATTCACACCAAAAGAAAAAATTTAAAATGCATAATTTTCATGAGAAGCTAGGATAAATGTTAACCATACCATAGGGGAGACAGATTTCTCCCAACTCAAAATTCTAAAGGAAATTTTATGTTATGTCCTTATGGAGTAACGATGCATGGAAAAATATATGTATTGAAAAAACTTCATGGCAAATGTGGAAGTGGCTATCATATACATCTTACTCAGAAATAAATTCCCATAAACTGCTGAAAAATGTTATTTTAAATGTCATAGTTCAGGGTTTAAGACTATAATGTCCATGGAGATTTTGTCTCTATGAGTCTCCCTACTTAGCTTTTTTATCTGTCATGTTCTCGGTAGGAGACTGCAGGAGTTTGTTTTCTTCTTAATGCCATTACATTTATAAGATAACAGAGAGCAGCTGCTATTATTCTTAATAAAATAGTTTCCCCCAAAATAAACAACTGAATAGGTGAAGATTAGTTTTTGTTCCATTTTTTTCTTGCCTTCTGTATGTCACAAATTTGAAGAGGTGAAGTCAGAGAAATTATAACACTTATTAAGCATACCTGTATGCTAAGAGTTAATTGTGCTGAGTCTGTTGCTGTAATATGGTAAATGAATGAGCAAGTGCCGTTGAAATGTGTCCAGTCCACTCATGGGGATACCTAACTGTCCACTTGTCCTGACTCCCCACGGGATATATGCCTCACATCTCTCTCCTTCATCATTCCCCTGCCAGTTCAACTGCTCTCCTCCACCTTCTGTCTTGCCAAATCAATCTCCTTCCTTCCTTCCGATCTGAAAAGGAAGACCCAACCTTCTCTAAAACCCTTTCAGGCTAATCCCACCTGGCTCGATTCATTACTTAAACCTTTCGGGGGGTGTGAAAGGAAATACAGCACCTGGCTGCAGCATTTGCAACATGTGTTATTATTCTCTTTAGCTTTCCTGGGTCCAAAAGCCTCAAACAACCCCACCTAAGCTCCTGCCTTAGGGAGGAAATCTTATCACAGCAAATACAGTGTGAGGAGTGAGACAAAAGAAGGAACCATATGCAGAGCACGAGAAAAGAAACTGGAGATTTGATACTATGCAAGACACCTTGAATAGCCTTCTTCTTTCTCTCTGGAAAATAATCTACAGTTGTATTTTTATACTCCATATATGACATTCAAAAAAATAGTTGTTGCATTCTCATTGGCTTTCTGCTCACATAGAATGAGGATCCCCTGAAGTGGAGGAGCACTCTAAGGGTGCATAATTTATAAAAATGGTAATGGAGGTTTAGATTAGGTAGTCAAAAGCATTAGCGAGTCAACAAAGTAATGCTGTGTGGAATAGCATTTCTGTGTGATACCAAGCTTTTATTATTTCCAACAACTTTGCAAATGTGTGGCCCAATTATCGAAATCTGCAGAGCTGTAGCATTTTCAGAACTTAAAAAAAATGCACATGACAAGTATTTTTAAAAAATTATAAAAATAACTAGTTTCCTTGCAAGCAAAGGAAACTGAGGCAGGAAAGTACTCAGTTACACACTTACATTACAGACTTTAACCTAATATATCATCTTGTGATTCAATTTATCAGTTTTGAGATTTTGTTTTTCAAATGTAAACTGTGGTTTAATATGTAGTTGCTAAATTGGCATTTCTGCCAAGAACGCTTTTAATATATTTTTATTGTTTCCATCACTTTCTTCAATAGGGAAAAAGTTTGTTGCAAACTTCCTTCTGCCACATATATTCTGTTTACTGTGAATACAAACCGGAATAAATTGTGTTCGGTCTGAAAGGATGAGTTCAACTTGACAGGATTTGAAAATGCAGCTCATCTTGCACAAATTAGATTCCACATTTTTCTATCCACACTGACATCTGGAAGTGTGTGTATGAACTGATGGTCCTATACACCACCGTTAAGTTGCTGCTATCCATATTTACTATAAAAACTTAAAGACACAATTACTGTATACGTTTTTATTTAAAAGAGTAGTTTAACCCATTTTCCAGCAAATGCAAAATAGCTGATGTGCACTGCTAACTGTAGTCTGTTTTCTCATGTTATATCTCAGCCAAAAATGGAGAGAAGACAATCTCAGAATATAAAATATATGTGTGTCTCCTCCTAGCCCCACCCCCCAGACAGATATCATCTCAGTTTCTCTGTTTGATAGAGAAAACAACACTGAGAATTCTAGGGTAGAATAATCAGCATTGAACACATAGTCTTTATTCTTAAATGCCTGCCTTTAGTTCATTTCTTCTAGCATTGATTTAGCTTCAATATTTAACTGCCAGTTTTGTCATGGTGACATGCCACTTGTAGGCATGTAATAAGTACTAGTTTAAAACGCTGATTTATAGATAAATTTTGGGTATTTTTTCAATTAAATTGTGCCCACATTTTGCTTTGAATTTCCAGAGAAATTAGAACACGAGTCCTAGAGTCACATCTCTGAGACATATTTTTAGTAAATTATCCTTCAAGATGTTCTCCCAGGCAGTCAGGAGGGTCTTAACAGAGATTGTTCATCAAGTACTTAGCCATGCCTTTGGACACCAGGAAGCAGACCCCGAACGAGCAAAGAAATAGATTTCTATATGGCTGTGTCTATAACTCCCTGGCTGGCAAGTATCAGAATCAACTGAAGGATTTATTTAAAGACACACCCCACCTTGGCGACCTGACAGTGTGGGTCTCATTTGCAGCTGAGGCGAATGCTGTAGAACGCACTTGAAAATCATTGGTCAAGGAGAGTCAGGAACAGAGAAACTACTAGAAGAACGCGCACCGCATGTCCGCACTCAGTAGATAAGGATCCTAGGAACCCAAGTGCAAGGGCGGAAAACTTTTCCTTCCTTCCACTTCTGAGTTCTTTGGTGGCTCGACCATTAAATGGACATAAAAACAAATATATAGGAGAAAATCAGATTGTAATATGTAGACGTGTACACGTGTTCCATTAAAAAGATGTGACTAAGGAGACAGGATAAGGTGTCTGCTGATCCTAACCTGAGGCACAAAATTCACGAAAATGAGAAGAGCAAATGTTTGATAAACAGACGTTTGCCTGCCATGCAGAAAAGTCTTTTCATTATAGAGTTACCTCTGGTAGTCGTTTAATAAATTACATACAGCAATTCTGTGAGGCTGCCATTAAAGTGGAACATTATGGAAACTGTTGAACAAAATAGAAAGATCAAGTGATAAAGCCAGATACATTAATTAAAATTAAATCTTCTATCATTATGGGTGGTTCTACTTCTGATTGTACCATCTTCTGGATAGTAAGATACTTGACAATTATGTTAAGTGTTAATCTCTTTGAATGGAAGTCCATAAGTTTTCTCAGTGTCCACGGCATTCAACCAGTAGAAATTTGACTGATGGCTTTTGTTTGTGCTTTGTTTTTTCCATATGTATTTTTCCCCATAGGAGCGGAAATTCATCAATGCCAGTTTTCTCTACTGGAAGTGGGCCATTTGTAACAGTAAGCACAGCACCAAGTGGCAGCTTAATACTAACGCCAAGGTGGGTCTTGAAATCTGCTCCCGAATTGGAAAGAAGATAAACTTTTCAAGTCAGGGAAGTTTTAATAACACAAACTAGCCATATAACCTTGAAATTGATTTAACTTTTTTGTAAAGGTAATCTTAAACTGAATCTAATTGATTCTATATGATAACATCACTTAGTCATACACACACACAGTAATGTAAATGTGTGATTATTAAGATGTTTATTAATTTGTTCTATGTGGTCTGTATATGATATCTACATGTATTATTTGACTGTCTTACCGAATGTATAAAATATAACATGTGTAGTTGTCTAGCATGCTGGTAGTGGTCTAATAAGTTGTAATTCCATACCCTTTTGTTCTTAACCCCAGATTCATAAACAGTTAAAATCAAGTGAAAGATATCATGAGAGCTGGGATAAATAGGTCCAAAGTTGATAAGACTAATGATTGCAACACAATTAACTATCATCAAAAGAAAGGAAGGGAAAGTCAAGTTGTTATTTTCTCTGCCTTAGCAAAGAGAATACAGATATTAAGAAGTCCAGACTTCAATTGTGCCTACCTCTGCTCTTTTGTTCTTTAAAATTAGATTCACATTTAAGACTATTTCAAAAAGTAGCATCTTTCTTGTGTTCAAATATCTGTTTAGCTTACATTATGTCGTTTCTCCTGTCCCTCTTCCCACTGTTTTTCTGTAAAATGCCAGGAGCATGCTATTTGTCACCTTTATCCTGCACAGGGGGCTGACCTAGCTCTGACTCAGGCCAGAGCGTAGGATGATGATTCTGCTTCTTTCTCATGTCTCTAAATATACTTAGACAAAGTATGAATACAATGATTTCACTCACCTTTTCTGTACCAAGACAATATATATGTGTGCGGTAAATTTTTGATGCAAATACTTGGAGAGTGAGGTATTCAGTTTAATTTTCTGGCTAAATATTAAGTTGCTGTGGTCACTAAAAAGAAATGCATCATTTTTCTACGTATAACAGAACAACTGCATACAACTAAGCATTGCTTTATACCTAAGAATTATGAACTAGTTTGAAGTCCAATGTTCTATCCATTGTACCACAGAGCCACCTTAATGAACTACTTTGAACAGATTTCACTGATGTGGATTATAGTTGTAGAAAGAGTTTAAATGAAACTTGATAACATGTTCCAAAGAATCTATAAAGGATAAACATGAGAGGATAACAAGAAGGGGAGTTCATTGAGGTTTCTTTGGGGATGATAAGTACTTATATTTATACCTATATTTATATGTCTTTAATAAGACATTGCTTATTAAAATATAAATATAAATACAAAATGTAAGTATATGCCATTATATTTGATTTGAAATTGTCCTCTATTTCTAAAGGATATGTCAGTCAGACAGCATGAATACATGCAATTTCAAATAAACCTTATCATGTATATTACAGAAGCACTGAATTGCTTTGATTGTGCTTATGATCTCATATAGATCTGTTTTGTATCTTTTGCTTTTACCTAAAATTTCAAACCCCTAGAAAAATATTCACAATTACATGCAGTTAAATACATAAATAGAAGTCATTAAAATTATGTATCTGTGTGGAAGTGTTTTAATGTGACCAGTACCTGCAGTGGCTGGCTGCAGCAGGAAAACAGTGGCCACGTTCGTGATGTCTTGTACTATACGGACCTCTAGTGGTTGATAAGTATAACACATTTTAGAAACAATTTTTCTTTGTTTAAACTTTTGTTTCAAGTAGGATTCTTGACTTTGGGGGGAAAGTTGACATCCAAGTATTCAAGCAGACAGTGAGTTTTTAAATTATTTATGCCTACAATTTCTTTTATATATTTCTATTTTCATCTGCATATCTGGCTCTGTCGAAAGCAGGGACTGTGATTTATTCATTGTTGAACTCGGTATAAAGTCCAATATCATGCATAGAGTTGAGCATTGAATAGTTCTCTGATTAGCCATAATGTGTCACATTTTGTACTAAAAAATGATTAAATTCAGTATCGGTTCAAGCAAACTAGCAACAGTCACAATGTAGTGAATGCTCATTGTGTTTAAGGCATAATTGCACTAGAAATTTTTCTTCTCACAAAATTCCAATAAATCCCTTTTTACTCACATTTTATGGATAACAAAACTGAGTCTCACGGATATTTAAGAGCTTATTCAGAAATCACATAAAGAATTAAGTGGTAGGGGCCCTCCCTGGTGGTGCAGGTTAAAGCACTGCACTAAGAAGCTTAAGCCACTTCCGCATGAGTTCGATCCACGCCTGCCCCGGAGGAGATCCACATGGCGTGGCAGACCTCTCCTGACCCGCCCGCTGCTCCCCTCAGCAGTGTACTTCGTAGATCTGTCTGTTCTGTTCCCCACTCTGTCTCTGGTGAATCCTCTCACCCTCCGCATCTCTGTACCCCAGTTCTGTATGAATAAATAAATAAATCTTAAAAAAAAAAAAAAGAAAGAATTAAGTGGTAGAGTTAAGTATATAAACTCAGCTCTGTTTGATTTGAAACTGAGGATTTTTCTCCAGGGTAAATTACCATCTCCCCACATTTTAATCTGATACATTTAAAAGTCCATTTATTTTTTCCTAAAATAGTATAACCCAAACTATATTTTTCTGTAAAATGTCAGGTGCACAATTTCTGAAATATAATTATTCTTCTGTTACAGTAAACAGTGTTTGCAGGATTCACTGATTATGTTACAATGTAACCATAAATGTAAGTAAATATTCCTTCAACTTTTATTTTGACATTCTCAATAGAGTTGGTATGTTTAAACCTCAAGTTTTATTGATGAGCCACTTAATAGTCATGAACAGAGAAGATCCACCAAAATAAAATAGATGCTTCCTTCAATTCTTTTAATAGCCTGTGGGAAAAAAATGGCAGCTCAAGAAGTCAACCAGAAGATTGTTGGAGGAAGTAATGCCAAAGAAGGAGCCTGGCCCTGGGTGGTGAGTCTGTACCTTAACGGCAAGCTGACCTGTGGTGCTTCTCTGGTCAGCCCTGAGTGGCTGGTGTCTGCTGCACACTGTGTGTACGGGTGAGTGTGACATCACTGCGTCCCTGCCCTCACGAGAGGCTCAGTAGACTGTGCTTGCATTTCAGTTAACCTCCTGAAACATCAGGGCAATGTTCCTGCTGTTTACATCATAAGCTTTCCAATCATTTACTCATGAAGTCATGTGTAAAAAGAAAATTTGATTAAAATTCTTCCTTACAAAATTGTATCAAATACTATGTTTCCCAGGTACATATACTTCTTTGTCTATTCACCTGAAAGCATTTTAAGGTGTAAAACTAGTATTTATTATATCAATTGTCCTGTTATCATTCAGTGAGGTCAAAATTTATTGCCAACAAATTGCCAGCATCAAAATAGCCCTCAAGTTATATATAAAATAAATTCTGCCCTAGAAATGTATGAATAAGCACTATTTTGTGGATTAGGATAAAATTCTCTATATAGTTCTCAAGTTAAGCCTATTTTGGTGCTCCCCATAAGTGAAACTTAGAATAGCAACCCTACCTATCTATAAACCCAGATAGCTGTAGAGGAAACCCACCCTAAAGTTCAGAGAAGAATTAGAAAGACAGCAAGAAAAGGAGAAAATAAATATCCCCAGGCCCAGAACATGTTAATTTTCTGCTTTTGCATGAAAGAAGGAACCTCTTTATGTAATCTCATTACAACCTTTCTGAATTAGGTCAGAAAAAAAGTAACTTCTTTAAAGAAGATTCAAGACACAAGATGATTTCCTGCTCCTAGCTGAGAGAGACTTCCAGAGAATGACCTTCAGATGTGAGACTAGAAAAGAGCTTCTCCCTAGACAGCATCAGTAATCTCTCTGGAAAGAACCAGGTGTGTGCAGGAATGGACAAGGCAGCTGTAGCTAATCAGATTAAAGACCAACTCCCTATCAACACAGACATTAGAAACTGTCAGATGGATGTATTATAGGGCACCCCGATTCTGTTAGAGAACAAAGTCTGTTATAGGGCACCCCAGTTCTGTTAAGGACAGGGGGAGAGGGGCATCCTTAAAGCCCCCAAAACCTGCCTGCTCTAAGTGGGTTCTGCCATCCGCTGCAACAAGACAAAACATATAAAACTTTAATGAAAAGGGACTTTAATACAGTGAATATACAATACGGAACACAAAGAATGTAACTTCTAAATCAAACACCTGAAGTGATCCATCCCCTCGTGGGCAAGAGTCCACCCAAAAGGGATTGGCCCAAAGC
>NW_004567104.1:63371162-63409304 GCF_000260355.1 Condylura cristata | reverse complement strand
CCATCCCGCTTCCTTCCTTTCTTCTCTCTTCTCTTCTCTCCTTTTTCTCTGCTCAGCTCCACCCTCCTTCTGGGTGGGGCAGGGAACCTGGAACTTCCCCTTTTCCTAGGGACCATCCTGTTACAGATGGAGACACAGACACAGAAACTTGTGAAATGGAGATACAGAAGGCTGAGAGAATAAATATTAAAGGGTTGAGTTTACACGTTAATACCATTGTGCCAGAGTGAGGGTAAGCTTCAACTCACAATTCTAGGAACCATGTCCGTCAATTACCTGGCCTCCGAAGGAACTGATTACTCTCAATCTCACCCCCCAATTCCACTCTGGGTGGCTGAACAGCTCTTCACATCTAACAGCCACTTTTTTATTTTGCTTCCTCCTGATAATACGTTAATCTGCTTTCAACCATAACATAACAAATGTTAGTAGTTCATTTCCTTCTAAACATGGCTTGAACCTTTACCTATATAAACCCTGTGCCTGGGCATGCCACAGGTGAGCTGCTATATCCTAACTTGTAGGTAAAATGTATTTTTAGTTAATAATTGCTTTCTGTTGCACCTAGGCTGATGTTAGTTGAAATGTTTCGTATTAACTTGAGATTTGATCAGTTCATCTGTTTAAGATCACGCTCACTGTAGGCTTTCTAAATGTTAACCAGGCCTGCAGTTATACTAATGGCATCTTTCAATTATCCACCTTACAGGTGGACTTTTTGTAGGTCAGTGGTACCAATGTTTTTCAAGCGACAAATATATAAAGGGATTAGAAAAGCAGTTTCCTCGATTACAAACACATGTACAGTCATAGAGGCCTTAAAAGGTCATTTTTCCACAAGTTCAATTTGAACACAACCAATGTAACTTAGAACTGAGTTGTGATAAATTATAACATCCTCATCAACCTTGCACTTTATTCTCCCCTTAGGCACTAAAGGGCTTTATTTCTTTCTCCAGTTACCAAGTGTACGTCCTGTCCACTTCATGTCTCTAACCAAGCAAGAAAGTTTTTTATATTATTTTAGTTTCATCAAAATATGTATCTTACTAATATAAGTAATATTGGTCGTTGACTTTTAAAATCCTTTCATCAGTAAAAAAAATCTTAATTTCCGGGCCCTCCCTGCTGGCACAGTGGGTTAGAGCACAGCTCTAAGAAGCTAAAGCCACTTCAGCATGAGTTTGATCCCTGCTCCAGGGGTGACCCATATGGTGCAGCAGACCTCTCCTGACCTGCCCGCTGCTCCCCTCAGCAGTGTACTTCGTCTATCTTCCTGTTCTGCTCCCCACTCTGTCTCCAGTGAATCCTCTCACCGCCCCTGCATCTCTGGCCTGTACCCTAGTTCTGTATGCATAAATAAATAATTTTTTTAAAAAAATCTTAATTTCCTATAAAAGAATCCAGATCAAGCATGTTATTGAAATCATACATAAATGACTTATCTTCAGTGTAAATTTTTTCCAGGTATTTTAACCTGCATGTGGTTTAGTAGTTTAATTGCATAATTCTTCTGTGTCTATATTCTTGTTTGACTGCTTTTCCCATTCCTCAGCTTCATTGTTCCTAGATGACCTAAAACCTCTGTATACCTGATCTAGATCTCAAGCATCAACTTCTCTTCTTTTATAACCATAAAAAGAGATATAGAAAGTACTGGCCAACTTTGCTGTGACTTGAAGGTCAAGGTTCACTTTGAATCACAGGAGAGGACTTTGAGCCTGTCAACATTACTGACCTCCTATGCAATTATAGACTAGTGACTTAGTATGTAGTTTCAATTTACATAAATAAATCTACCTACTAAGGTGACTGTCAAGATGAAATTAAGATGCTGCGCTATTTTTGCCTGCTATGAATCATATAAAGCATACAAAATGTGATAAAAACAGCATCACGCTCACTGCCACTGCCAATGTGTCTTCTCAGTGCACGTGGCTATATGGATATAAATAGGAACTCCGAATGACAGCTCTGACTCAAAGTACCATAGGGTACATTCTAGGTGTATACCTTTATATATTTGTAAATGTTATTTCCAATAATAGCTACCTTGCTCTGACTGTCCACAAAATATGTATTTGCTCAAACTTCAAACACAAAATGGAGTTTGAAAATTGCTACCCCAGACCACTGTGTAAGTCAGCTTGCCCAGCAAGAGTTCAGTATTTGTTTCCATTTGTTCCCATCTGACATATAGCAAAATACACAATCTTAAGTGCAGAATTTGAAGAGTTTTTAAATGCATTCACCCAAGTAAACTAAATCCCTATCAAAACACAAAACATTTCCATTACCTAGAAAGTTATATACTATTTCCAAGTCAATCATCCGAGCTTCCAGAAAAAGAACACTAGTCACTTGAATGAGCAGTCCTATATAGATTTACAGTCTAGAGCACATTTATTAAATAGAAATACATCAATGGTCAAATAATACACAGAGAGGTCTCTTGTCTTAATCGTCTACCTTTAATTGAACACTTAGAGAAGAGCAAATGTATCATATGAATTTTCTCCTTGTTGAAGTGATTAATAATGAATGCTAACAATCTTGAAACAGATGATTTTATATATGATGTGTTTGAGGTGTAGCAAGAAATGGACAATACTATTTACTTTAGAGCTAAATTAAATGAACTAGTAAGACTATTGAAACTTTGAAACAGAATTTTAAACATTAAGCATTGCTGATAAAATAGTATTCATTAATTGATGCTTTTACTAAAATTCAAAATTTGAGTTTGTTTGAATGTTTCAAACACTTTAAATAGGAGTAGAATACAATATACACACGATGTTACTATAAAATTATTTAATGTGCACTTAAACCTTCTTTTAAAATATAAGCATTGTGGGCTTAATTCACTTCTCTCTCTGACTCTTATTGCTTTCAGAGGTTACACTAATAATATATTATCTTATTCAGGACTCAGAAATACTATACTACCTGTTCAAGATTATAATAATCTGTGCAGATCAAGATTATAGTAATATTAGCAGATCAAAAAGAAGGGAATTTTCTCAGGTTATTAGATTTCAAGATTAGGTTAGTGACTTAACAGTTTTTGGTTGCAGAAAAGATGTTGGTTCTTTTTTTAAGTTATTTCAAGTTTGAGCTTCTAGGCATACTTTTGATAGTTAAAATTATCTCAGTATATTGCTAAAATTTTTAGGCTTAAGTTTTATCAGTTTCCAATCTGAGATCAGAGCCTCCAAATTATATATTCCTTTCCTCTCCCTTGGCCCTAGTATATAAGCCATTTCCTTGACACTGTCCTATCAGCATTAATTTAAATAGAATATTTATTATTCACAAGTATTTCATTAAAATTATTTATCTCCCAGAAGTTCCTCTCTCAGATCTCTGAAGTTACCCCTACTTTGAGGATTAATTTGCTATCTTGAATAACATTACCTCTCTAGTCTCAAGTCTTTTCCTTCTGAGAGAAAGTACTAAAATGCCATGGGTGTAAATGTTCTAGAAATGTTTTGTACTGGTGTTGGGGAAGTTACTCTAACAGACACAGCAAGGTTTGCAGAACAGGGCTGAAGAAGGAAATATAATGATCTATGTTGAAGTGTATTTCCTTTCCATAGTATTACTAATAGACACAGAAGAAATAAAAATACACAAAAGGAGTTTTCTATGAAGCACAAAAACAATTTGGAAAATAATTAAGGATGCGTGAGAGTAATATTGCAAAAGTTGTATTTAATTAAAAGAGTAGCTTAAAGCATGTATATTAATCTTCATAACTTGTGATTTATGTATTGGTTTTCCACTCAAAACCCTAAAACAGTGAGATAAGTGGTGATTACTAATCTTTGTTCCCTACAAACACTCCCATATCAGTAATTATATTTATAGTGCAGATGTAAAACAGTACTTACAAAAGAGATAAGAAATTGGGAGTTTGGCTACTTTCTAAACTGCATTCTTTACCACTGATTTAAATCCAAAGCAAGTAACTATCCATATCACTCTGAATTTCCATGGGATATTTTTCTGAAGATAAAATATATAGAAAGAAATTAAGGAGACAACCTTATTTTGATAATTAAATATGCCTTCTTATCCCAAATATAAAAGGTATATAATAGAAACATATTCCTTTTGAGAAAATTTTAAGTTATTACTTAAATGTTATACCATTGAAATAATAATGGTTATATAGATAATTTGTATATAAGTAATACTAATGTAGAAATGTTGATGTGATACATTTTTTTAAAGAAAGTAACTTTTTTTAAAGATTTATTTATTTACTTATGCATTCATGCATACAGAACTTACGTACAGGCCAGAGATGCAGGGGCAGGGAGAGGGTTCACAAGAGACAAAGTGGGGAGCAGAACAGGCAGATTGAGGAAGTATACTGCTGAAGGGAGCAGTGGGCAGACCAGGAGAGTTCTGCAGTGCCATGTGGATCACCTCCCGGCTGGGTCTCGAATTCACATTGAAGCAGCTATAGCTAGCATGCTGTGCTGGGTCCTAACACGTTGTGCCACCAGGAAGGGTCTATACATTGCTTTTTTTTTTTTTTTTTTAAAGATTTATTTAAGCATACAGAACTGCAGTACAGGCCAGAGGTGCAGAGGCAGTGAAAGGATACACCAGAGACAGAGTGGGGAGCAGAGTAGGCAGATTGACGAAGTACACTGCTCAGGGGAATAGCGGGTTAGACAGGAGAGGTCTGCCAGGCCATGTGAGTCACCTCCGAGGCCAGGGATCGAACTTGCACTGAAGCCGCTGCAGCTGGCTTGCAGTGCTGTGTCTTAACCCACTGTGCCACCAGGGAGGGCCCATGATACACTGGTTTTATAAACAAAGTAATTATTGCAAACTATAACATGTAAATAAATATATTTAAATTTAAAGTAGGAAAGATATTTTATAAATATTGAGTTAATAAGTAAACTGAATGTTGAATAAAAAATACAATTCTTAAAAATGAGTAACTACCTATCAAGTGACAACCATGAATAACTTAACTTTAGGAAGCACACATAACATATAGTAGAAAAAGTAGTTCATGGATAGGACACCAGGGAACAGACTTCAGTGTTTCCCTTTTCCTGGAAAAGGTCAAGATGGGCAAGAATACAGTGTGTTTAGAATATTTGAAATTATCAGTAGGTCCCATTCGACTGATGTTCTACTCTAACCTAGAGAAGGAAAATGCAAAGCCTATCAAAGTCTCAACAACTTTTTTCAAGGAAATTGAATAACAATTATAAAATTTACATGTTACTACAAAGCACTCCAAGCAACCTTGAGAGAAGAAAAATGGAAATATCAAACTTCCTGACTTCACACTATAAGACAGAGCAACAGTAACCAAACTGAAAGGCACAGGAACAAAATAGAAACAGACCCATGGAATGGAACAGACAGAGATAAACACTCACAATTAGGGCAGGTAGTCCTTGACAGAGGTTCTATGGCCATAAATGGACAAAAGAAAGCCTCTTTAACAAATTGTGTTGCAAAACATGGACAGTCAACATGCAAAAAAAAAAAAAAAAACCTAAATCTATACTGAATTCCATAACAACCCCCCAAAAAATGGATTAAAGATCTGGGTACAAGGGAAAGATCACAAGGCATAAAAGCACAACCAACAGAATAGGAAAAATAATTGCACACATGACAACGGACTAATTTCCAAAATATATAAATCTTGTAGATGATCTGGCAATAAAAACAAAAAACAGACCACCAAATCAAACAATCGTCAAAGGACCTAAATAGACACTTTTCTAAAGATGACATTCAAATGATCCACAGACATCTGGAACACTCTTCAGCATCACTAGTTGTAAGGGAACTGCTAATCAAAACCACAATGAAATGTCACCTTACACCTGTGGGAAATTGCCCATACCAAAAGAATGGAAACAGAAGCTATTGGTGAGGATGTGGTAAAAAGGAAACTCATCCACTGTTTGTGCGATTGGAAATTGGTGCTGCTTCTTAAGAAAAGGTCACTGAGATTTTTCAAGAAAATAAAAATGGAAATTCCATGTGATTCAGCACACCTCTACTATGAATTTATCCTAAAAATATGAAAATGCTAATAGGACTAAGTTTGATTTGCCTATATTCATAACACCACTGTCCACAATTGCCAAGTCAAGAAATCAACCTATTTGCCAACAGACAAATTGATAAAGAAATTGTGGAATAGACTCTCAATGGAATACTACAAATAAGTTAAAATAGGTGAGGAGATGGTAGCATTTGGGACAAAGTGAATGAAACTCAGAGCGATTGTGTTAAGTGAAACAAGTCCAAAAGTGAAAGACAATTATATCGGATGATTTCAGTCATCTGTGGACTATAAATAATAAAAAATATATACTAGTGAAATAAAACAGGAATAAATCTTGGCCTTAATGAAAGAATTTAATAGCTACCAGAGGGAAGACGGGAGAGGATGAAGTGGACAGGGGAGGGAGACAAACAGGGTCTTGACTTGAATGTTTTGGTAGAAGGTGAGGGGAATTTGTGCATATATGGAAGAGAGAAATTATATCCTTAACATTAAAATTAAAATATTTTGTTTAATTAAACAATGTAACTCAAATGTAAAAGCCAAGTTAAGAACCAGAATCTAGAAGATTATGGAAGAGAAAAAGATAAAGACTGATTAAGGCTTTTTATGTGATCAGAAAGATAAAAATTATAGAAATATTTTTAAAGATCAATTAGGCAGTGACCTTCCAGTATATTTTAAGAATCGAACACATAGTTCTGAAATACCAATGCCAAAGATTAGAAAGTAACCATGGTGGATAGACTTTCTTACACTTCATTCTCACCATCTCAGGAGAAATGAACAGTCAGCACCGTGGAAAGCAATACTGGGCCTGCATATAGCATCAAACCTGAGTTCTCCTCATATCCAAACAAGATTGATAGACCAAATTATCATCAACCCACATTATAATAAACGCACTAAGGACAGTGACATTGCCATGATGCACCTTGAATTTAAAGTGAACTACACAGGTAAGTCACTTTGATCCCTCTTATCTGCCAAAATTAATTCAGCATTATATTTAAAATAGTACAAGCATGAATATATTAACGGTCCATAAGAGTTGAATAATTCGTTATAGAAATCATTATAATTTAAATGAAAATGGGGAATGGAGAGAAACATACTCAATTACCTTCACTGAGGTGTTTAAATCCAATTTTCTAGAAAGTTGATCAGAAGAATAAAACTCAGAGCCCTCTGAGCAGTAAACTGAACAGAGCAGTTGGGAGAGAATCGTCCGCCTGGTAATGCACATCCTATTTCTCAAGTAAAAAGAAGGCGGGGCCATGTGACCTGCTCAGGACAAGCTGAAACAGCAGCATATGTTCTAAGAAGGGATTTTAAAATGAGTTTCAATGTGAAGCGTGAGGCAGATTGGAGACTCCCTCTCTAGACCTAGGTGTGCAGGAAATCACCTGAGGGAGCGCACTACCCTCAGAGCCCTGGGCAATCCCACGTTGACCCAAAGCTCCAGTCTCCAGTGAGAACAGAGAGCTGCTTTCTCTGTGCCCCCCTGGAATCTGAGCTAAGCAAGTATTACTGAATTTGTCAAAGGCAGACAATGACTATAGTTACTGTGAGACCCTTGTCCTTGACGATAAGCTCTGCCTTCGATTATTTCTCATCATTCTTGGCCTGGGTCTTCCATCCTCTGCATGTCAGATACTGGTAAGTTTTGAAGGGTTTTAACAGCCAGTGACCAAGGCTCATGCTCTCCCAAGGACCCTGTACAGCAAGCACAGAAACGTTTTTGTAAAAGTAGATATAACTGAGGAAAATCAAAATAATTGAGAATATTTCCCCAAGTTTCACTAACTGATTTTCAAAAAATAGATTTATTGTTCACAGAACTGGTACTACTTTCTGTTGGGTACCATCATTTTTTTTAACCAAATATAAACTGTTTAACTCCAGAATTAAAACTGTGTTTATATTATAAAAGAGTAACCAGGAGACAATATTAAATACCACCGTGGTCCCTAATTCATTTTTAAAGAGTGCTGCTCTAAAATGCTTCTTTCCCCTAAGTCCCGGGTCAAGAAAATGTTCGGGCAGGATAAAACAAATATGTAAGCTTTTTTTGTTTTGTTAAAGTATATTTATTTATGCTTATAAGAACCGGGATTCAGGCCAGGGTGGGGGGAGGGGTGTTGTGTGTGAGAGAGGATTCTCCAGAGACAGAATGGAGAGCAGGTAGATCGTTGAAGTACACTGCTGCGGGGAGCAGTGGGTGAGACAGGCGAGGTCTGCTGTGTCATGTGGATCCCCTCCCTGGCTGGGGTTCGAACTCATGTGGCAGTGGCTCAAGATAGCTTCCTTGTGCAGTGTTTTAACCCCTTGCACCATTTGGGAGGACCAAAATGTAAGCTTTTTAGTTGGATATGGAAAGTGATTGGTTTTTCATTCGTTAGCAATAACACGTGTAAGAGTTTTAACTTTTGTTTTTCCAGATTACATACAACCTATTTGTTTACCAGAAGAAAGTCAAGTTTTTCCTGTAGGAAAGAACTGCTTTATTGCTGGCTGGGGGAGACTTTACTCTCAAGGTAAATTGTCAGACTCTGAAAGTTCAGTGCTTAGTAGTAAATGCATCTGTGGCGCTACGCTGTGAGTGTATCTGACATTTTTTGATTCATTCATAATGCCTTTTTGCGATATTTCTTTAAAGTACTGACAGACTTAGATGCATATGTTAAATATCCACAGTTAAAACATTTTTTCTAAATTGTATAGAGCATATTATGAAATTATATGCTTTGGAGCTTTGATACTTAATTTGATATCTAATTTTGGTATTATAAACACTGATAAAAGAAAAAAATCATCTATTCAAAAATATAATTAAATGTTATAGGAGTTTATTTATTTACAAAACAAATGCATAAAGTCTCATCAAAGGCCAAATTATTATCTACTACAGACCCTAAATCAAAAAACCTTTTATATCTCTTGTCACAACCTTAAACTCATATTCCGTAAATTGAGAGAGGAATTCCTGGAGCTTCAGCATGCTGATTCTGACTCCTGAAGAGAAAACCCAGACACAGCACAAATCTTACACTGAAGAGAATAAATTGATACACCATTGTTCATTTGCATTATTTAACATCACATTTTCTAAAAACAGGGGCTGCGTATTAAAACTAGCCAAGCATTTTTAATTAGTGTTTTTTTTTAATTGACTTAACATGGATTCGCCTCATAGTTTGCAGTTCAGAAGTGTTGGATCACCGCCTTCAGATGCTGTTGTCTGCATTCCCACTTCCAGAGCACCGACAACCCCTCCATATCCCCTTGTAGCCCTCCCCTCCTCCTCTGGCTGCATGCCTTCTGGAATAAACTTTCAAGGGTTAATTTTTTAGTTTCACTTTCTGACCCCCTTTTAAAACATATTTATTTATGTATGCCTATAAGAACTGGAGTATAGGCCAAGGGGAAGGGTTGAGAGGATTCACCGGAGACAGAATGGAGCAGAACACGCAGATCTACTGCTGAGGGGAGCAGCGGGCAAAACAGAGAGGTCTGCTGTACCAGCTGTGTCACCTCCCTGGCCAGGCACTGAACTAGCACTGAAGCAGCTGCAGAGAGCTTCGTAGTGCTGAGACTTGACCCCTTACACCGCTAGGGAGGAGCTTTTTTAGCTTTCTCCATGGCCCACCTATAAGGGACACCATTCAGTATTTGTCTTTCTCTTTCTAATTTCACTGAGCATTCATGTTGTCTGGATAGCAAGACTTTAAAAATGTTTAAAAAAAAAAATTACAGTACTTCTTACCTTCCCAAGGTAACTATGCTTACTTACCTTTAGAAGGTAAGCATTTCTAGGAGCAGCTATTGTGTAGGTCAGGGGTCTGACCACTCTTTAATTTTAACCAAAAAGTAAAGGCACTGTTATGTGCTGGGGAACCTGGCCCTAGAGTCACCACAGATGACTGCCATAGTGTTTATAATTCTTAATCGCATTTAAGATGAAAGGGCACAGAATGGATGCCCTGTTCTAGGGTGGTAGGAGGAAATACACTTCCAGGGGAGAAATCAAATACTGTCCAAAAATTAACAACACAGTAACAAAGTAAATCATAAAAGAAAAGAAAAGAAAAAAAAATTTGGAATAAAAGGGCCCGGAGGTTTGTTAGGATTTGCGGTTCCCGGAGGCAAGGCGTTCCCCCTTCAATTCTTTTGGTTTTTTTTAAAAAAACTATCAAGTTCTAAGTCAAATCCTTGCCTGATGATGTTGACAAAGATTCTACACAGACAGATTGTTGCTAAAAATTCCTCATGGCTGCTTTCCATAAAGCGATGTCCATTGAAGTCTGACAGTCTATTCTTTTATTTCCTCCATATGAAAAATGTCATGATTCATTAGATTTGCAATCTAAAGAGTAAAAAATGTTTCCTAGATACATATTTTCTTGACCAGATTTCAAACTAAAAGACATTAATGACCATAATGCAGACTCTTCAAAAACAAATTATCCACTAACAAAATTTAAGACTCTTTATTCTGTAGGAAATGGGTAGTTTTTTAAAGAAGTGAGTAAACATGGCTCACATTTTTTTTATTGGTACCAAAGATATACTTTTAATTGACTTACAAAAGACTTAAGAATGACAGGGAGCCAAGGAAAAACTGTGTCTGAAGTGAATCTCATTTAGGAACAAACAGCCTGCTCATGATTAAATACTTTTAGGCTGATGGCAAATTTAACAAAGTTTATAGACTTTGACTTATGAGTTCCAGCTACTTATTTTCATAATATTCCACCCCCTTCCTTTTGTGTATATTGTAATAACTAATTAATTAGGAAAACCATGAACATATAGTCTACTGAAAAAAATGAAGTGATGTTAGTTTATTAAATTAAGGCCAAGTGGTGAACTCAAAATAACTTTAGTGCCATCTCTATGTAGTTTTCTGTGTCTATATGTATATTCTCAAGACTCCTCATGGAAATTCCGGTTGACAAATATTAAGACCAATACTCAAATTTTCCTTTACCAAAGAGTTTCATCATATACAAAGCTAATTTCTGTATTCCTTAACAAGTAGGAAAATGGGCTTTGATTTATGTTATAGTACTAAAATCTTTCAGCTTGTCCTTGCTCTTCAGGGGTTGGACAATGGAGAGAGGCTAAATTTCCTCCTCAATATTAACTTCTCCAGTTCGCTTTCTTACCTCAAAACCACTGTCTTGTCAAACTTCAAAAGTCAGTCAGTGGTGTGTGGCAGAAGTCACTTGCAGCAGATGGCAATAGTCACTTAACGCACATCACATCCCAACTCTCCATCACTGTCATGCTCACACCTTGAAATTGACTGGATCAAATTGTTTATACCAGGCAAATCTGCAAATGATATACATGGAAGCTTCTATTTCCTTGACCATTATTAAATATTTACCAGCACACAACTAAGTCATATATATGTTGCTTTGCACCTAAATCACACACACACTCTCTTATGTGCTTCCTCAGTCTTTTTGCATGTGGAAAAAATTTAGCTGGAGTGAGACTGCAAACATTTTTTTTTGCAACAATGCTACTAGCTATCATATATACTGACTTCCCCTCAACTTTCTGCTCTTATTGAAGAACCAAATAGAATTGCTAATTATTAGAAAGTGCTTATTGTGTACCTTTTCTGGAGCACTAGACACCTGCTTGTTTTACATCCCTCTTGGGATTAGTATTTCAATAAACAGAGATTCACGCTTGCAGGAGATGAATCATTTTGCAAAAAGCATGGAAGCACATTCTGCAACAAAATGCCTCCTTTCTCTTCACCTGCACGTGGATGACAAGCTGATTACTCTTAGACCAGGGCACAGTTCATTTGAGCTTTGTCTTCTGCTGAGTGTGCACCTGCTCACTCACACAGCATCACAAAAGAGCTGAAAGCCATTAGAAGGGAACACCTCTTCAGGTGCCAAATGAAAAGCACTTCTGGATTTCTGAGCCATTGCTAATTTCCATGAATGAAAAGCTTTGTGAGGCTGAGTTTATTTTCCCCCATGAGCAGAACTGTAAATGTTTAAAATTACTGAAAATGCCTAAAGACTATCTAGTCCAATCTAATTCCCACTAGCCCTTGGGAACTAAAGAAGTGCTTTACTGTTATCCATTTGGCAAAATGCACAGATGGGCTTTATTATGTACTTTAAAGTAGAAGGTCTAGTATTTAGTTCCACACAGTACTGGATAATGAGAGTGAGCTGTTCAAATAAATAAGACTGATGATGGCTCATTCAATGATGCCTGTTTATCATTTGTGACTGGTGACATTCTCCATTTTGAACAGCTCCTACTGCAGACGAATTGCAAGAAGCTGAAGTTCCTCTTGTATCAAATGAAAAATGCCAAAAACAAATGCCAGAATATAATATTACGGAAAACATGGTCTGTGCAGGCTATGAAACAGGAGGAATTGATTCCTGTCAGGTAACTATATACAACTAACTGCTCACGCTGCATTCCCACAAAGCATTGCTACAAAATGATGTAATTGTTTAACAATGATTCGGGAAAAAGGAAACCACTAAGGTCTTAATTTTTTCTTCTTTTAAAAATTGTGATTTTTACTTGTAATTGTCGTCTATTTGCATATTACTCCTGGGTACTTGTGATTATAAGAAACAAAACTAAGTCTTAGTAACATAGGTTGCAAATTAGATGTCTTTATCTTTAGAGACCAGGCATGAAATGTGAGCGTGTGGAACAGGCAGGTGAACTATACAGCGGCTAAGCTGGAAGCCCTATACCTTGACTAAACACTTTATTTGCAAATTTCCAATTCTTTATTTAAGCTTGCAACAAACAAAAACTGGCCTGAGGACAAATTTGGCTGATGTGTCTCTAATTTTTTTTTAAAGATTTACTTATTTATGCGTACAGAACTGGGGTACAGTCCAGAGGTGCAGGGGTGGTGGGAGGCTTCGGCAGAGACAGAGTGGGGAGCAGAACAGGCAGATGTACTGAAATACACTGCTGAGGGGAGCAGCAGGCAGGTCAGGAGAGGTCTGCCGCGCCATGTGGGTCACCTCATTGGCTGGGGATCAAACTTGTGCTGCAGAGGCTGCAGACAGCCTCATAGTGCTGTGCTCTAACCCGATGCACCACCAGGGAGGGCCAACCTAAGAGCAGTTCTAAACAAATGAATAATTTGCAAATGTGAAAGTAGCCATTTTTACCAGGAAAAATGGTTTCTTGTTTCTTAAAGTAATGTTTTATAATTAATAAATACATGTTACTTATACTAATACATGTATATCCTATTTGGATGGCATACAAAACTGACTAGACATTTAAGCAGATAAATCTCTGTGTATGCATATAATCTCTATATATTAATATAGATTAAATATAATCTATATATAAATCTGTGTGCGTATATAATCTCTATATATTAAATTTCAATAAACTTGCAAATTCAAGATAAACTTTCCTCTTATTTAAAATTTATCTCTGGGTTTTATCCTTTCCTTTTAAAATAAAAAGTGTGTTAAAGGCAAGATATATTGCCACTTAGAAGGATGTGTATAGAATCATTGTTCAGGGAGGAATCAGGTGTACTGCTTCAATTACAGTTAATGGTGATTGTGTGACCAACACTTCATGTACTAGGTAGAAAATATAACTGTCAATGCTATTGATGTTAGGGTTACATTAAACCAATGACTCTGAAATCTTATATTTCAGCCAGATCTCTGAAATCTTATATTTGGCTTTGATTTCTAGCTAGTCTAAATAGATCATTCATTAGCAAGTAAAAAAATTCCCACTCAAGGCAATATCTGATGCAATAAAATGTATCATGATCAAGAAATCAATAGTCTAGAGAGTCACATGATTTTCTTTGTTCAACTTTAATGCCATATAAAAGGAGTAACTGTTTAAATAAGTATGCATTACTTAAAATTACAGACAGGTTATTATTGATACATCACTTGAGTAGGTTCTTTGAAGTATTACTTAGCCCCCATTTACAGTGGCAACAAATTTGCCTCACTAGTCCCTCACACATTCTTGAACACGTTAGCTTGTCAAAGGTTCGCACATGCTCAACCTTTACACTCAGATACTCCAAGAAGGTAGGTTGTTTTATTAAAAAATAGGGCATCTAAAGTAGAAACAAAATTTAGGTTAATGTTTCATATTCTGGACATTTACTCATATTTTTGACATTCTTATACATCTGAGATAGTGGAGGAAGGGACTGTCTTCATTGAACACATCAGAATATCAAGACAAAAAGAAGTCACAAAACTCAATTGAAGTGGTGAGACAATGGGAAGTGATCGCACCAGCCACAGGTCTCTAGGCAGATAGACCAGCAATTCGGCATCAAGCCTGCTGGTGAAATCTTTGAATAATCACAACTGACCCAGCATGTGCTGGGTGAGTAAAATCGTTGCTCATGCTATCACATGTCTGTATTCTACTCTTTATTTTTTAAAATAAATTATTTCAGAATTGAATTGAATTTTAGAATTTAAATTGAATTTAAATTATAAAGAAAACCAAATGAATCCTTTTAAAATCATTCAAACAATGGATATTTATTTTGACAATTTCATAATTTCTGTCACATATAATGTGGAGCTATATTTAGTCATATCTTGGTTTCACACTGTTCCATAAATATTTCTAAGTCAGTATTATCAACTGACAGCTTAGAATGCTGAATTAAAATCATAGTCCCTACTTTCAAGCAACTCATATATATCGTTACATCTAGAATAAAAGTAACCTTTGGTTACCAATGCAATTTATGCTCCTCTGCTCCAAGACAGGAAAAAGTGCTTTTATAGATCACCTTTTTCCCACTATCTGGTGCAAAGTTAATGAAGAAATAGTAAAAAGTCAGAGTATTTTATAACACAAGCTTGGTTTGAAATATTATAGGCCCTCCCTGGTGGTGCAGCGGGTTAAAGCACTGCACTAAGAAGCTAAAGCCACTTCCTCATGAGTTCAATTCCCGCCTGCCTGGAGGTAACCACCAGGCATGGCAGACCTTTCCTGACCCGCCCACTGCTCCCCTCAGCAGTGTACTTAATCAATCTGCCTGTTCTGCTCCCCACTCTGTCTCTGGTGAAGCCTCTCGCTGTCCCTGAGCTTCTGGCCTGTACCCCAGTTCTGTATGCACATAAATAAATCTTTAAAAAAAGAAAGAAAGAAATATTATACACTCTACAGTGATTTCAAGGTATACAAGGTTATAAATTTCTTCATAAACATTAAAAAAGATTTTCTTTTAAAAATTACACAATTAATATAGGGGAAATACTTGTCAATTCTCCATTGTGAAATAATAGTGCTACATGTTTGCATCATGTTTATTTATGTCACATGAAAATGTCACATGCAAGTAAAGTCTATGTAATTAATTCTACTAAGGTCTGCTATAGTTAATATTTATAAAAAATAAACATTTCTTCATCAGTTGAACTCTCAGATGAAAACAGGTGTGCCTATCATGAAAAATTATATCAAATATCTCCTATTTCTGCTGAAATGCTAGGTTTTGTCAGATTGTGTTTGTCTAACACCAAAAAGTGCTATCCAAGAAAACTAAAATCAACTTTAAGTGTAAGTTTTTTAATTTTTCTAAAGTCCATAATTTAGAGTAATTGTCTTTCCCACAAAGTCCTTCATAGTGATTAGACTATATCTCCTTTAATAAAATTATCAGCTTTTAATATGTATTTGCTTAGGACATTTTTCATAGTTGTACTATAGAGAATTTCTTAGTCCCAATTTTAAAATGCCATTTTTTTTTAAAGATGTATTTATTTGTGCATACTGGGGTACAAGCCAGAGACTCAGGGGTGTCGAGAGACAGAGCAGGGAGACAGAGCGGGGAGCAGAACAGGCAGATCGACGAAGTACACTGCTGAGGGAAGCAGCGGGCAGGTCAGGAGAGGTCTGCGGCGCCATGTGGTCACCTCCGGGGCAGGCGGGAATCGAACTCATGCTGCAGTGGCTTTAGCTTCTTAGTGCAGTGCTTTAACCCGCTGCGCCACCAGGGAGAGCCTAAAATGCCATTTTTAAAGTGAGGAAAACCTAGCAATAAAAGTGCATCATAAAAAAACATATAGTTATGATTTAGTTATAGTTTCTTCCAACTGAGCAACTCAGGGCTTTCATTTTTGACTGAGACTGATGGTGAGAATGTTTATAGATGAACCACAGTTAAACCCAAGTTTTGGGTTTTGGTTTTGAATTGATTTGCTGAATATATTTATATCAGTTAACCACATGTTCACAATTGTCTTTTGCAATTTATTCTTTAGGGTGATTCTGGAGGACCATTAATGTGCCTGGAGGACAACAGGTGGTTCCTGGCGGGTGTGACATCCTTTGGATACAAGTGTGGGCTCCCTAATCGCCCGGGGGTCTATGCCCGGGTCCCAAGATTTGTGGAATGGATTCAGAGTTTTCTGCATTAGTGCATTCCCCAACCCAAAAGTGTGAAAATCAGGCAGCCTTCCCAGTCTTCTCTAAGGAGCATGGAAATTGAGAGTTTTGTCAAAAGTGGTTCTAAATGCCTTTATTCTGCTCCAAGTTACTGAAATCTAGGGGCAGATAAATTCAAATTGATCTTGATGATAGAAAATAAGTTTAAAATAACACACATTGACAGTACTGTGAACAGTTCTTCTTTCACATATATCATTTTCTTTGCTCTTAATCATTATTACCACATTTTCTCTTAAAGAAATGTTCTGTGAAAGGATATACTATACTTTTAGTATAATATTAAAAGTTTATGTAAAATTAGGGGGAAAAGTGCAATGAACAGTTTGCAGTATGTAATTGTTTAAAATAAACTGCTGTAAGTTATCTAGTTATAGCGATTATTGCTATTATTAGAATCTCAGTTGTCCTCCTGCTTTTCTATATAAATGTATTTCCAAATCAGCTTGAGCAAATCCTTAATATTTTTCCTACTTGTAAAAAATATTTATTGTAACATCATATCACAAACCTGGACTAAGTTGACTGCACATTTCTCTCTAATAAGCTAACACATGTCTATATATTGCATTAGCATTTTAAAAATAAAAGATTAATTTACTAATTTGGACAGTCTATCATTGAGTTGTTTTTTTATTTGGGTTAAGCATAATATCCATTTATTTCAAGCTTGTATATTTTTAATTTTCAAAAATTAATCAGACATGTGAAAGACATGCAAATATTAGAAGTGTTTTCTTTTTCCTGGTTTATGCGTTACAGTGGCTGTTTCTAACATGTGCAAAACTTATTTAGATACAGCTGAATTGCCCATTAGAAGGCTAAAATGTGGACTAAATGAATTGGTTTCACTGCTTTAATGTTCTGGATCACTTCCAGAATAAGTACAAAGTTCAATTTAGCTTACCACACAAAATCTGTTCATTTGGGGGAAGACAAAATACATCCCTAATATTACACACACAGATACACACATATGCCTTCTTGCATGAAGGAGAGCATAAAGTTAAAAGGAGTTGAGAGAAGGAAACAATCAGTGAAAATTGGTCTTCTGGGAAAAGCAAAATTTGTGCTAACCTGGAAGGAATAATGATTACAGATGTATTATGGAGGGCATTGGGGACATTTGTGCATGTGGGAATGACCCCATAGTTCAAAGAGGGGACAGTACAGATACATGTGTTTTCATACCAAAAGCTTCTCCTGGAAATAGTCAGAAAAAGGGAAAGCATCTTAGAAACAAAGAGTGACGAAATGATTGAGAAGTAGCAATTATTCCTACTAAAGAGCTATAAATTCTCTATCTGAATATTGTTCTACAACTCACCTGCATTTCAAAACACATTGGAAGCATTTTATGAAAACACAAATAGCCCCATCAAGCTACACCTGTACTCTTTTCAATTTTTTAATTTAATTTCTTTTAAAGATTTATTTATTTGTGCATACAGAACTGGGGTATAGGCCAGAGACTCAAGGGTGGCGAAAGACTTCACCAGAGCCAGAGTGGGGAGCAGAACAGGCAGATCAACGAAGTCCACTGCTGAGGGGAGCAGCGGGAGGGTCAGGAGAGGTCTGCTGTGCCATGTGGTCACCTCCGGGGCAGGCGGGGATCGAACCCATGCAGAAGTGGTTTCAGCTTCTTAGTGCAGTGCTTTAACCCACTGCGTCACCAGGGAGGGCCATGTACTCTTTTCATTTTTAAAAGTGAGTTAACATTTTTAAAAGTCCTTAGGAAAGCCTCACAATCATTTTCTAGTAAAAGGGAAGTTTGCTGCCTCACCCCTAGTAACTCAGGCTTAGTCATTAGCTGGGCTGCAGTTCTTATCTCATCAAGAAAAGAATTCAACATCAAGACCAGAGTTAGGAAGAAAAGCAATGAAGTTTGTTGTCAGACAAGGAGAAGGACAGGGAAAGCTCTTGAATTGGGGGTCTGGGGAGGAGTTGCGAGTGGGTAGCCTTTGAGCAAGGGTCTCTGCTTAAGCTTTTTATATTTTTTTTCAGGTGGCTTGGGGTGAGGAGGTTGTCTTCTGGTTAGTCAACACCTGATGGCCTTTGTGGTTATTAGTCCAGCTCTCCCCACCCATCTTTCTGCTATTTTGAAAATTTTTTCTTTGCTTTTTTGTTTTTCAGTGGGTCCTATTTTGCACAATTGTCAGAGCCCATCCTATTTCCTGCTTTTCAAGGGTTCTGCTTGTCACCAAGTCCTGATGTTTATAATTGTCAGAGCCTGCTTTTCACTGATGGCGTCCCACGACTTTCTACATGGTCTACTAACTTTCTTCTCCAGAATTGGATACCAGGTGAGTTATCCCAGTCTGGGTAAATCAAGATAAAAGGCGAAAGGCAAGCCTTTCCCCACTTCTTTGCCTCTTCTTCCTCACAGCTACGTGGAGGTACAAAGGGTGAACACTCATTTCTCTTCTACCAATTCTTGACTAAAGGAAGAAACACAAGCAGAAGCTAGTAGGGAAGAAGTGGATCCCAGCTGGTCTCCCGTTCTGCTCAGAAAGATGAGTTTCCAAGAAAAGAAAGCCAGCACTAAATTCGGGCAGAATCCAAGCTTAGAATACAGCTGCCCATTCCTTCAGTCTCCAAGCAGCTGAAAGGGGGCCAGTTCCACTAATTTCTACTTTGCCTCTTATTTTTGCCAACCATCCCCAGTTGTGAACTGCCTTAGTGAAAGTTCATTATTATCTAAAGGAAGAGGATTGATAAGGAAAAGATGAGGTTCAAATCACTACTTCCATTCAGTAATTTGTTCTCATCTTCATTTAGTCATGCAAGCATACCTGTACCTCAGTCACTTAAGAGATGTAGACAACACCAATAGGTCTTCAGAAACAAGAACTTTTATTTGGTTAAAAGGAGCATAAGGACATTTGTAGACCAGTTACAATTCTCTCTGGAGCAGAAGGAGCCACAAGCATTGGTGAAACTAGAAGATAAGACTGAAGAGACCCAATTTATTCTTCCAGTCATACCCTCAATAACACAGAATCATTGATACCTTCTAACCCATTTTCACATGATTCATAGTTTCTTTCCTTGTAGAAATGACAATGAGCTGTGCTTACCTCCACACTGCTGGTGACCAGTGACCGGCCCCCGCTGTAAATCCTTTTCTAGAATAAGAGCCTAAATAGCTAGGAAGAACCTTCAGAATATTCTGTAATTATTTATATGTCACCGGTGTCAATCCCAGTCAACAAACACCTTCTTTGTTTTGGGTCATCTGAGGAGCCAAATTGGTTCCGGAACCTTCAGAGAGCTACTTGTGGTTAAATAGGCAACATGTGAAGACATATGATTTACATTGTAAATGCCACTTTTTTTGTTCTAGATTGATTGTATTTTTGTTTCTATAGCTTTTAATAAAGTTATTACAAAATCTGTTGAAATTAAAACTAAAAATAAATTGTAAGGCACATGTCTTGCACAATTGAAATTAGAACAATCCTTGCCTTTATGGAAAATATTTAAGTAGATTTATAGCACAGTTAATGAAATAGCTTCTTATTTCTGAAGAGATTTCCTAAACATTGTCTGACCAAATGCAGAGAATTGAAAGAAGATGAACCATTTCTAGAAAAGAAACTTTTTATGATATTATATTTTGTATGTGTGTGAAAATTCAGTTGACAACAGTGATAAATCCCTTTAATCAAAACCGCATGTATTGAAAAATGAACCACCATAAAAATAAATATTAGTACAGTCCATTTTTATCAAACACTTATGTAAAGGTAAAATTTTTTGCACTGTAAATTTCAATACAATTTACATTACTTTAACTTGGTTACAACCTATGAAAAGAGAAACAAAAATAACTGCTTCCAACACACATATTTCTGATGTGTTGATAGCAATTTTATCTATGTGGTCCATTCTATTTATTTGAAGTCTGGGTGCATCCTTTAGCAAAATAAGCATGTCTCACTCCATTATTAGCACAGCATATTTTGTTAATGAAATAAACATATAAAAATTATTTTAGTATCTGCCTCAAGGGGGAGCTTACAGTTCATCTTGCAGATTCTTTGAGATTTCAAGCCATTCCAAGCTAATATTCTGATGCCATTCCTTATACAGATCCAGAATTATAAATTTCTGTTTTCTTTTCTGGAGCCAAGTTAATGAATTACTATACTTCCATGCCACTTTCTTTTCTGGTGCTTTTTGAAATCCACAGTGTGGACTGGTTTGGACTAGTTTTGGTTCTTCCTTTACTGAAAAACATAAGAAGTTGAATGTATGAGACATCTTATCAGTCTAGACCTGTCTTTGTCCAAAGGTTATCTCTCCAGACCCTTGTTACCAAAGGGTCCTTTACTCACCAGCATAACTTTTATTCCTACAAAAAAATTCTATATTAATCTTGTAGCTGAAGATGTCAAATAATTCACATAAAATAATGAAAAAAATTAAGTAGATCTTTATCTATTTGGCACTTCATAGTTTAGACAACACACACACACACCTGAAACAACACAGAACTTTTTCATTATCACCCCAAATAAATTTTTATCAATGAATGGATTTTGAGATTTTTGTATTTTGAACATTCTTTTCATTAACCTATGATGCATTTAATGCTAAATCATGAAAATAATGCTTTTGTCTTAAGCCCAAGGGCTCTCTTCCCATTGGTCTTTCCTGTCATATAATTAAGCCACTTAGTCCCCAGAAGTCTGATTTTGTGTCAGTTTCTGAAATCAGTGTAGTTGAAAGAGATTCCGGCCTTGATAATTTGAGCATCTGAGTTCATCTGATGTGAGATAGAACATTGTCCTCGTCAGATTGAGAATCTGTGTGTATATATCCAGTCTGTGCCTCAGACTGAGCTTATTCTACCTATTTTCCATAAAGTGGATACTTCTCAAACTCCCACACAGTTCCTGTTACTGAGTTAACCCAAGTCATCAGCTACCAGATTGCCTATCAAAGGTCTAGACTCTTATTGGTCTGGTTTCTTAAGAATGTGCCCTCACCTAGACGACTAGCCAAATTTCTGTCCATGTTAATTTTGTTCTGAACTTCCTTCCTCTCTTCCAAAAATATCTGTTCTAGAGCATACAGGCATTCTCTTTCTACCTCTTTCCAATCACACACCATTTACCAGACAATGATGAAATTCTAAGAAAGAACGTTACCTAAACAAGCCTAAGCAATACAGTTTTATAATAATACTTCAATTTAATGAGAACTTGTTACTAATAAAATATCTAAATTACATTTTGGAGATGTGCATCTAAATGGTTCAAAGGATTCTTTATCCATGAAGTCATCTAACACCATTGGAAAATAAGTCAAGCAAAGTTTATGAAAAATGTTAACAGTTTTTTAAATGGTAGGAAAAAAGGTGGTTAAGTTATTAATGTGACTTTGTGTAGTGTTAGTATTTTGAGTTACTACTAGCTAAGGAAACGAGAGTTATTATATTGAACATGACATGGAATGACAGAAACCATCATGTGTACCAGATTGGAATTTAAACTTTCTGCAAGGCATTCAGATGATAATGGAGTTGAGTCTTTGATGAAGTTTCTCCTTGCTTTCCTGGAAGAAAGGAAAATGGAAGGATCTAAGAATGAATGAATGAAGCTCAAAACTAGTCTGGCAGTTGCAGGAACTCTATTTTGGTTATTTTCTCTGAGAAATTTTTTTTAGATTTTATTTAATTATGCAGACAGAACTGGGGTACAGGCCAGAGGTACAGGTGCTTTGAGAGGATTCACCAGCGACAGAGTGGGGAGCAGAACATGTGGATTGACTAAATACACTGCTGAGGGAGCAGCAAGCGATAGCTTCATAGTGCTACACTTAACCTATTGTGCCACCAAGGAGGGCCCTCTGAGAATTTCTAACAAGTGAAATGCCATAGATCTTCAAGGTGTAAAAGTCTGGAAGAATTTTACTCTCCATGACAATACACTATTTGGAAGAAGGAAAACAAACTTCAGAAAAAAACTTAGTTAATGATACTTCATTATTTTTATTTAAAAGATGTGAAGGTCTATGTAATTTCTTTACATAACTTTTTCATGCTGATTTGTCATTAGCAGCTCTTAATGGTTGAGCTGGACTAAGCAGTATTTATATCAAATTGTCTCTGTACTTTATAGATTTCACAGTGGTAATTCATCTTTCTACCTATTGTCTTATTAGTTAAGGCAGGACACAACAAAAACTCTCAGATTCTGATAATTGCAAAGTGGTTACCAGACAGGAAGAAAGAGAATGGAATAGCATGGAGGTGGATGATGACTGGGCATTTGGTGGTGGTGATGGTGCGAAAGAGGTAGTAGCTGGAGTAAGAAACTCAACGTGCAGCCGATACCATGTTGTAAACTAATGCCACCTCTACAGAAAAAGGTGGGAGGAATAATTATAGCAGGAAACTAGACATTGAAAAACAATCTTAATATGTTTCACATAAATATTGAAAGCCAAGAGTACACAAAATATAGTGTTAATTTTACTTATTATTAATTTTGCTTAGTATTACTAAGTTTTACTTGTCATCACTCAAAATACCTCATTTATACAATGACTGAATTTAGACTGGATCCTTTTAAAAATGCATGTGAAGCATTTAGAATGTTCACCATTAGGTGGGGGCGGGGGATTTGTGTTACTAGTGGATTCTTTAGAGTTTATTTAAAAGATGAGGTAAAGTCAAAAAAGAAATATGCCTTCATTTGCAGTCTCTTTGTTGATGGAGACATTCGCTTGATCGATTTTTATTCAGAAAACTCTGAAAAAGTTGTCTAGTTTATTCTAGGAAATGTGTTCTTATTTAAAGCCAACATCTTTCCTCTTTTCCTCTAAGACAAATTTATATTCATTAATCTTTTAACTTAATGGACAAATTGACACAAATGGAAATAAAATCTCACCTGTAACTCAAAGATATGCTCAAACAATCATGAAATGGAAAGCTCAAACATCTGGTTAAGAAATTTAATTTTATTTCAAGATGCCTACTAAAAACTGACTGATATTTACTGTTGTGCTTTATTTCCTGGATTTAAACTATTAGTTTGAAATAAAAGATAAGCCTACAACTTGACATTTTGGAAAGGTTCTCAAAGAGTAGCTACAACAATTAAATCTTGCATACAACTTGAGATCAAGATTGAAGGTTTAAGGTGAATGCCCATACTTAATAAAAAAAAAGAGACAGCATAGTAATTACCTTTTATGCAGCATCTGGAAACAGCAGGTTCCAAAAGCTACCAATATCAATAGCAGCAGTGGAATCGTTGGTATAACAACATAAATTAGATTGGGAATTATGCCTACAAAATTAAGCAGTTTTAGTATAAAAACATAGTTGAGGTAAGTGACTAACATCACAATTTTATAAAAGGGTTGTAAAATTTTAAAGTAGGATAGAATTATTATCAATAAATAGATTCCAAAAAAAGTTCTTCCCAAAATGCTGAATAATCTAGTGAAGTATATATTCATATCTGGTAAAAAATAAAAAGAAAATTATCTTGCATTAGTTGCAATGTTTCACATTAATGTCCATTATTATATCTTTAATTCAAGTGACATGTTTTCTTAATGTATTGTTAATCTTAGCTATTTCACTCCTTCTTAGTTACCACCTAGAGAACTAAGCACTGATTATTAAAGAATAATGATCATTATTAAAATAATTGTCAATTTACTGGAAATGTATTATCATAACCAGTAAGCTCCGTGGCAGGGTTACATGCAAGACTCTGATATTAATCCAAAATAGATAAACATTATCTGATGATAAGTCATAATGCAAAGAAAAAAACTCCACAGGCATGAAGGCTTGATAGTAATTGAATTCTAAAAAGAATCATTTTCTAATCCTGTTCCATCATACTTGATAATCTTTGCTTTTCTTGGTAAGCCCCCTAAACTTTATTAAGTATTTTTAAATGTCATAAAAGGGAAAATATTCTTAGTGTAATTATCTAATATCTTTAATTAGCTTTAGATATTTTGCATAATTTTAAAAATCAGACTACAAAATTAAAAGCCTTAAGATTCAGTATCATGTTCATACAAGAAAAGCAAATTAAAAAAAAACTAAGCATTTAGTTAGCAAATTGAAATCTATCATTATAACCAATATAAACAATTCTGGACAAAGTAGCCCAGACTTAGCTCAAACTGTCATTAAACTGCATGTCACTTTCTTTGGCTGTAGGAGCTTTAACTGAGGCTCAGTGGCAGGACATTTGGGGAAGAGTTTGCTGTTTTCACCTACTCTTGAACCTCCAAGGAGTGACTGCAACCATTTAAATGTTCAGGAAATGTTTCCTTTTCTTTCCAAAATACCATCATGATCCTATATATATAATAGGAAAGAAAAAGAATTTTTTTTACTCTGGTAGATTTTGCAAAGATTTTGAAACATGGGCTTTGGGTTCTGTCAGAACAAAGCAACTAAGATAAACTGACATTTCTGTTTATTGGCATGAAGCCAACCAAAATAAGCCTAAAAGCAGCTTCTGACTGACTTGGAATTTGCACTGAGTAAATTTTGTTTCTTTAGCAGACAGTTGTGTGGTAGAGACATTTGGGTAAGGCGTGCATTGTTCCCAAGGTGCTATTACATGACAGTAGCATGAATTTGGCCAGGGTGGAAAGATTTACACCATGCAAATGTGTGAAGGCTGCATAGCAAGCTGTTCACTTTATAGCCACACCCCTCCTAGACCAACACTAGACATTCACCATGGCACCACTACTGGTCCCTGAACGTGCCTATTTACATCACAGTTCCTAATGCTAGAGAAATGCCTTGGGAGTTCAGGTTTTAAAAGGAATTTCCAGGACAATGCAACTGGAGAAAAAGAAGTTCCTTTGATTCAAAAATTAGCTTATTGTCACTTGTTCTAATCTAGTTTAAAAGTAAATTTCCATAGCACCATATTTAGTGTACCATACAACGCGAAAAGTTGAGGTCAATGTACAGCAGTTTAAAAGTTCAGTTTCTGTCCCTCCTTGAGGAGTCAGGCTAACTAATTACCTGCTTCAGTGACAACCACATTTTGATGGGTGTCCCCTGGTTGATTTGTAACAGGAACTGTTGGAAAAATCTCTGTAAAGAAAAATATACAAATATCAGGTAGCAAGAGATATATAAAAGTGAATGGAAATAAATATTATAGAACAGCAATTATTGGCATGACTATGCTAACAGTTTACTGGAATAATGATAAAGCCCATATAAAGATAGGCCAAAACCACAAGGATTTTTTGTGCGTAAGAATGTGAGAAAATAATTGTAATTCAAAGACAGGCAGAAGTACTTTAATAATCAGAATAATATTGAGGATTTTCCCCTCATCAATCAGCAGACAGCTGTGCATGGATTGCATCTGGAATTGGCGATTCCAGTAACAATGTTCTAAAGCACATTTCTGTCCTGTTTAAATACCACCACTCTGAGATTTGCCTCCCAATAGTGTCTACTTCAAAAATAATAATAATAAATTAAGATTTTGGGGTTGTTTCTTTGGTTTAACGAGACAAGAGCTCTTCAGTCACTACACACTTAAAATAATGAAATGTATTACCATGTTCTGGTACAGCTGGGTTGCTTAATTTTTTTTCCTAGAATATTATTCACTAAATTAAGATTCAGTGTAATAGAATTAATAAAAATATCCCATAAATTTGCTTTCATTACTTCTAAAAATATGATTAGTACTTTTGTCAATTGATAAAAAAGAAAAGGCACATGAAGCATATTAGACAAATTCACTTAACACTTTGCCCCCTCTATGTTTCACATACAGCCTTTCCCTATACTTATTCTACTATGGAAGAATCCTTCTTACACACTCTATGACTGAAATTTCTCAACTGGTATTTGCTGAACAACTAATACGTATTTTATGCAATTTATCAACACAAAACTGGTTATTTTTAAACACTTTTATAATTTTTCAATTAATGCCATGACTAACAATTTTGAAAATAGAATCCTATGCATGCTGTATTTAATACCCAAGAACAAAACATGTATAATGCAATATTAATAAACACAAAATTAGTTTCAGAATTAATGCCACAAAAATGTCTGAAGACTGTATTGTATGACTTGAGCTATACTATTGTGATTCCCTGTTGAAAATGGTAAATACGCATAAGACAATTTGACTGAATTAATGTGCTATTTGATCAAAAGAGACTAATCAAAACTATATAATTCGTTTAAAAAAATCGCTTAAGAAAGCCAGAGTAGATGGTAGGCTTTAAAGTTTTTTTAGATTGATTTTCTTCTACTCAATGTTTGGAAGTGTTATTTTCACATTAAAACAAAGAACAGATCTGCAACCCTACAGATGCATGACAGTTGCAAAATGGTGGAGAAGAAAGTAAGAAAACTCGCTAGTGAATTACTCATTTTCTGTATAGATGGAGTCTAATCACAGTGTAGTTTTAGTAGAGCTGGTAAAAAAGCTCAAAATAAGTAGCATTAGAGTTTGTAAATGTTATTTAGTCCTACTGTTTAATCTGCTGATGACCTCAACACTAAAAGCTAACTGCTTACTACTAAGAAGTGGTGGTTACATAAATAAGAAAAGGAATCAATCAACATCCTTCACAAAAGCACCTGTGTTAAATGAATTTCAGCTAATCAGAAAATAGTTACCCCGTTCAAAATGAAGCTATTTAAAGTAAAATTACATTCTAAGCACATCAGATCAATTCTAAATCTATGTATATTCTTCAATAACAATTCATACAAAAAAGAATTACATTCACAAAGAATAGTCCATTTCAAAATTTAGGCAAAATACAGAAGCTAATGAAAAAATAATTTTGTCTTAATAATTCTCATTGATTAACATAACCAAGATTCTAGGATGGACAGCATCCTGAATAATGCAAATGTGGTTAAGAATGATTGCTAAGTAGAAAGATGATAGACAGATATAGAAGATGATCAATAGATTATTGATGGACAGATAGACAGATAGATGATAGATGAATAGATAGAAAGAGAGAGAGATAGACAACCAGTAAGTTTGAAGAAAGAAAACAATAGTGTATTAAGAATACAACATGCTTTGATTCTTTTAATATTTTAAAGTACACAATCTCAGCAAATTTAAAATATCAGAAAATTTCAACTTTGTTTTCCAAAAAACAAAATAAAGACAAAGAATATAAAAAAGAGCAGAATACATTTAACTTTGCAAAGACATCTAAGAAGGTAATGATGGATTTAGCAACCAATGGATTTAAAAAAAAAAGTTCACCAGGGATATACAAGTTGTCTAATAGTCTCAAGAGCAGGATAAATATAAGAGAACGGTAATTCTAATCCAAATAATCCTTTGTGCTTAACAGTCTCATGAGAAAAAGTCATGTAATTTTAAGAGTACAATAGAAAGAGCAGCACTCAATTATAATTGCCTCTGTGAATACATGTTATGAAGTCAAGCAGACAGCTCCTTGGAAGTGTTAAAATGATACTTGAGGAGGAGAAAAACAAGTTATTTGAAAAAATAACTTATTTTTCAAAGTAGCCTAATACCTATTTTGACTTTCCTAAATGACTTTAAAAATTAGTTTACAGGTGTGATTAGTCTCTCTTTGTATCAAATATTAATTCAGTTGCACAGTCTTTCAAAGTTATTTAAATGTACTATTTTCAACAGGAACTTACGGTAGTGTAACTTAAATGAATGCCATCTTTCCATACTCTCCAAGTGGTAATCAATTTAAGACTTCAAACAAAAGTTACTTGAGGCATATTTCAAAGAATGAGGAGTATAGGAAGAACATATACCCACCCATATTTGATTTTTACTATGGCCACTGAGCTATGTCTAGTCTGACCTTCACTTAGAAGCTCATATCTCTGAAATAAATGGTTTTGTTCTCTAAAATCTACCAGATAATCACCTAAAACATTGCTCAGTTGCATAAATCTATAGGCACTTGGATGATTTATATAGATATTAAATGTTAACATATTTTAAATACACATTTATTATCCATAAAGTCTGTTTATAAAAGCATAAGTTGACATTGAAATTAGAAATTTTTATTTTTTCTTAAAGACACCTCTCCAGATATTTCATTAATGCCCTTTTATTTAACTCAATTAGCAGTTTGTTGTATAGACCAGTGTGACATGACAAACTATAAAGGAATTGCATATTTCATAGCAGAAATAAAAGAGTCAAAGGAAGTTAGTAAAACCGAAGATAAGCAAATACTCATAAAATCTGCTACACTGACGTGCAATGTATCCTACCTGGTTCATACTTGCAGATGTAATTGTGCTTCATGTTGCACCTGTCGTCATTCCACTGGTAAAGGTAGGGACCTCCGAGGCCAGGGTTGGCTGTTGGTTGATGATACATCACCACACACTTCTCACTTCCACAGGAAGGTTCATCTGTATACCAGTTTCTACCAGCAGAAAGAAATGGGAGCACTTCTAAGTGATTTTTCCCATTCTATTCCAACATCTTCTACAGGTAAAGACCTTGACCATCATTGCCACCCCCCAAAAAATAAACAAAAACAAACAAACAAACAAACAAACAAAAAAACCACTAGCTCCTCAGCATCCATACTCACCGGTACTGGGAACTGCTTCCATCAGACCACTGGTACAGATCTGGGCAGGCACCGGAAGTTTGTCCCTCTCCATTTCTCCAAAGCCCTATCCAGAAATCACCATCAGAAATCCCTGTTCCTGGTTTTGTCAAGTTTTGCAACATGCTTTCTATCAACTTCTGTTCTGCTTCGTTCTCAAGGCTGAGCAGAGCGCCGCCTTCACTCTCACAAGCCAGGCGCGCCTCCTGAAAGCTCACTCTGCTGGACAGTTCGTGGAAATAGGCCATTTTGTAGCAGGGATGCTTGAGGTCAGCAAAGCACACCTTTTGGCCTGAAAGAAAGATGCCCATGTATTGGTGATATGGCCACTAAGAGTTATGGTTAAACAACCACCCGAAACAAGAAACACTCTACCAAGTATGTTTCTCCAATTGAATCATTGTGGCAAACCTGTTTTCTAGATTAATACCTCAATTTATAAACTGTTCCCTAATAGTCAATTTAGTTATTAGTTAGTTAGTGGTATTTATCACACTGATTCAAAGGCAAACTTTTAAATACAATGTTTTAAGGAAATTTTTCATAAGGGAAGTCATAATTCTGACAGATTCTATAAACTGAAGAGCATACATCAAGTAAAAAGTAGTTACAGAAATTTCAGGGATATATAGTAAAGAAAGCTAAAACTTCGAACTGCTGAAAGAGGTACAAGTCATAAAGAAATTTCATTTTGAAATTCATCTAGAGACAACAATTTACAAAACTATCATGAAGATGATATAAAATGGAGAATTTAAGGTAGATTTATTTTTATTGTACATATGCCTGAGAGCATATATATTAAAACTGAAAGTTAACAGAGATCAGAATGAGCATAATTTTAGTGACAAATGATTTATTAATATAGCATTTTTTTAAGTGTCAGAATAGATTTCTAGAGTACTTTCTAAAAAATTACTGAATACTTTCTGGTTTTACAGGGCATATTGTGGCAAATTCCAACCCATAAACCAGTAGCTTCTCTCTTTTTACACAGACATCTCAAATGAGTCATAAACTCCAAATAAACATCTGCAAATAGGCAGGATCATATTAGGTCATAATAAAGCCATCTATTAAAAGGGATAGTATAGGGTATAGGATTTAGCTAGCCCCACCAGGAATGTTATTCCTATTATTTTACTGTATACCCATCCATTTTTACTATCAACCATGTATGCCAAGATTAAACAGACTGTCTGCAAAAATGGTCACGCTGTCTTATTTGGCCTTAACTTTTTCAGTTCACCTCTGATCTCTGCTGTCAACTTTAAAATGCCATAGAATTCTGTCTGTCACAATTCTTTACCCCCAACCTGTGGGCTGTAGCTTTCACTACTCAGATTCTCTGATTGCAGGTTAGGTTTGACCTTGGAAAACAGGCTTTAAATTATGGGAAATGAAGTCAAATTACTTTAATTAGCCTAAAGTTAGCTACTCTAAGAAATCAAAGCATAGTTTTACTGTTTTCTTGCAGTTCATTTGCTTAAACATTATTCTTGTTGGGATTGAAAATATTTTGCAATATATATTTAATGTTACAGCCTTATTGAGAAAAACTTTCAGAAATGGTGGGGGTGGGTAAAGGTGTTATTGTACTTAAACACTGCCTAAAAAATAAAACATTCAGGCCTTGTACTTCTAATGACAGTACATTACACTGGTCTAGAGTTGGTATCACATCCATTCTCTCCCAGAGTCAGCATTTAATGACCTGCAATGACACTCGGAGGCAGGAGAGGGCAGAAATCAACGGAAGGCCATTAGCCTCATAGCGGTGTTTGAGTGATGAGCATTCAATATGTTGACACAAGCTGAGAACTGCCAGCAAATAAAACAGTGGTTCCAGCATTGCACGCAAGGCAGTCCGTTGTCCTCTCTGACTTATTAACTGTTTTGAATGCAGAACACACCAAGTAATATGAACACATTAACGGAGTGCTCCAACTAATTGTTAAGAAAAACAGGACATGAGGATGAATGAGCACCGGAAACTAGAGTTCATAAGACTTCAGGAGGACAAATCAGTCTGAAATAAATAATCCCTGAGAGATGATCATGAAAATCCCAATGGTGAATTCTAATACAATTAGTATCTTATTTCATTTTCTCTTCTAATTTATTATTAGGTTTTGTGGTGATTTCACTGTTTAAAATGTTTATTCCTGATAGTATCCTGGCAATGCTATTAGACCTAGTGATGTTTTATGCCTCTATTTTATTTTTTAAAGATATATTTTATTTATTTATGCATACAAGAACTGGGCTGTAGGCAAGAGATGACGGGGTTAGAGGATTCACCGGAGACAGAAAAGCAGGCAGCAGAAAGGCAGATCTACTGAAATACACCGGTGAAGGGAGCAGCAGGTGAGACAGGATAGGTCTGCTGTGCCATGTGGGTCAGCTCCCTGGCTGGGATGGAACTCATGCTGCAGTGGCTGGTGATAGTGTGATAGTGCTGAGACTTTAACCCCTGCACCACCAAGCAGGCCTTTTGCTTGTATTTTAAAAAGCAAACACTAACTATGTCCATTTTCATCTTCTACATCCTTTACATATTTCTAAGTCTCCAAATATATCTTAGTTGCATTCCCTAGGGTTTTCAAGATACTCAGTTTTTTAATACAAGATGGCTAAGGCTTAGATTTGATTTAGCACTTTTGAAATGTTAAAATTATCCAAGAGTTTTCTGCAAGATGTCAAAATGAAATCAAATTAAGAAAAGGAAGCAGATTAACCAGAAGTTTCAATGAGTGGAAATTACTTATAGAACAAAGCCAGTGCACATTCAGAAGATTCTTATATGAATTATATGCTAAATGTCTCTGCTCAGTATCTCTGATATATTAAAAAAATAAATGCAACACACTTGTTTATTTACTTGAGGATTCAAAAATAAAGATGAAAATTAAGTCATTTATAAAATTAAGATAGCACTTCAAAATTAAGTGACTAAGACAGCCCTAAGTGTTTGAAAATCCCTAGCAAGGCTCTGTTAATCTATAGAGAAATAACAATAAAGGGAAAAAAAGATATAGACAGTTGTTATATTTAAAATAATTAACAAATACTGCAGGGGCCCCAGAGATTTGCCAGCCTTGGAATTCCCTGCCAATTATTCTCTCTTCAGTCATGGGTAATGGAAAAGTTCAGGGGTGGGGGAAGGGTACAGATTGTGGGGCTGCATTGAAGGGAAACTAAAAGAATCAGCTGGCCAGTTACCAACTACAGATAGATATTACCTCCAAAGTGTGTCGACTATCAGTTGTGTCTACAGATTTTGAACTGAGAAGTCATTAGCAGTTCAGATCTAGCAAGGTAATTTTCAGGAAATTACAGATACATTGTACAGTTTTTTTATGGTTTATATATTATAAATTAAAGCTGACAATGAATTTCTTCACATCCAATTTTATTTTACTACGGATTTCTACTTTATTGAGGACATTTTGTCCAACTGGCAGCAAAATCAGCAGGAAAAAAAGCTACTGAACTACTCAACATTTCAGCTGATCAAGTTTGGCTGTAACAGAGTGAAACTCCAACAGCTGGGAAACAAATGTTCTAATTCCCAGAAAAACTGCATTAATACGGATCTTCTGAAAGTCGCTTTCCCACCTCTGAGGCTAATCTTCCAAAAGAGCCATTATGATCACCTCCCTCCTCATTCTGTGAGGTCACATGGAGAATTTCTTTTTCTCTTACTTTTAAAGGGTATGCTCAGATAAAATCCTTCATAGAATATTTTATCAGCCAGGTACATATCCTGATAATATAAAACAAATTTTATAACACTAAGTCTATCTTCATTTTGTCTGACAATAACTTAGCATTTACAGTTACCTAGCATTTAGAGTGAGAAACAAGCTTTGACTGTTGGCTTAATTACAATAGAGAGAATACACCTTCCACGTGGAGGGGAGAAGGCTTCCAAACAGGTGAGAGATTGGAAAACAGATTGGTAAAAATGGTAGCCTCAGAGAGAGTAACTATGTGTGTATTCTTATTGATACATTTTGGTGCACTGGGAGGTAATTCTAAAAAGTGTTTAAATATCAGATGCTCATCAAAAAAAAAAAATAAATAAATCCTCACCTCTGTTGGTTTAATTTTCTGTCTGTCTCTCACAGACACACATGCGCAACTACATCATATGCATACACTGTTATTCTGAGATAATTCTCAGTATAGAAACAATCATTCCTATAACTGTCATAACTAAGACTTTGTTCCTATTGCCCTTCTTTAGTGAAAAAAAAAGCTAAATATTGCAGAATTTTAAGTGATTTTTTATGTAAAAGTAGAGCTAAATGCAAGTCATGGCAGTTTATTTTTTTTTTCTTCCTGAATAGAAAGGACCTATAATTTGGCTATATTTTGCTTATATTTTATTAACTTTCTGATAGTTGAGTCCTCAGTCAGATATAAAAGTAATCACATTTTTAAGTTTTTCACACGATTATAATCATATATATATATCAATACTAAGTGAATATTAAATTATATATTCTTAAAAACATGTAAAATGTTTTATAAATTCTTACTGTTCAATTATGAGCTACTTTTAGTTGGAAAAGAAAAATATTGTAAAAAAGGAGGATCTATATATTAAATCTTCCCAACCAGAGTAACAAGATTTGGGACATTTACTAGAACCCCCAAAGTAATTAGTACTTTGAAATCTTTTCTTGATCTTCCAAATCACACAATTAAATGTGCTGAAGTTATAATATACTGTATGACATGAGCTCAGGGAGCAATATCTACATCTTTGAACTAAAAAGAAAGAAAACTCACTGCCTTTGGTGCTCAAATATATTTTCTTAAGAATTTTCTTTATAAAAAGGCTGTCTTACAATAAACTTTTATGAAACAGAATTTTTAAAATACAGTTAATTCATTAATCACTGTTAAACTGTACTGAAGCACCTTCTCTTACATTTACAAAAAAAGCCAAAAGGGTTATTTCAGATCATTTTATGGATGATGGTGCAGGTGAAACTCTGTTTCTCTTACTGGAGAATTCCATAACTTTCTGAGAAGGGGGCATACTTGTTTTTTATAAACTCAAATATTTACTTTTTAATTTTGGGGGGATTTGCCTTTTTTTTATTTAAGTAACTTTGGTTTACAATACTCTATGTGTTCCAGGGATTTAGGTCCATGCCTATTCAAATGTGTGTTATCACTGCCAAAGGACCATTAACCCTCCCTTATGTCACATAATTCCTACTACTTAAATTTGAATTATAGATAATAAAGAGTAAACCTACTAACTGTGTGACTCCGATTCTAAGCATTCGACCACTACAAACTACCTCCAGAACCCAGTGCTTCTCTTGAACTATGTAGAGTGGCGTTAGTATTTTATTTACACTTTCGTGGCTCAATGTTTTGTCCTAAAAAGTGAGTGGTTATGAGGTTTCATAAAGAATGATGCTAAAGCCTAATACTTATGAATATTTTAGTATGCAAAGTCTCACTGCATGCACAAAACATGCCTTTGGATAAAATAGGGAAAGATTATCTGGTGATAGAAATTGTCGTGCAAGAGAAAGAAGTGTTTCCCTCTAGGTGGCCTTAGCTCCAGGCCCAGGGATCTCTATGCTGAGCCCCAACTGAAGCCTGTTGGCCTGCACACCTATGTTCAAACCCCTTAAACCCTCCAACAACCTTGTGATATAGCAGCTCCCCTCCTGTTTTAAAAATGAGGTAAGGGGAGCACAGAAAAATTAAATTTCTAAATTCAAACAGCTCATAAGTAGTTAAGTCAGGACTCAGAACCAGGCTCCTATATTCCATGTATTAACCCAGATTTCTACTCTGCCTTTACCTATATTTCAACTAGAATACTTTTCTAAGGTAAAAGAATTGCATGAATAAAGGAATTCATGAATATGTGTATATGTATATATGAATATATATGTATATTGTATATATGAATATGTATGTGTATACATATTCATGTTACCTGTGTTATAATGTTAGTACTGATTCATTACTGATAGCTGGGCAGCTATCACATGTGATTGTGCATTAAGAGCTTATTTCTGAACAGGCTTTGGATTCTTTATTAATAAGCATTTAGACATGGCATTACTAAGCATTAACATTGGATCCTCTTAGATTTTCAAGCCATGGACGTCTTAATTTTTTTTTTAATTTAGATCTTTTATTTTTAAACAAAGCAAGCAAGGGCCAAATTGAATACTTTCCTATTTACAAGGAATATTAAGTATATTTATATGCTATCTCATCAATAGATAATAATGAAAGAGAACAATTTTCCTGGCTGTTGTGTATATCACCCAAACTGACAAGCACAGAAAGCAGCTGTAAAAAGTAAACTGGTTAGTGAAAGCTGCAGCTGGATCCTTTTATTTAATATTGTTTCTCTTCCATAGATATTGCCTTCATTGGGGGGAAAGAGTTAAAAAAGTGAAATTACAAAATGATGACGAACATCAGTGAAGGAGTAATGGCTATGATGAATGAGTACTTTATTAAATGACTAGTAATAAGATTAATATGTTCCTTCCTTGTCCAGCAGATACTTAAAGTAATTGCATCTTTGAAAACTGCACTGTCATCACTTTATGCTTTTGATGATGTCATGGAATAGTACCATCAGTTTGGATCTGCTCAGCAGTTTTGTTTATGTCTTCCTTGTTACTCTATCTATACATTGATCATCACCCATGATTTTGCAATATTTTGTAGCATCTGCATGGTAAAAAGACAGGCCTCTAAATCACCCACCCCTCTGAATACAATATATGTTAATTTTTATTATCTCAAATTAAATACACATTAAAGCATTTTACAGCAACAGTTAGAAATAGCATCAAATATATTGAATGCCATTTTGCAGCATGAACAGGTTGGGAGCCACTGCTGGACACACTAAAAAGAAAAAGAGAAAGTTAAAAAAAATACTTCAAAGCACTTTAAATGTTCAGAAATATCCACTTGTTCTTTAAACATTTTCTTCCACCCAGAGCCTTCAGTTTTAAACTTCACCTTTTCATCTATATTCCAATCACCATCAATAAAATCTTTCCACTTTGTTCTAAAGATTATGTGATTACCTATCAGTCACTTCACAAAATCAAATAATTATCAACTCTATAGTTATTTTCTACTCATCTGTGTTCAGAATCAAGTTATATGACCCTAAAAATAGTTTTCAAAGTAGGATAATAAATTCACTAAATATCCTTTGATCATTATTCTCATGGTCATATATTTTTCTTACATATTCATGCATCAAAATAGGCATCGCTACTAACATATAAAAATAATTTTCTATTATAGCTAGATTGTATTAAATATTCTGGGATAGATTATGATGATGAAGTTCCTGAAATGTGATTTTGTTAAACTATTTCATTTACAAGTAATGCTCTCAATGTGTGATGCAGTAAAAGTTGGAAAGTGTTTCTATTGAATACTTACAGTGTTATAATAGAGATGACTTCTATAAACAATTACTTTATGAGTTTGTGTCTTTTGTATGGAGTGAGTAATTATTTGGGCACACTACATAGAAATTATAAATATTTGTATTGATTTTTTATAAATAAAAAATGTTTTCCATATGTAGTAGATTTACTCCTAGTAATGACCTCAGAGAGCTTATTTCAGTCAACAGACATTTAAGTACAATTTTGGTAAATGGTGCCTAAAGACATTAAAAAAAATTGATGTACCACTCAAAACCTATCATCAACAAAACAGATGTTAGATCTTCTGCTTTCAGAATGTCAGGCTTTAGGCTTCTCTGTATTGAGGATATTATGGCTGAAATAAATATTTTTAAAGATTAGTATTCAAAGAATAAATCACAAATCAATTTATGCTTGTTAAATTTCAACATGATTTTTTATTGCTGAAGACAACTAAATTATTCATATGAAAAACATAACTAAATAATTGTTTTAATATAAAGTCAACGTCATCATTTATGCTAAATCAAATGGATCATGTTCAGTTAACTGGAAATTTTCCAGATGTCACCTACAAGATGCCTATAAATACTTAATAGAAAAACAAAGCAAAAGGTTTGCAACAGTTTATGCAATAATAAAACATACAATGAACTTGCTCCCAAAGTTGAAATCATATAAACAAGAATGTACCAAAATGATATTATTTAAGTCAGTGAAGTGTTTCTATTGTTTTTTGAAAAATACCTTCTGTGCAATGCTTAGTCCCTGCTGTTCATTCATTAGCAAGTGTAATTCTTACAAACACAAAGGCAATTAGATTTGTAATTCACATATTCACATGAGTCTATACAGTAAACTTTTTCTTGCAAACTAAGTAAGGAGAGAAAGGGGTCTTAAGTTACAGATTCTATAACTCCCTTGATGCTGTAAAGTCTCATGTTATAAATATTAACAGCTTGATTTTCTTCAAAAATAAATAAATAAAACGCAAGCTACATGCATTCCCAAAGGACATTTCACAATGAATTTAATTTCAGTGTGTCCAGAGGTCAGAAAGTTAGTGGAGGGTGATTGATACTAGACATTTCAAGAATTATGTTCTGAAGATGCAGAACATCGCATATTGCTGAGGGGAAGATCAGTAAAAATCAAGCTGAATATGCCAGTTTCTAAAGGTCTGGCTTCACAATACTGCTTAAGTTGCTGTCATCTGTCATCTGTCATCAGTGACACCTGTTATACAGATGCAAACTGTGAAAAGGAATTCGTGAATTTTACATTGAAAACCTCCCACACTTAGAACACATGCCCACACACATTCAACAAATATTTATTATTGCGACACAAATAAGCATCACAAGAGACCTAGTAAATGTAGCTATCTCTGGCTGCTCACCCTTCACTTCAGACCCTCTTCATCATCCTAGACTTTTAGAATCTGTATGTTTTTTACTTTTTTTTTTAATTGAGATTGACTTTGGTTTAAAACAATGTGTGTGATTTAGGGGCACAGTATCACACCTCTTCGGATGTATGCTACTGTAACTGGGTGGTCCCTAGGAG
>NW_004567104.1:63367915-63369842 GCF_000260355.1 Condylura cristata | reverse complement strand
CTAGAGCGCGCCTCACCGCCCGTGCGGGTTTGGGGAGTGGGCACAGAAGTTGGGGTCCCGGTTCTGGCCCAGAGGTGACGCTGAAGCCGCTCGTTGGACCCCACCGGCCAGCTTTGCTCCTCTCTCTGCCTTCGACGAGTGAGCTGCTGAGCCGGGGCGCTCGGGTCGCGGCTTTCTCAGTAGCCGCTTTGCGCTGGAGGCGCCACTTATATACCCACGCCCGGAGGTTCCAGCCCCTCGCTAGTAATAATTTTTAACTACTTCGACTCTCCTGCTCTGGAGAAGCAGGCTAGCCCCTCCCCTTAAAACCCCAGCAGCTTTGAAAACCGTCCAGTCAGCAGTCCCACCCCCTCCTCCCAACCTTACCTGGCTCTTCTCCATTCGCTAACAGACTCGATACTCATTTATGTAAAATGTGACAGCTTTGCTATTAAATGCTGGCAAAAGTTGGATCCATTTGGTTTTCTCAAAGATTAATGTCCATGGGGATGCCAAGTTGTGGGGCCTTTCTCTTTTTATGCTAAATTGCCTGATCATATGTATTACTAGATGCAGGGCACTAGCCACTATTTAAGATGGATTGGTGGAATGGGAGCCAAGATCTGCTCAGTGAATTATATAATGTGGCAGATTTTTCCCCACCTTGGTGCTGCAAATAGATTACTTCCAAGCAGGTTATTTGACTAAATTGCCACAGGATCAAATTGAAGGGAATATTCGAAACACGGCTTCCCAGTTGATTTCAATGTCAGTATTTGCAGTGCTACAGAAAACCATCAAGACAAAATAAGTATTCTGGATGCTTGGGAGTTTTCTGGATAAAAATGCATGTATTTCTTTGCAATCACTTATTTGTGGCCTCCGGTCAATATTACAGGAAAATTTATTTTAAAACCTACAAAAGAACTTTCCATCATTTTGTGTAGTCTTTATTAAAACAGTCTACTCAGGCCCTCCCTGGTGGCACAGCGGGTTAAAGCACTGCACTGAGAAGCTAAAGCTGCTTCCGCATGAGTTCGATCCCTACCTGCCCCGGAGGTGATCCACATGGCGTGGCAGACCTCTCCTGACCCTCCCGCTGCTCCCCTCAGCAGTGTACTTCGTTGATCTGCCTGTTCTGCTCGTGCCCTATAACACTACCTCACCACACCCACCAACAAAGCACCATTTCCCTCCCCCTCTGGTTGATATAAATCGTTCAAGAATAGGATAGTGAAAATAGAAAAAAGAAAAATCGTAAAGAACAATCCCTTGAGCTGACCCGCAGACCTAATGTTGTGTACCTACTATGTGCACGAACCTGCAGTCCTCATCATGTACAACTCAGCTCAACCACCTCTGACTTCAATTCCCAGAAGTCCGCAACTTGGAGTAAAGCGAGCAAAGAAAAAGCGGTTACGCGCAACCACTAGCCCCGGGTTCTTTGTCAGTTCTCCTGAGAACAAAGACTGTGCGCCTGAGGTGCGGGAGCGACTCAAGGCGGACAGGTCTGGTCTCCGAAATCCCCCGAGGGAACGCGGTGCGGGGACTCCAGAGCCAGACCAAAGAGGGTGGCCTTTCTGCAGCGGCTCTTCTCTGCCTGGGTTGCCTCGGTCTCCGCCGCACTCCACCCCTCTTGCAGGTGCCCAGCCCTGCCCTGTAGCCAACTCTTTCACAAAGATAGTGGAAATCACTCCTAGACCAGGCTGTACCGCTCACGGTAACGCAGACAGAGCTCGCGTCGGCTCCTGAGCCAGGCAACCAAATTAAGAAACTTTCCTCTACGTGGGTTTTGGGGATGGAGGAGAAAGAAAGACGCAATGCACCCTCCACCCTCCGCCGCCTCCTCCCGCACCCCTACCCCGCACAGTTTCCCAACCCCCGAAGTCTCCACCCAGACTGGGAGCTCGGCATCGCGGCGGCCAGTGCGCCCCACGGTGCCCCCCCC
>NW_004567104.1:63283624-63367815 GCF_000260355.1 Condylura cristata | reverse complement strand
GCTCCCCTCAGCAGTGTACTTCGTTGATCTGCCTGTTCTGCTCCCCACTCTGTCCCTGCTGAATCCTCTCACCACCCTGCACCTCTGGCCTGTACCCCAGTTCTGTATGTATAAATAAATAAACCTTTAAAAAAAAAACAGTCTACCCAAAAATGCTAGAGTTACCTGGAGTAGTGGAAAGGACCTCGCGAGAGATACATCTATTTCTAGCCCCTGATAGGAATCCCTGTGACACTCTTCTAATGAACCTAGTGAAGTTAGTATTTTACCATTTTTATTACTTTAAATGCACCAGCACTTGTCAAATAAAATCCTTTGGTCTTAATGGGTGTGTGATTTTCTATAACACCATCTAATATTACATTTTCATAAGCTACAAGTACACAGTCAACATTTTTATATTATTTTCTTGGGTAAAAAAAAAAATCAATACTGCCCAAGTGATTAGTTTGGCAAAAAATGTAGCACTTGGAAAAACCTTAAAGATTATTAAATGCAACCTACTCAAGAGAGCAGAATTCTAAATTTTTTTAAATGATGTCTATCACTTTTTTCCTTGTATAACCCTTAAAATACTAATTTATTGTGGGACCATAGGCAATGAATAAATCTTGTGGAAGGGATGGATTTTTGTGTCATGAACTGAAAGTCCAAAGAAATAGGCACTGCTGTAATTTTGAATGGAGTATGAAAAATTGATAAATCCTCAAGGCTATGAGTGTATATAACTCAGACTTATAAACCATTTCAATGTCAACATGTTACTGGTTATGGCCATGGTCAAAGAGTTGCTCCAGCCACTCAGTGTGAAGAGAGAAATGTAATAGCAATGGTGTGCTTAATTACTGTAGTAAAAGGATAGATGGACAGCCTTGGGGGGGGGGGATTAATTCAGAGGTATTTTTGCAGGATTTCTCTAGCAGAAACCCAGGGTGAAGGTGATGATCCCTGTTGGCTGATAACCTGAATCACTTCTTCAAAGCACGCAGAACTAGAATTCTGAATAGGATCTCCTTTACCATCTCATGCCACCTCACTCACAGATATTTGCACTGCATGGAGCTATCATGAAAAGGTCCCTCTTGGGAAGGAATACCAGTAGATTTCAAAAGAAGCCCTGGCTAAAACTTCTTCCTGGCAACAAATTCTCAAATGTCTCTGATGCCTAAAAAGTCAACAAGTCCTTCAAACCATTATCGAAATGGAGGTATCCCACAATTTTAACACTTCCCAAACCCAAATTACAGTAATGACATTATCTTCAATGGGTCTGCACAAATTTCCTAAAATATAGTTTCTCTTTAAGTTCAGGCTAACCTACCAAAACAAATTATTAAAGATTTATTTGTTTTGTTTTAAAGAAGATTGATAGACATGACCACCTTTTTTGTTTGCTTCTCCACCACTTGAAAAATCGATACCTGGGTAGATGACTGCTGAGCTCTGAGAGTATGTTTTAGGTGATTTTTAATGAATAATTTTTGTTTGTTTTACATGCTTTTTCTTCCTGTAAATATACATGAAGTAATCATAGGAAACAAATGGTTTTCTCATAGCAAACATATTTTAGTCCAACATTAATGAAAAAAAAAAGAAAAGTTTGAGGACTGTTCTTGGAGCCATCAGCAGATAATTGCTCCCTCAAGGGCAATCAAGACCCTAGGGATCTATAAGAAATGTTTGTGCATATGTGGAGTTGGGCCTGCAGATTTCCTGAAACCAAGTAGACAAGACCACATGACTGAAAATAAGGAAAGAGATCCCTTGCAAGGCAATGTTCTGTACTCAGTTAAAATCAAATGAGAACTTAAAACGTTAGACTAAGGAGTTCAACACTGATTCAACAATCTAAGACACACCTCTACAAATCCTGAAATAAAAGCATGATGTCAATGAGCGATCCCAAAGATATCTCAGGCATGAGACCATCATCAGTGAGTCTCCTGAGGCTCTGGACATCCATTGCGCAACAATATGTAGAAGTTTTGAAAAATGACATAAAAAGCCATTAATAATACACTGTGGAATCTGAATGTCCCCAATATACAATTTACTCCTTCTCTCCCCAGCCTGCTCAAATGCCAGCAATCCCCAGGGAACATCTGCTTCAGATGAGCATAATAAGCCTCAAGGACTTGCTGTCTGACTCCGGGCACTGATTGGCACCCAGTGGCTTCTCACTTGGGCAACTCTGTGCAATGGCTTCAGCCTCAGTCTGAGCTGGGCTCATGCATTCATCTGTGTGACAGGGAAAAAGTGGCCAGTATAGTTGTCTTAGTTCAGGCCACGATAACCATTTTATTTTCATTTTTTAAAGGATTCATTTATTTTTGTATACAGAACTGGGGTACAGTCCAGAGGTGCTAAAATCAGGGCTCTAGACCCAAAAAGGGCAAAAATCATTAGACTAAATTGTTCTGAAATCCATTTTAGCTTTGCAAATGTTTCTCTAAAGACAGTGAAATCTAATACTTATTTCTTTCTCCTTTTTCCCCCTTTCTTCTCCCTCTTCTTTCTGCCTTTCCTCCTTCTCTTTCTTGTATAAAATTGCTGATTCATAAAGAATAAGCATAATCTCTTATTTGATTTCCAAATTAACTAGAAAACAGGAGTCCTGAAAAAATGTTTATGTTCCATTGAGTGACATGTAAACATAGCACACATGATAGGGATGGAAAGTCCAAGCAAAACAAAATCAAACAATTCCAAGTTGAGTGAAAGATAAATCAACTAAAACACTCTAAAACTATAGATGAATATTTGATGAACTGAGTTTTTTTTTTCCATAAAAGAGTTCCATTTTACAATAAAGGAAAGTGTGTCAGAAAGAGGAATAACTAAAAAACTGCAAAACATAAAACATGCTTTTATGGTATTCACAAATAGTCAGTGTTTCTCCAGAAAAATCAGATGACTAGAAAAAAATGTGCCAAAGCAATCATAATAGCAATAAACTGGGTTAGAGGGATGACATAAAGTCAAAGGGGATATAGGAAAAAAGAAAGGTACTAGAACAAAAAAAAAAAAAGCAGTTTAAGTATCCTTCTGGTGATACATCTGTCACTCCATTATTTGTTCAAACACTTCACAGGTAACCGATTCACATGCCAAATATACGTGGGCCTTGCAGTGCAGAGAAATGGAAATCTGGGGAATAGTAAGGAGCACAGTGCCAGGTAGCTCAAATAACCAGCATCCCACTACACTTTTTATATATATAAAAGTTATCACTTATCTGTAACGGAGCTTAAATATTCGTCATTCTAAAGAAACTCCTTAAAGTAAAACTGAACAGAAAGGTGGAGAAATAACAAAAGTGCATTCCTATTGTCAAATCCCTTGTGCCATAAAAAATAAACTGACTACATTACATAAAGAACTGGAGCTGTAAAATATCTCCCCAAAGTGTTGACCCAAAGATTTATAAGATAGCCTTAATTTTCAAGAGCTCTCAAGAACATCAAAAAGACAAGAAATCAGGGTGCATGTATGAGCCAAGTACCTCTTTTCTTCTCTAATGGGTTGAAGTCATTTAATCTAAGACTACAATTACCCAGAATAATGGTTTAGAATTTTAAATATTTATGAAGTCAAATAAAACAAAAAGTTGCAAAAAGATATAAAGTATTTAATATAAGACTAGAATAATCATTGTGGATTCAGGTTCATCTCCTAGGACCCATTAGGGTATAACACTAATGACTTTTGAAAAGATATGTTGGGAATAAAAAGGAGGTCACAGGTAGGTAGGCTTCGAGTATCTATTCCTTTAGTCAATCCCTCACCCACTTATATGATAACTCCTCAATACATTACTGCACATGGCTTCCTCGAACATGTTGAGAGCCATGAAACATAAATCCTAGACTCTATACAGTTTCCCCTAACCCAGTTTAAAAGTTTTGGTGCTAAGAAGTTTTATAGTGATCACAAAGGACGTGAAAACACTGTCATGCCTCTGTCTGGATCTGCAGAAAGGTGATCCAAACCCATCTCTATCCCTCGGAGGGATCATTGAGAGCAACAGCAACCAACAAAGAAAAGATAGCGACAGTGAAAGGCTTTCGTAACTCTCTAGAACCATCCAAAACCTACATTTTTGCCAATGTTGAATCACTGCTAAGGGGGACATTTTGAAACTAGCAAAGGGGGAGATTTTTATGTGACTCAATCAGGGCACTTATGTTCTAGCACCTTAAATATCCCCTCCCTAGTCTGCACAAGTCTAAGAGTGACCCTCACTTTAGGTCACTGTAGTTAGATTTTGTGGGAGACAGTGAACATGAAGCCAAAATTTAGAAGGTTGTGTGAGCGATTCTATGTTTTGTTTTTCTATCTTCTCATCAGTGGCATCTCCATAACTATGATGGCCACACATCCCATTTTGCCCAGAACAGTGACTGCTCATATCTGGATAATTTCCATGTGATTAACTATCATATGTGCACTGCTTATAGGCAGCTAATTTTATAATTGCCAGAAGATGGGAATTTCTTGCTCTGAATTTTATAGACATTAAAATGGTACTTCTTCTCCAGTAATTAGTAGATATATCTCTTCATGTGAACACACCTTGTTATAAAATATCCTCTATCTTGATACCAAGTACTCAAAATTCAATACATGTTGATTTCAATTAAGATTTTTCTAAAGCCTATAAAGAGCAATGCAAAATACAAAATTACAGTATGAATGTTAATATAAAAATTTACTACCTGGATGTAAGAGATTGAGGGTAATTTATAAGCACAAATAGAAAATATGGCCACTTATTGTTCAAATTATTATGAAAAATCCTGCCCCAAATTATTAGGGTTTCAAATACCTTACAATTTTCTGTAAAATTGCTGCAAACTTTTTGAATTATGAAATTACTTGCTTTTCTGCTGAGTTCTGCAGTAGCATTTCTATGTGGTGCTGAAATAAACCTAAAAAAAATGGAGAATGCCTAAATCAAGTGGCCATAATGGCCTTCCACTTCCTTCTGAAGAAGATTTAGAGATATTTTATAGTACCCAAAGGATTCATATATAAAACAGTTTGAAAACCAGAATTTAAATCAATAAAAAGCTACAATAACCTGAGATAGCCTCAGAATCTACCAAAAGCAATCAAAATTTAAATAGAACAAAAAGACTTCTAATATTTAGAAAAAAAAGTGAAATTGATTCATTTTATTTAATAACCAATGGGTGATATAAATATAACTCTATATTCTAAAGCTATATGATCACAGGCAAAAAAAATTACTCGTTTTGAACACTTGATGAGAATTTCAAGCTTCTCTCTAGATTCATAAAAAATTAAAAAGATATCATCTAGCTGCATATGAACTATTTGTCTGTTTTTCCTGTCTCACCTTTAATGTTCTACTTTCCAATTGCTGTTCTAGGTTGTCATAGCAACAAAATGCTATTTTCAATAAGTTTTAGTAGAAAACCTGTTTAGAGCACCTAATCTGTTGTAAGTGGAACACAATTGGTTACATGTATGACAGATTTTTCCATCTCAAAAATTATTTGATTATATTATTTCTGATGGCTACTATTTGTTAAGTCTTTTATAACATAAAATAACCGTTAAAGTAAGACTATAACAGGAATAACTTCAATGCAGACATGCCTCTAGTCAAGATGAATGGCTGGCTGGAATTTAGGATGTAGTCTCCCCCAGTTCCAGTATTTCTAAATTATCTCAAATAGCATCAAAACAGTGTTTAGCCTATAACAGGAATTTTTCAGATGTTTATTATTTTAATTTCCTAATGTGTTTCTATTGTTAATATAAATATACTTGTGGAAAATATAATGCAAATATTAAAAGGAAAGTTTATATAATGCTACCACCAAAATCTCCTATTTTTAAAAATGCGCAATTCTTATATTTTCCTCTTTTCAGAACTTCTCAATTTTACTCTGACCAATGGACTAAAGTTTGAATTCTTTATTTTGACCCCCAAATCTGACCCCTTTTACTTTCTGGTTTCATGTCCACTTCCTGCTTTCATAAGCCAGCCAGCACAACCAATCAGCTGCCCGGGGGTCTAGCCTTTATTTTACTCATCTTACTACCCACTTCTCCAGGGTTGTCTGTCTTTCCATAGTGGTTTGCCCTGATATATTTATTTAAGCGGCGTTTCTTCTTTATTCAAAAAAGCTATCTCACACCTCTCTCCTCCCCTCCCCAAGTAGATAAAAGCTACCTATTTTGTGTGAGTAAAATCTCCTTGGTAGAACATGAATGCTATTATTTTCTCGCAAATAATTTAGCATCTCACATGCATATATTTTACCTTTTCTAATTCAAGGCAGGTTTATTCGGAAGGTATTTTTCCAGCCCAACACCAATGTTGTCTATTTGATTTAATGAAGGAGCCAAGTGCTAGACCTTATTGTGACCCTGTTAACTCACATAACACCCACACCTCAGGCATATGTGAACACTGATGGGCTTGAGGATGGAAGGTCATATTGTTTCTGCCTCTTCTTTTAATGATTTTTTTATTCCAAATATTACATAAATGTGACAAACGGCCTCTTATTTCCTATCAAAGCAGATTTTAGTACAAGCTCAAAATTTACATAAACAAACAGGTGAAAAGAGAGCAAAAGGTAAGGAAAAAACACTAGAAATGGATTTTTCTTCCCTGTTTAACCCTGAGCCATACTGTTTTGAGGTTTTATAACCAGACAAGAAAAGTAAATGTGCATTCTGCTTATCCTACACACCTGTTAACCTGCTGGGAAAGTGATCACCTAAGCAGGGGATGCCCTTTGGATTCATGGACTGTGGATCACAGGGCAAATCAGACAAAATCAGAGTAAAGACACTTGAATGCATTTGGGTAAGAACGCATACTGGTTCTGATAAAAAGCACTTTGTTTTCAAAGTTTGAAAAAATTTTATGTCAATAACTTTCCTGCCCTATAGTAATGTGCACAATTAACCACGAACTTTGGACATGCTAAATCTCTACCTTTATTCCAAGTTATTTAAAAAGTTAAGCTCTATTGATTTATTGTGTGAATAATATAATCTAGAATATCATTCTTCAATATATCACTAAAGAATTAAAATATCATGCACTTTGCTTTATGTGTTTTACCGAAGTTATGGTTGGAACAGAGACAATATTTTATTGATTAAAACTTTTCAACCTTGATAAGTTTATTGTCTTAAGCCACAGTATAAAATAATAAATAACGCAATTTTGAATATGAAATCTTTTTCACTGACATTTTAGAGGAGCAGAGAAGGGAATGCATGGTTTACCGGAAGCAGCCTAAACGTTCTGACCTGCAGCCAGGGAGTGTGGACGCGCAGGGAGCAGGAACTGTCATGGCGGAGCCCACACAGGAGGTCATCTGCTCCGTGCTTGGCATGCTTTTAAGCTCTCCCTTGCTTACTTTCCTGAGTAGTCCTGAGGTGATGGCATTATCACCCCTAGATGACATCCTCTAGGTAAAGAAACCAAACCCACAGACAAGCAAGGCTCATGGCCAGACTTCTCTGATTCTGAAGCTGGAGACTGTCCCTGCATTCTGCGGTAGAGATGAAAGAAGAGAGACAATAGGCAGAGGATGAAATGAAGCTGAAGGAATCCTTGAAAAGATAGAACCCGAATTATTTTTAGCAGATTAAAATATAAAGTAACACAGAACCCATGTTCATATCTCAAAGCTATCATCTGGATATTCAAATGCCAGTATGGGATTCTTTCTAGCACGCTTTTTCGAAAAACATAAGCATTCCCTGGCAGGTAGAGCTGGAGATGAGGCTTGAATTAAATCAAAAGGAAAAAGCACTGCTGCCAGCTCATAGACTTAGCACACACCCAGTGGCCCTCAGCCACAGAAACCATTTCTGCGGTGTAGGCTATAAAATAAATAGCTGCTGCAGGGAACTCTCCAAGCAGTGTCATTTTATGATGTTGGAATCAAAAATATTAAACACTGCGGTGGGCTGCCAAAGAAAGAGCAGACAGTTATCATATCAAAAACTTTATTAGAAATACTGCTACTTTATAGTAATACTGATGAGTACTTCTCTAAACATAAAAGCTGAATAAATTTGTTTCTTCAAAGACAAACTACAACTGACATATCCTCCCTGGGGAATTATAATTTGTATCAGCAGTTATAGGCCATTTTTGTCTTTATATCCCCATGGTGTCTTGTCCGTGGTTATGCTAAATAACCCAAGTTCATTACAAAGGTTGAAACACCTGTGTACAAGTGAATGCACATCTTCGAAGTGTAAGTGAAAGAAAAATTATAAAAGGACTTGGTTTCTAGCTGTTTGTATTTATCTTCTTTTATAACCACCTTTTGAGAAAGTCATTATCACAAAAATAGTTTTGGTCAACAATGATAAAAAAAATCATGCCAACATTATAATAACTGAGCTTACTTATATTCGTACTCATAAATTTTACCTCTTTGGTGCTTTTAATGTATAATACTGCTTTCAAGAGGCATACTAGTCTACATTTTAACTCTAGACAATCCTCTTTAACCAAGCTTTTAATTTTATGAAATGATACCAGACATAAACTTTGTTATGTTAATTTCTTTGCATATATGATTATTTCCCCTACTTTGTTTGTATTTTAATACTTTATAATAAATTATGAAGCTCTATTATATCATATCAATAAGCATTATAGATAATAAAGTACAAATAATAAGTTTAAATACCTAAAATTCTGCTTGGTTTTTATTTCCCTCCCCTGTCTAGTAGTCATAGAAATGTAAAGCTTTCGATTTAAAAGGTCAAAAATTTCACAACAAACAACTAATTTTGTGATACTGAAATGCATGATTACCTCATTGAAAATAATCTTTTCAGCATAATAAAAGAATTATTATCTGTGGCCTACTATTTCAATGATTTATATTGCACTATTCTACTTGGTTTTTTTCTCTGTAGGGAATCTTCTAGCAAAGCAAATTTTGCATGCAACTGAGCTCTTAAGACCCTGTGTGATGAAAAGAAATATCCAGTGATATGAAGGAGTATATTTCATGTTAGCAGTAACCTCTTAGGGTGAGTTTGGAAACTCTTTCCTGAGTTTTACAACCACATTTTTGCTACAGTGTAATTAAATTATTCAATACAGATCACATTATCATCAAAAATATTTACTCTCCTTTACATCATCTGTAGATGAAGGAGTAAAATCCCCATTTCATGATTTCAATTTTAGCCAGTTATTTTACCAACAGAGCGAGAGACTGTAACATAAACCACATTCAAGCAACAACTTAAAATGCGCATGACTGATTTGTCTTGTTCTTGTGATGCTCATCTTTCTACAAGGAAAGATCTTTCCCATGTGCTGATTGCTCCTTCAATTGGGTAACAAAATAGCATACATGTGGCATCAACATGACCATCAGTGATAACCCAGAGCATTATCTTCCCACCCATTCACAGGAACGTTGGTCCGGATTCATCTTGTGTTGCCGCTACTTGGTGGCTTTGATTCATTCTTACTTACCAGCAGTATAGCAAAGGCAAAGTACTACACAAGTAAATATTCCTCTAATGAGAAAACTAAAATTTATGGCATTTACTTTGAAGCCAGGAAACTACATGTGAGGAAATACATCAGAGACAAGGAAAGAGACATCTCCACCATCCTGTGTAAGTGAATAAGGAATAAATGCATTTTCATGTATGTAGTTTGTTGACATTGTCACCAGAAGACTCAATTACATATAATTCCATACTGATATGTGTTAAATCAGCAAACAGTACTTATAAGAAAGTAAAAAAGATATTTGACCTGATTTCACTTGAATGTACATTCTCCATAATTTCTCCCACTTTTATATATTCCATATGTGCAATTTATATAATTATAACTCTAGTTCTGCTCTATAATGCTGTGAAGATGTATTTTTGTAGGGATCTCTTGTTTAGAACATTTCAGGGGCTTCAGGAGATTTAAAGATGAATTGTTGAGTTAATGAAGTCCATCTTGCTATTTCTCAGATACACTTCATTTAGTCTAAGAGGAGTTCTCTTTGTGAAGTAAATAGAAAGGTATTATAAAAATTGTGTGTTAAATGTGGAAGTTTCTCAAAAGGGTAAATCTGTCATATGACCCAAAAATTCCACTCCTAGGTATTTATCGCCCCTCCCCCCAAAAATACAAAATAATAATTTGAAAGAAAATCTGAACTCCTGTGTTTATAGCAGCACTGTTTACAATAGTTAAGAGAATGTCCAAATATAGATGAGTGGATCAAGAAGATGTGGTATATACCTATGATGGAATATTATTTGGCCATCAAAAAGATAAACTCATACTATTTGCAACAATGTGGATGAAGCTGGAAGAGATTACACTAAGGGAATGAACCAGAAAAAAGAAAGATTAAATACCAGATGGTATCACTTATATGGGAAATATGGAAAAACCAAAGAGTCAAATAAGATAAACTTTAAAACCAACACTAGAAAATTGCCCACAAATCTGTGATTTCCAGAGGGGCAGGGAAGGAAGGGTAAGAAAGGGAGCAGTGGTGCTGGAGTATTGGAGAACTACAGTTACTTCAGTGTTAGGAGTACTCTAATGCCTCTACCCACAGGGGAGAAGCCTGAATGGTTAAAATACTAGCAAGAGGTAAAACAATTGTACTTTAATAACAAGGTAATAATAATAATAATAATATTTTTAAGGTGCATTTAGAGATAATTTTATTTGATGAGCTAATAACAAAACAACCATAAAATCCCTGTAACTGTACCTAGTAAATAATAATCTCATTATTTAATTATCCTGTATGTGTCATTATATCAACATTTTTAGTTGAAGTGAAACCTCTTCTGTTCTATAATAATCTTAAATCTCATTGATCAAGAAAGAAAAAAAATCTTAAAAATTTATTTTTTGACAAATCAACCAATTCAAGTGAAATATGAAATTCAGAGAGGATAATGGGATTTTTAGGTTTTAACAGTCTTCTAAATAGTCACATACTTGACACGAGGATTACATTGGCTCCTGAGTATCTTTCCATGCCAGAGGAGACACAAGGGAGCTAAAAATACAGCTGGGGTATTTGGATTACATGTGTGACAACTCCCCCAGCAATTACCAGCCAGATGCCCACAGTGAAGTCAGTGTTCCTTGTGCAACATGGACATGAAACTAATGATGCATCCCTTGATGCAGCCATTGAGATAAAACCATCTGTTGGTTTACTTATCTACCATTGTGCCACTAGAGATGTGAATTAAGAAAAAAAAAAAAGGCATAAAAAACAAGTTACATAGTGAGGATTCTGGAGTGTAGAAATGCCCTACTAACTACAGCTCAGTATCTGTGAAATCAGGCCTTCCCTGGTGGCACTGTGGTTAAAGCACAGCACTGCAAGCTAGCTGTAGCTGCTGCAGTGTGAGTTCAATCCCAGGCTCCGGAGGTGATCCACATGGCGTAGCAGACCTCTCCTGTCTCCCCCACTGCTCCCCTCAGCAGTGTATTTCCTCTATCTGCCTTTCCTGCTCCCCACTCTGTCTCTGCTGAATCCTCTCACTGCCCCTGAACCTCTGGGCTGAACCCCAGTTCTGTATGCATAAATAAATAAATCTTTAAAAAAAAAAACTTAAAAAAAATTGAAACCATCACAATGCTGCCTTATGTTGTATCATCCACACACTATGGATTTGACCCTAGCAGCCTGCAATATTAACCTATCGGCAGCAGCAAGTAAGCCATCAAATAAATTAATTTATTAGAAATAGATATTAATGCAGGACAAAGGAAGTCTTAAGGAAAGGAAATCAGATTAATATCATTAGTTTTAAAAACAGTGAACAAATGACACTCCAAACAGAATCATTCTGTTGGTTCCTATCAAGTGAAAAGATGCAAAACTGAAAAAAGAACATAATCTAGTTATAGCTGACTTTTTCTGAGACTTACAGAAAGATCAACACCAAAGTTTTGGCGCTCTAGAAAGGTAACTTGGTGGTGTCACAAAGTGGCATTTTCATTCAGATGATGCTATCTTTTGCTTTGAAGATAGTTACCCAGTACAGTACTGTGGAGACTTATAAATTTTGCAATTTAATAATAACTTTTTAGAGATAATTAAAAATTAGAAATTTTATGTGTTTGTATTTGATTCTATTAACTATCCAATATGTTAGATAAAATCACCTTTTTGATTTAAGCATAAGACACCTAAGACATGGAGGGAAGCATGTCCCAGGAGAGACTAGACATGAATTTAGATTTTCACCCACCTAGCAGGTTGATTTTCTACCAAATGCAGATTTTATTAACTAGTTAGATTATCATGTTTTTCCCTCTTCTTGAGAGCATAAATTAACAGGCCACAAATTGAATTTATAAAATGTAAATAATTTAAAGAATATTTTCAAATATAAATATCAGGCAGGCAGTTAATCTTGACACTTTTCTTTAAGATTTATTTATTTGTGCATACAGAACTGGGGTACAAGCCAGAGGTACAGGGGCAGTGAGAAGATTCACCAGAGACAGAGCGGGGAGCAGAACAGGCAGATCAATAAAGTACACTGCTGAGGGGAGCAGCGGGCAAGACAGGAGAGGTCTGCTGCACAATATGGATCACCTCTAGGGCTGGGGATTGAACTCCCAGCCCTGAAGCGGCTGCAGCCAGTTTACAGTGCTGTACTGTTGTGCCACCAGGGAGGGCCTAATCTGGATAATTTTAATGTAAAGAATCTTAACTTCATAGCAAAATTGTTTTTAAGCACGTCACAATTAGCAAAATTGATAGCATTAAAGTCAGTTATTTCCTTTGAAATCTGTTTGATAGAAATAGGCAGATAAGTAAAACTGGCTAATTTTAGGAATGGTCTAGAAGTTTTAAGTATACAATGATTAAACTTTTCCTCTGGCATCCTCTCTCTCTCAATGTCTCTCTCCTCCCGTGCCCAGAAAAATCAAACATTGCTTTATAACAGACTTTAAACAGCTACTTTCGATATATGAATCCATATTTTTTTTTCTAAAAGTATCAGGAAGCACGAGTTCAGATGAAGAAAATTAAAAATAAATTTTTATAAAAAAATAAAAGATATTACAGCAACACTCCAATTAATATTACTAAGTAACAGGAAGAGTAGCTTTAGTTAGTATATAAAATGTAAAACATTGCCTTTCAATCACAAATCATTTCATCCATAACATAAAATGATGAAACCATCCATTGGAATGGTGGAGAAATATGCCGCTCACTTTCCCAAGCATGAAGAAGACTCTGGAAAGGATGCACCGTAGTCTATGCCCAAAGTCGGCAGCTCTCAATCGCTGACACAAACCTTACAAATAAGCAGTTTCTCCTTGTCTCCACTCCCATATTCTCTTAGATTCCTCCTAGGTCTCTCTCCACTCCTGCTTTTTCTTCTAATGTGAGATACTTTCCCATTCCCTCCAGACCAGGTACACTGTCTTTGTGTGCCTTTATGATTTTAAAGGGTTTTTAAAGATAAACATCCCTAAAATCTAAAGAATTAATATCATAGGAGAATTACTCAAATAGTTACATCATTGTCTACCTTTGAGTAGGCAATTGATTTACATTTTTCACTATCTAGCAACAGCAAAGATAGTTACCATGAAATGTCTTCTTTAATTCTAATTTTATATCTGATTCTCAAATATATGGCTAAAAAAGAAAACACCTTTATTAGCCTCATGTGTCATTTAGATATATTGTAAACATATACAAGAAATTAAATATGGATTCTCTCCTTTCCCTCGTGATTTTTCACTCATAATGCTTTTATATTGTCTTTTTTCTAAATTCACATTGTTAGAGATTCTCACATTTATATAAGAGATTTTTTTTCTTTTAAATTGCTATATTTTACCTTATGCTATGTCAGGAAGTCTCTAAAAGTAGTTTAAATCTAAATAGAATAATAAGACCTACTCAAGTTGCATAGCCACTCTATCAGATAGATTTTTTTCCACTGGTAAGCAAATTGGATGCTATAAAGTGACATTTTCAAACCATTGCCCTTTGAGAAAAGACCAAATACTTTAAGTTCACATTCAGGAGTAAACTTTACATGATCATTTCATTTACTCTTCATGAAAACTCAATGAGGTTAAAAATAATTATTATCCCCATTTTAAAAACAAACAAGATACAACTAAAAAGGGTACGATTTTGGATACAAAATTAAAAATATAAATTCAGAATTAAAGTGCTATTTCCTGCGTGGAAATATTGGAGGTAGGATTTTAAAGCCAGTCAATCTGGTTCCAGTATAACAATAAGTCTGGGGTCTGGAAGAATCTGCTTGGCAAGGAATGGAATCTGGGAGACGTTGATCCCAGTCTGTTCAGATTGCCAATGAGACTTAGTGTTAGCTAAACCAGTGGGTTCCTTTTTGGTTATTCCCCTGTGATCCCCTCTAAAGCAGAGGTCCCCTAAATGAGACCATTTCCCTCTGGTAACTGGTATTCTCTAGTTGGTCTCTAACACTGGTCTTCTGGTCATGATAGACTTGTTTTACCTTTGCTTAATTTTTCTTTCTCCATTTACATAGTGATTTTATTACCCAAAGATGAAAGTAGAATGTGAACATGCATTATAGCATTTGGGATTTGTTTTCATGTAACATTTTTTTATTGAGTTTATATTATTCACAAAACTGTATAACGTTTTAGATGTCGAGGTTCACACCTCTTCAGATGGGTGTTACCACAAAACACCCACCACTGAAGCATTTACCATCTTCTACCACAGTCCACTGCATGAGTTTGTTATTCCAATCAATGCTGATTAGTAAAGACAAGAAAACTGTACCCCCTAAATCATATACAGTTTGCAAACCAACAATAGCTCAATAAAAAGAATACAGTTGTAGTAGAGGAAATATATATTTAACCTAAAAGTTCCCTACGTTTAAATGGCTTCAGACAACTGAAGTTTATGATCATAGACTCTAATATGAGTAAAACAGACGTTATCTTCTAATTATGTCATCTAGCATTGGTGGAAAAATGGTAGAGAAACCACAGCAGCACACTTTATAGAACTGCCTCAACCTGTGAGTTCTAACTGCAGAAGAGGTAGGAAAATAGTCATCTAGGTGTGTTTGATCTAGCCCACAAACTCACACACAGCCTTCCCCGTCAGAAGTCAGAAACAGTGCTGTTACCTCTCCTTGCTCTGATGTATTGATCTTGCCATTCTGGCTGTTTAATTATGAACCTCAAATTGCATTGGCCATTTCTACTGATAAGGTTCCAAGCCCTTATACAAATTGTATTTCTGGTGGGGAATGCTGTGATATTCTAGTGTGGGCATGATCATTTTTTTTATCAACTATATTTTAATATAATTTGAACTAATTCAATTTTGTTAATCAGCAAAAACATTTCCTATGATTTTCTCCTGGTGCCAGTGACAACATTTTGTAGCTAGTAGAGATTGAGAAGTCTGATATTGTTACTTATCAAGCTAGTCTTATTCTGACCAATAGCTTTGTTCTAAATTTCTGTGATTATCACTGCAACTTCTGATCAACTACACCTCTCTGTATGGTAACATAGTTCCTGTCATTGACTTTCTAAAATTTTTCACATTTTTCTTTTTGACTCCTCTTAAATATAGGTTCCTCTTACTATTTTTTTTGAGATTTATTTATTTATAAATACAGAACTGGGGTACAGTCCAGAGGTACAGGGGCAGTGAGAGGATTCGCTAGAGACAGAGTGGGGAGCAGAACAGGCAGATAGAGGAAGTACACTGCTGAGGGGAGCAGCGGGCCAGCCAGGAGAAGTCTGCTAAGCCATGTGGATCACCTCGGGGTCAGGGAGCAAACTATGCTGAAGTGGCTTTAGCTTCTTAGTGCTGTGCTTTAATCTGCTGCACCACCAGGGAGGGCCCTTGGGTTCTTACTATTAACTTGTCATGTTACTGGCAAATCTTTTTGCATCCTTGTATCTATGGTATTTTTAAAATTTTTGTCTTGTCCAGTTGTGTTCAAAATTCATCAATTGACTGCATTTCCAAAACCAAATAATATTTTTAAAAATCTTAATTAATTAAATGACAATAGCAATTTCATTCAGATGAAAATGCTATTCTTTCTTCCTTGTGGAGAAACCAATTTAATGGAAACTTAAAGAGATGCTTGAGGGTACATACACAGAATAGAATTAGTGAATTTTTCAGATGCATGCTTCTTCTATCAGATAGCTAAATCAGATAGCTCTGACTTAGTCAGGGTTCTGCGATCCCAGAACTAATCAAATACTTACATAGGATCTTAGGAGGAAACCTAAATCAGATGGCAAATTCAAGAAGTAAATTGATCTCTGAATCACAGATGACTTGTGACCAAACAAACAGGTTAAATATTAAACTTAAAAGAATGAATTAATTTGAATTCTTTCAGATGTAAGACACACACCCACAAGCAATGTTTAAAATATATATTTATATACACATTGAACTTTGGTCATTATTACAAGCCATCTAATATACCTGATTTACATAAACGGTTGACCCTTGAACAAGATGAGTTTGAACTGCTTGTGTCCATTCATAGAGGGATATTTTTTATCAGTGGGTTGGTTCTGCATTCACAACCAACAAAGGATGTTAGCTGAGTTTATGGAAGGCTGACTGTCAGTTACATGGAGATTTTACACTGCATGGGGGTTAGCACCCAGAACTGTCCACACCTGCCATTGTTCAAAGTGAACTGTATAAATCTATCTACACTTACATCTACATCATGTTTAGATATCTTTGTCTATATATTCATATTTATATCTTTGCATCACTATATTTACCTATACCTATCTATAATTCAATCTAGCGTTAGGCAAAAGAAAATATTGTTACCCAATGTAACTGGGGAGTCAAAGTAAAGAATTAGAGCTTAGATGAATAGCTACCCAGAACATGCCACTTTATCTTTCTGCTTGGCTTTACTCTTAGACATTTCTTTCCACATGCAGCAAGTGCCTGCAACCATGTGTCACCATGGTTGTCTTCACCAGCAATTACCCAGCCCCCTAAGATTGGAGGGTGATAGGAGGGCTACCCCAACAGACTGATTATTATGGAGCGATAGAAGAGCAGTGCCTGAGAAAGAAATTTTTTCCTGCGCTGGTGGAAATTATAGGATATACACCAGGATTCTCTCTTCCCTAGATCAATATCCTACAGTAAGCCTAGGACTGGAGTGCAAAATGAGATAGTATGCTTCTTGATCATGGACAGGAAAATCAGAATACAGCACTGTCTTTGCAAAATTATGTTTATTTTTTCTTAAACTTATTTTTCTTAAACTTATTGGGGTTGTTTTAACATGAATTGCTTAATAGCACTTTACTACCTTTTTCTTTTTGAATTCCAAATGTTATTTTTAAATATATGTGTGTGTGTTTGTGTTTGTGAGTGTGTGTGTGTGTGTGTGCACAGTTCTGGGTGCTAACCCCCATGCAGTGTAAAATCTCCATGTAACTGACAGTCAGCCATCCATAGACTCAACTAACATCCTTTGATGGTTGTGAGTGCAGAGTATACTGATACATACATACATACATACATACATACATGTATATATATGTACATACATATGTGTGTGTGTATATATGATGCTAATTTTACATTTTTACTATTTTGTACTGTTTTTTAAAGTAGTGTCCAAACAATACAATTACTTAAAAAAGGGCAGATGTGAGCTTGGTCAGAGCTGTAAATCAGGGCTATTAGGTGGATGTCTCCTTTGTAGTACTGGCCACAGTTCAAGTGCTGTCTGCACTGAGAGACCCCAAAGAGACTTCTTTTGTAACTAATTATGCCTAAAAGAGTACTTGGCTAACTTCACATGTCCAATAGATGTGTTAACTAAATCACTGTCTTTCTGGTTTTCTCCTAATATTAATTTTCTAACTCTAAAATTAATCAAAAAATTCAGTGAAAATAGAATAGATTTTCCTACAATTTACAGATTAATGATGGAGCAAGATGGGCTCAGTAATTTCTGAAGACAATAAGTGATTCCTTGGGTTAAACTTAGATTTTATGTAAATACAATGAAATTTGATTAAGTAAACATTTGTTGATGCTTATTTTGTGCAAACCACTTAGCAAGATGATATAGAGATAGAATGATAATATATTATTGCTATCTATCCTAATAGAAAAAAATAGCAAATTGAACCAAAGCATGAAATAAGTACTACTTACAAAGTAAGAGGCAGTTTAGAGGAAAATTATGATTTATTGTGTTGATTAGACCAGATAACACTTTAAATGAGGTGACTTTTACTGAATAAATAAAAATTTTAGGGGCAAAGAAGGAAAAATTCCAGGCTAGTGTAATTAAACAATTCATATTTTAAGCCAGTGAAGTTTAAGGATATAATAGGTGGATGGGAAGATAATTGGTGGATGATAAAGTTGGCATTGAAAATCATTCGTTTACATGGATGAGGAAAAAATCCATTTCAACGACTATAGAATCAATGAAATTTTGATCTTTCTATCACTCCCCGTATATTTTAGAATTTCTGACTTGAGCTCTTCCCACTATGCAAGGTATAGTAACCTAGTTACTGAGGGACTCTTGCCAACTTTCTCCACTGAGGTCACTCCTTCCAGCAGTGGGAATACTGCACTGCCTAAATCTGGACTATTAGTGCAGACACATCTTTGACCTGACCCATTTCCCATCAACTAGGCCCAACTCTTGTCCTAATGCTTTTATTTGAAAGATAAAAATTCACATATCAGCATAGTAATAATTGAAATAACCTATGATGGTTGGTAGGTAGTTTTTAAATGCACACACATATTAGACCAAAGGTCACTAGGTTCTTAGCATCTTTTTCAAATATAAGCCCACCCAGCACTTTTTTTTCTATCTTTTGAATTTGTTACCTCCACCTCTAACTTCAGCCTATACCAATGGCTGGGGCCATGCTAAAATACCCAAACTCTGTTAGCGCAATAATGTAGAAATGCTCTTTGTGTTCCAACACAGATGAAAAAGGAGAATTGGGCAATAATAGCATTCTGTTGTTTATTAAGTATATAACAAGACAAAATATGGGTCCCTGGGAATGTTTTGTTTGGATTCAAGGTCAGGAAAGATTGCTTTCTGTCTCCTTAAAAGTTATCACCTCTTTGGGCCCTCCCTGGTGGCACAGTGGGTTAAAGCACAACACTAAGAAGCTAAAAGCCACTTCTGCATGAGTTCGATTCCCGCCTGCCCCGGAGGTGAACACATGGCGTGGCAGACCTCTCCTGACCCGCCTGCTGCTCCCTCAGCAGTGTACTTCGTCGATCTGCCTGTTCTGCTCCCCACTCTGTCCCTGGTGAATCCTCTCACCCTCCGCATCTCTGCCTGTATCCCAGTTCTGTATGAATAAATAAATAAATCTTTAAAAAAAAAGTTATCACCACTTTGATCATGCTGATAATCATTTCATAAACAATAGGTCTGGATTGGCAAAAGCTGTATAGATATTAAAGGTTGAAAATATCCAAACAGCAATTTAAAGCAGCCCATCTGGCTAAAGGAGAAGTGTCTCAAAAGACAAACCTCCATCAGAAAATTATCCACAATTCCAGTAACAAAAGCTAAAGAAGAATTTTTCATGAATCAAAAATCGGACCCAGTTAATTTCCTTGACATCACCTCACAACTTAGAAAAAAACCATTGCAACTTGTGTTTCCTGAATGTTGAATGCAATCAATATATGTGATTTCTCCTTAAATGATTATGCTGTCACTTCCTCCAAATGACATGATGACCTTTAGCCTTTTGTTTTCATCTTAGTTTATACATTCACATAAGTATGGTATTTATACTTCTCACTATGGATTACTAAGAATTTGCTTTTGTAGAAAAATTTTTACGGGTGATGTCATAGGAAACAACACACAGCTTATTAATATAGAATAAATAAAAGAGCAGATGAAAACTATTCTCATTTCAAGAGAATATTAAAGTTTTCTAAAATTTGTTTTCCAGTCAATTTCTATCAAAATCCAATCTGAATACAAGTTGATAATTTACTATTGTAATTGATTTACATCCATTTTGAATTTATTTACAACATTTCTCTAGTGGTGGCTTTATTTATGAATTCTTTCCATCTGATACCTTTGGGTTTCTAGTGAAAACAAGCAATTTTAAAATTTTAAATTTTAAAAACAGTCCATCTATATCAGTGATATAGTGCCCTGATTCCCAACCAGGGTGATTTTGCTTCATGTGGGACAGCTGACAACTGGAGACATTTTGAGTTGCCATAACGGGTGGCTGGCAGTAGCTATTGCACTAGTGTGTAGAGATCAGGGTCTGCTGAACAGTATACAGAGCTCAGGACGCCCCCACAGCAGGGATTATTTAATCCCAAATGTCAAGTGTTGAGGTTATAACAGGAACCCTGAGCTAGAGATTGCTGTTCACAGTGCCCTCGGAATTCCTGTGTGTACACAAGTCCACCTCCTCATATCTCAATCAGACCAACCTATGAATGACATATTCTTAGCATCAAAGTTGCCAGACACTCAAGCAAAAAGTAACTAACCCTGTTTAAACATGTATATGCACTAGCCTCAAATAGCAAATGGAAGAAAGCTGAAAAACCCTAAAATATCAGTACAGATCGTTAGCCCAGACTCAAACATCACAGGAGAGACAAAGAACAGTTCAAGTCTTTCACCATATGCAGGCCTCCAATGCCAGTCCCCTGGCTGAGTTTCCACATCTGCTTTGGTGGATGTTTTGCTTTTCAAATACTCGCAAAGTTGCTAACTGGTTCTGTGTCACCCAAGAACAAACTTGGATTTAAACTGTTAGAGTGTTTCCCATTTCAGCGCCTGCCTCTTTCCAAGGGATGCGATGAAGTCCCAAAAAGAATTAGTAAGGAAGACAAATCATACAGAGAAAAACAACGATTTCACTTATATGTGAACCTAAAAAAGCTGAACTCATAAAATGGAGATCAGAAAGGTAGGTTACCTCTAGGGGCTGGAGGGTGGGGTGAATGGGGAGATGTTAGTCAAAGAAGACAAGTTTTCAGGTATAAGAGAAATAAGTTCTGGAGATCTTATATGCAATCTGGTGATTATAGTTAATTGTAATGTAGAGGGCAGATTATGTGACATGCTGGAGATGTTAGCTAACACTGGTGGTAATCACTTAGCAATATGTACCGAGTCAACCTTAAGCCTAAAAAATATAAATAGTATATAATAAAATTGTAAATTCATGGTTTAAAAATTTTAAGTCTAAATTTACACGTTTTAAAAATAAGAACTCTTCTTATTTTATTCTGTTTCTATTGGTTTTCAAACTAATTTTGAATTTGTCTGAGTTGTCATGATCAAAAGTAACCTTTTCAAAATGTGATGCATGGTTCATTATTGTATCTAAAACCAAAAAGAGTCTTTTATTGATCTATTGATTTCTGAGGGCAATTATGGTGGTTTCAGACATTAAAATTGCTATTAACTTTGATATTGTTTGAGCAGTGCCAAAGCCTTGCTATTAGTTAACGTTCAGACTGATATTGATTGGCTTTTTTCAGTGATAAATATAAACTTGCTAGATACCAAATGTTCAACTACTTCTTTTCTGACAGCTGAGACACTAGCATAAAAGAAAGATTCAACTCCATTTCAGTGATAAAATCCCCCAAAACCACCTAATTGCTAGATAAAAGTCATTGAGAGTGAGATTTCTGCTATCAGAACTAAATTAATTACTGAGCACTGGAACAAAAAATTAAAATAAAATCAACTGAGTAACAGGTAGTGAACCCACCTCTTCCCAAATAAAATTAAATACAAAAGAGAATGATGACCAAGTCATGGCGAATAGTTAAAACAGGGTGAGAACAGGAATTGGGGGCAGGAGTCTGAGACAGAGTGTGAATGGTCACCTCAATGCAAAATGATGGTGTAGCTGGAACAGAATGTAATATGAGAAAAGCATTGGGATGCAGGTAAGGGTAAGGCAGCAACAGATTTTGACACTTACTCTAAATGATATAGGAAAACTTTGGAGGAGTAACATACCCTTTGACATTTACCCTGACACTCTGACTGCTATATAAGACCAGTGTGCAAGCATCAAGGTAAAAATGAAGAGACCTGGTTTAGGAACTCAGGATTCAGAGACTTTAGAGAAGCCCACATAAGAAATGAGGACCCTTGAATGAAAAGTAGTAGCTAAGGGGGTGGTTCAAAGTGATTAATCTCTAAATACAATTTTAAGGGATAACTAAGGGATTGGACAAAGAGAAACATTTTTGCTGAGTAAATTTCCACAATACTAGAGCAACATTGAGTAAAAATGAGATGTTAAGTAGCAGGGGACCCTGTGATAGGTTACTTGGCATATATTCTAAAAATTTTATCAGTTGTCTTCAAGATGCTCTTTTTCCATGAGAAATCTTGAACGTAAGAAAAAGGTCACAAATTATTTCAGAAGCATCAATCAGATTTTGCTTACCTTTCTTGTGGATCAAGCACTCTGGCTGTCTTCAATACTGGACTACCTTCCTTCAGCTGAAATTATATCAACTTAATGACTAAGTTGAATACCTCCATGTTGCACAGAACACAATAGTGTATGTCTTTAATTAATATTAATTATGTATTACTTTCTCAATACTATTTATTTGATGATCAAGACTTTCCAAAAGGTGTGATAAAGGAAAGTATTCATTTTTTAAGTGGAGGTACACTGGCTTACAATATTGTGTTTGTCAGATGTTGCTATTACAAAACTTAGGAATGGCAGACTTTTAAGCTATTTAAAAGTACCAAGTTAATATAATTGAAAATTCTTAATAATTTCACTTATAAGAAAGAAACAAAATTTGAAATGACAACTCCATAATGATGCTTTCTCTGGCAATTTCATGCAGTTATAGGAGTACTGGAAATTCTAAGGCAAACTGTATGCTTACATTTTACATATGCATACAATTTGATAGCAATTTTTTCAGCAATCTCTCAAGAATTTTGGGGAACTTCATTCAATATTTGACTTAAAAATTATATATCACGGCCCTCCCTGGTGGCGCAGCTGGTTAAAGCACAGCACTGAGAATCTAAAGCCGCTTCCTCATGAGTTCGATTCCCGCCTGCCCGGGAGGTGACCACAAGGCATGGCAGACCTCTCCTGACCCGCCCGCTGCTCCCCTCAGCAGTGTACTTCATCGATCTGCCTGTTCTGCTTCCCACTCTGTCTCTGGTGAAGCCTCTCACCGCCCCTGATCCTCTGGCCTGTACCCCAGTTCTGTATGCACAAATAAATAAATCTTTAAAAAAAATTATATATCAAAAGCCATGAAATACTCAAATGACTCCTAAAGACTGTGTTTCTACCTCAGCTACTTCCCTCATGCTCACTAAAGTTATATCTGAGCCAGGATTCTCTCAAATATAAGCAAAATTCATATGCTTCTAAGGTCACTAAGTAATATAAGTGAATAATTTTTATGGTTTTAAAATTGATTAGATTGGATAATCTAAAACCTACTGACTTTAAAACTTAGAATTTCATTTAATGATTGGATTAATTTTTAACATCTATTTTTTATTTATATCAGAAGATGTTCTCTAACAATGACTTTTCAAGATGAACTTTCCTTTTAAATTATTCAAGTTCATCACTGACATTGAATGATAGGCTAGTTTTGCTAAGTGTAGTCACATGCAGAATATTTACTGCCTCTGTTAAATTGTACAGTATACGATACCACTAAATACCAATGATGAAAATCTGATCTCACTTTATTGAAAATCAAGTGATTTTTCTATTAGCATCAGTCCATCTGTTAAAAGTTAGAGAGATTTATATGAAATTCCTAAAAAACATGAAGCATTTAATTAAGAACTAATTCTGTGGTTATAAGCTTTCCATTTTTCATTGACAATATCAATGAATCATTTTCACTTAATACATTAATCTATTTCACAATCTAACTTTCCACTTTCTCAGAAATTGCTAACATTTTAACATTACTAAAAAATAACAGTTTAATAATCAAGAGAAATTATCATAACATTTGTAAAAACTTTATTGTACAATTGTTTTTTAATGCAGGTAAATTTTATCTACAACTTTATGATTTAGAAGTACAGGTTCAAACCTCTTCAGATGTTTGTTACCACACTACACCCACCACTAACTCACCCATAACCCTCCACCACAGTCCATAACTAATTTAAAATTGCAAAGACACTATTTTGAAGTAAAATCACATTTACGGTACTGGAAATAGAGTTAAGCCTGGCTTTGGGGATAAAAAATTCAACCTATCTCAGGCTTTAATTAAGTAGTCAGAATCAACTATGCTATGAGTTGCTAATATTTTTCTAAAATGTATCCAATATCCAAAATATGTGAGAAATGAGGTGAGGAAGACTAAAGAGGAAAACTAGTTATCTTTGTATATTATCACTTCTTATATTCACCTTACTTTCTCTGAAATTAATTATATTTCTACTGAAACAAAGAGAAATAGTGTCTGCTCCCAACTGATTAAATTATTTTCCTCACAAAACAAAGAGACCAAACAGCAATGTTCTGTTTTTGTTATTTCCTTACAGTAAAACAGTTTATTTGGAAGTTCACTTTGATTAGTAAATTTTATATATATTGTGAATTTTAATATCATTCAATGTAACTCTTCAGGTATAACTATATCTATCATTTTTCTTTCTGTTAATTGATTTACAGATTTCCATTTGCTGATGATATAATGACTATGAAAATTTTTAAAAATTTAAATATTTTCTGGGCTTCCCTGGAGGCCAAAGGGCTTAGGCCTCAGTGCTATAACCACTGTGGTCTGAGTTTGATGTCGTCTTGGGAGCTAACCCACATGTAGCACAGCTGTCTCTGCAGCTGGTCTCCTGAGCAGCACATTTCAGTAAATCTGTCTGCTCCTCATTGTGTCTCTGGTGAATCTTCTCACCCCGCTCTTCATTCTGTCTCTGGTGAATCCTCTCACCTCTAACCTATACCTGGTTCCTCTACGCAAACAAACAAATGAAAAAAACAATGAAGTAACACAAAGCCAAAATCTCTAAAGATGAAATCCAAAACACAGGTAAGACCAAATGCTGGTAAAGACAAAGAGCAGCAGGAAATCCCATTCACTGCTGGTGGGGACAGCAAAATGGTACAGGATTTGCTAGTTCTTGAAAAATGAATGTAATCTATTCATAAGATCCAGCAATTCTACCTACATGGTTACCCAAATGATGCAGATTCATGTCCACACAAAAATCTGCATATAAATGATCAAGATGTCCTTTAAAATATAAATGTATATAGAAATTTCAGCACAGTCATACAAATAAATGTTATTTTATATAAAAGAAATGTGAGGGCCCTCCCTGGTAGCACAACAGGTTAAGCACAGCACTTATAAAGTTAGCCACAGCTGCTTTACAAGTTCGATCCCCAGCCAGGGAGGTGACCCACATGGTGCGGCAGACCTCTCCTGTATAACCCACTGTTCCCCTTAGCAGTGTACTTTGTCAATCTGTCTGTTCTGCTCCCCACTCTGTCTCTGGTGGGTCCGCTCACAGCCCCTCCTCCTCTGGCCTGTACCCCAGTTCTGTGTGCATAAATAAATCTTTAAAAAAAATAAATGAGAAATCACGTCATGAAACCAGATGGAGTAGTAAACTTAAAGTATATGACTAAGTGAAAGAAGTAAATGTGAAAGGCCTATGTAGTATATGGTTTCAGCTCTATGACATAATAGACAAGGCTAACCTATGGAGATAGTAAAAAGACCACTGATTATCAGGCTTTTAGGGTAGGTTGAGCACAGGGAACTTTTAAGTTAATGAAAGTTCTCTGTGCTACAACAATGGTGAATATGTGACATCCTACAATTGCCAGAACCATAAAACCACACAATACAGAGTAAGCCTTAATGCAAACAATGGAATTTACTCATTAATAATTTATCAGTATTGCCTCATCAATGGTAACAAATGTATCACAGTAATCAAGTAATAGGGAAACCAGGGAAAGGAGGTATATAGGAAGGCAATTCTCTGTACTCACTTTTCTACAAATCTAAAAATTTCTCAAAATTAAATCCACTAATAACAAAAATCAAGTTGTGTTTCTTTTGATTTTAAATTGGCTTTGATTGAAATAATGCAGCCCTTGGGATTACCCTTCTGATCCATGACACCTGGTTTATGAGTTGTCATTGTATTTTTTTCTTTCCCATATTGTTTGGAGCGCTGTTACAATGATATCTAAAAGCCAGCAAATAAATCAAATCTGCTGTTTGAGAAACAAATCTGTGAAGGTAAACTTATTAGCATTTTAGGTTTTATATCCAGCAGGAAATTACTTAATCAACTTATTATAATTTGTTGGTCTGTAGGATTTCTCTCAATATTATTAAAATGGTATTAGACAGGAACCAAAAATTTCATTCGTTAAAAAGAACTATTTCCCATTTATTTTAAAATATTTTATATTTAAGAACAATTGTATGTTGAAAATATGTAATATGTGTTTAATTTCCATTTCCTTTCTCCTCTTTGGGTGTCCATTGGGACAGGGCTGGTTCTATCTTTTCCCTTTACGTGAAGTTACTCCATCTTTTTTTAAGACTATTGTGTCTATGTAGTAGTAGATCACATAATAATAAAAGAACACATCTTGTATTCACACAGAAAAATAAACACGATAACTTTTCTCTCCTCAAAAATGTGGTATTTTCAACACTATAATATTACTGCAAGTACCATCAGACTTCAAAACTGCTCAAGATTGAAAAAAATCTGCTCTTTGGGAGTTTGGAGATTTTTTTAAATGGGATTAAATTATGTCATAAAGTATTGCCAAAATACATGGTTTAAATTTATTGTGATTTCTAATGAAGGTAGATTATTACTTTAAATAGCTACATTGCTGTCTTCTATTATGTTAAAATTATTTTATAACAATAAAGACTATATACTATCTGCCAGCATTTGTGATGTCAAGGGGGAAATTGTATAAATAGTTGATTAAAATACAGTCCATTTGAACCTTGCTGCAAAATTTACATGATCTTCAGGGGAATGAAGTATATAATCTTGCTGTTGGTTTCCCATTACTCCAAGATTAATAGGATGTAAAGTCTCCATAAACTATTATATCTACCTAGGGAATATGGAAGTTCTTTGTATAATGTACTGCATAGCCTCTAACTGAAAAATCTAATTAAGTAGAACTATAGACGCTAAAGCAACCTATGTGCTTTCAATTGTCTTTGCTATTTGCTGACCTGTAGATAACTTTCAGCTTGCTATTTTCAAATAAATAATAAAGTCTACTAATAACAATAGCTTTTCATTAACTAAATGCTCTGTGGTTGTCAACTCAATTGTGTGTCTCTCTCCTTAATGGTGACCCAAAATGCTTAGGTAAGTTTAAACTTATATGAAATATTTATTTGGTTGCATTTGCAAATTGTATACTCATGTGAATAATTGTGAAGTAAACAAAGCTTCTCTTCTAGCTTTTCACATTTGTTTTTCCCTCCTTCTATTTGACAGTCCTTTGCCCAGGTGACTTTGGCTGTTCTAGCCATCCTGTTGACTTCTGTGGACCCCTATCATGACTTCCTTTATGTCATCCAGTGTGAGAAAAAGTTGTGTATTTTCCCAAGATTCTTTGGCAAACACCTAAACTTTTCAGCCAGCTCCAGCAGCTCCATGGTGCAACCTGCTTTCAATAACACGGACCTAGCAGGCAGGTATAGGTAAAGATTATAGGAAAAAACGACAGTAGTATTATGAAATTATTTTTAATATATATTTTTTAAAGATTATTTATCCATACAGAACTGGGATACAGGCCAGAGGTACGGGGCAGTGAGAGGATTCACCAGAGACAGAGTGGGGAGCAGAACAGGCAGACTGACAAGTACACTGCTGAGGGGAGCAGCGGGCGGGTCAGGAGAGGTCTGCTGCTCCATGAGGGTCACCTCCCTGGCCAGGGATCGAACTCATGCTGAAGTGGCTTTAGCTTCTTAGTGCTGTGCTTTAACCCACTGCGTCACCAGGGAGGACCCCAGTATTAGGAAATTATTGTTGCTAAGTTTAGACTTCCCCTATTAAGTTATTCTGTTATGTTGTCTTGACCTATTTATCTTTAGGACCAAAGAATGAATTTTGGAAGCATCAAATTTGGACTCCTATTGTTTTGTCTCTGCATATTGCTAGTATACATGAGAAAGTACACTTCTCAGCGATGCAGTCTTATCAGCTTTCAGTGACTTCTTGGAGAGTGGTAGTAGAAATAACTCATCTCTGAAAAAAAAGAGGTAGTTGCCCAAGCGGGCTCTCATCCAGCTATGGGAGAGCCACAGTGCCAAAATCAGGTTATCCCAGTAAAGTTCAGTTCATTTTCAAACTCTAGATTGTGGACAACTGACAGCAATTGGCATCATGTCAAAAATAACACTGAGAAGGTATCCTCAGATGCCACTGGGTCCCTGTTATGATCCTTGCAAAGTATTCTGGCAGCAAAAATTGGCCAGAGGTAGGTACTCAAAAAGATGAAGACTTTTTTTTTCCCCTCTCAGTATGATGCAGAAAAATGCTGTGATAATCTTATATCTTATTAAGTCTTTGATCTCTTTAAAAAGTCAAGTATGTCAAAATTGGTTGTGAAACTAGGGACACTCCTGTGGTACTGAATCTCCATATTTTCTATATAGGTTGAACCAATTTACATTCCCACCAATAGTCTGCAAGTTCCTTTTTCGCCACACCCTTGTCAACACTTGCTTCTAGTCTTTTCGATACAGGTCATTCTCACAGTTATCAGGTAACATTTCATTTTTTTGGATTTCAATCCTTTGGCCATTGGAAACCAACTTGCAAAGGGAATTATTTGGATATTCTCTCTCCCCATGAAATTGATGAGTGAAATTATATTTAAATTTGTCACGTTCTTTTTTTGTTAATATTTTATTATGGACTATAAGCACTATTTGAAATATATTTGTGTTAAGAGTTCACTGAAATACCAAACTTAGTTTCAACTGATGTTTTAGATAATACATAACAGAATGAATTTCCAAGAGTAGTTGCACGAACTCCATTTTGGAGACTTGTTCTAAGAAAAATAACTAAAGAATCAGTGACTGCTGTAAGGGGACAGGCCAAAGATTTTTCTGATCTGCTCCACTGAGGGTTAGGACCTCAACGTACAGATATTCATTTGGGCACTATGATGCTATGATAAGCCACCTGCACAAACTATCTTCTCTCTCTCAAGAAGGGCATTTGCAGGAGAAAATGCTCTTTTGCTATATGGTCTAACAGAAAATAAAACATTGGGAAATAACTAAGAAAAATCACTTTTTCCTCCTACCATAGTTGATCAGACTAATTTTCCTGGTCTCTGTCCATGTACTTTACTTGCTCTGCCCTGGGCAGAGGCAGTGAATGTCCTAATTGGCAAATGTGATAACAAAATGGACTTGCTCAGCTCATCTTTTCCCATTTTCTCTTTTAGAAGCTGCCTTGCCTTTAGGATGAAGACTGTTTCTTCTGCTTCTAGGACAGAGCACTGCAGAATTTGGCTTGCATGGTAGGATCCTACCAGCCCTGATTTACCAGAACAAAATATTCATCTTTATAGTTTTATGTCATTTATCAGAGCCATTTGGCTCTCATATTTTAAGATATATTCCACAGTAATCCTAGTAAAAAGCCAATATTTCTTCAGCAGATATTTCTTTTTCATTGTACTTATCATTTTGTTTAGATTGAAGAATAAAGGAAAATCCTCAAAAAGTTACACCCAGTCTAACATTTAGATGTCTCTCATAATAGCTGTGTTTTAATAACTACAAATTAATGCTCCCTAAATGTTGAGTAACACTGACCAATACTACCTCAAATTAGCATAGGAATGATCATCTCAGATCATCTCCCTGTGGAATGTCTTCCTCAGATGTGGATTTTAACGTCCACATTTTATAGAATAGCTTTTATTCTCAATACAACGTAGATCAGCTTATATTTTTATGATACAAAAAAGATTGCAATTACATACCCTAAACTTAACAAAATAATGAGAAAGGTATTAAACTACAATGTCCAATATCAACATAAGGCAAGTGTATCTTAAATATCACTGAACATGAAGGAAACATCAGTGCACAATGGAGCTCCAAGATGCCAGCATAGACATCATTCAAAGCAACAGTAATAGGAACCTTCAGGGTTTTCTATGTAGAGGATTATGCCATCTTCAAATAGTGAGTTTACTCTCCCATTGTGGATTCCTTTTATATCTTTCTCTTGCCTAATTGCTCTAAGTAGGACTTACAACATTATCTTGAATAGTTGTTTTGTGACCCCATATGTAATCTATTCTAGAGAATATCCTATGTACATTGAGAAGAATATGCATACAGTTGTTTTTTTCATCTTTCCTGAATACCTATTCCATGAGTTCAATTACATGAGATATTCTAAGTGTGCCAAGTTTATAATCCCTGTTACTGCTTCTTGATATCAACCTACATATTCAGCTCTCAAGTTAAATATTCAGTATGTCCAATAATTCAATATTTTCTGAAAATGTCCCCTATAAATGCCCCACAACCCACCATGATGTCCAAACAAGTAAATTTTACTTATATCATTGAAATTCACTGTTCAGATCATTAAATCTTGCTGAAACTGTCTCCATGGTGCCAATTAAACCCATCAAATTTTCCACCCACAGCTCCTAGCCTTGTTCAGGTTGTCATTGTCTTTCATGGTACAAGCATGCAACTCTCCTTACTATAACTGCCTCATTTCTTGCCCATAAGCATGCTGTTGACATTCCTTACTAAAATAAAATCTCACCATGGCAATCCATTGATTATTCAATAGTGAATTGAATAACTTTAAAGCCTTAAAAACCTTTCCAGGCACACCTGCAACATGTCTTCTAATAATGTGTTCAATCACACTGAATGTCAGTTTCCCACAAATGCAACTGTTTTTCTGCATCTAAAGCTTCATACAAGCTGAAATATTACTCCAACATCTGACTATCCCTTGACCTGGCTATACCTACCAACTCTATAGATCCACTTAGATACTTCTTCAGGAGACCTCCCCTGACATCCAAACACCAGGTTGGGTGTTCTATGTGTTCAATAATGCCTTGTCTCAAGTGCTCATCGCCTCTTACCCTTTTGAATTATAATGGACATGTTAGTGTGACCTCCACCAGCTACCAGCATTGTTATGCAGGGACTTTATATATGGAGTGCAGTGTTTAAGTCAGCTCTTAGCACATACTAGATGTTTAACTTATATTTCCTAAAACTGTTTATAAAGAGTATGAGGAAAGTAATATCACTACCAGAAACAAGAACATTTGACAGTGGAGGCAGATTTGGGGATTGTGAATGATTATTTCACCTTATGGATATATTGATGTTGAAGTGTTGCTATAATTCCCAAGGAAACATTTTTGGTAGGGATTTGGGAACATACAATTGAGCGTTTGATTTAGATAAAAGGTTTTTATTTTATTTTACAACAGTTTATTTTTACATCATTTTGTACATTTTTTTTCCATCTCAATTGTAATCCCCACGGGTTTCCCATCACCAAGTCACCCATGTGCCATCGCCATAATCCCGTGCACTTCACTCCCCACTCCCCATTTTGATCCCATTCCCCACTCCACCCCCACAAAATGTCTCTGGTATATGGTTGTTCATTATTTTTGTTATTTTCTCGCCTGGTCCATTATACTCCTGCTATGAGTGAAACCATCTGGTATTTTTCTTTCTCTTTCTGGCTTATCTCACTAAGCATGATCTTTTCCAGCTCCATCCAAGTTGCTGCAAAAGACATGTGTTTCTCTTTTTTGGTTGCTGAGTAATATTCCATTGTATATATGTACCACATCTTTTTTATCCAGTCATCTACTTTTGGGCATTTGGGCTGCTTCCATGTTTTTCCAATTGTAAATAAAGCAGCAATAAATATGGGGGTACAGGTATCTTTTTCAATCAGTGTTTTTGTGTCTTTTGGGTAGATACCTAGGAGTGGGATTGCTCGGTCGTAGGGAAGCTCCATGTTTAGCAGTTTGAGAAACCTCCAGTTTTCCATAGTGATTGTACTAGTTTGCATTCCCACCAGCAGTGCAGGAGAGTTCCTTTTTCTCCACATCCTCGCCAACATTTGTTGTTGCTAGTTGTTTGAAGATGTGTCATTCTCACTGGGGTGAGGTGGTATCTCATTGTGGTTTTAATTTGCATCTCCCTTATTACGAGTGATATTGAACATTTCTTCATATGCTTGTTGGCCATCTGCATTTCCTCTTTGGAGAAGTGTCTTTTTAGCTCTTCTGCCCATTTTTGATGGGGTTGTTTACTTTTGTTGAGTTTCATCAGTTCTCCGTATATTTTTGTGATCAGTCCTTTTAGATAAAGGTTTTAAGTCACATGAATTTTGACATTTTAATTGAGAACTAGGTTTTTAATGTAAAGGGGGACATGACACATCTTTGGAAGAAATTATAAAAATGGTCCTTAGCACAGAATGATTAGTTTTATAGTTTTATGTAGAAATGAACACTTCATTTGACATTCTGCTGTTAATGTGGTGGAGGTTATTGGGAGATTTTGTCTCAGTGGGAGCCTGATTGCTGACTAGCTTCAGAACCTGCAAATAACTATTGTATCTTATTCCAAGTAAACAGTAAAGACTGATATTAAAGTGCAGAAAAGTCTAAAGGTACTCTGTTTAATCTAAAAGTAATATATATTTTTATATAAAGGAAAAGTTACTAATATATACTTAACATGTTAAAAGAATATCATTGAAATGCTAGAAAATTTTATAAATTCCCTTTAATGAATCCTTTCTATAACTGATACAATTAATCACATGGGAATGAGGGAATTATTTAAAGGAGGAAAATATTTGTGATAAAAGTCATAAAATCATGTTTTTATGTGGTACAATATTTAATGGATAGATATTTAGAAGAACATTGCTTTTTCAATTTTAGTTTCATACTGTGTTTTCAGTAAATGGGCAAAAACTGAGTGAAGACATTTATATTTCTCTAAACAATTCCACTTTCCCAAATGGATTCATATTGATTTTGTGAATACTTCTTTCTTCCACTAAAATAATGTCTTTCTGTCAGTTATACACGCCTGTCACCACTTACAGTTAATTGTAACATAGCAATGCTGTAGGAAATGGATATAAACAATTCAATTGAAGTAATAAAATATATTTTTGAAAAGTCTCCCACATCAATAAAATAGGAAAAATTTCCTATGTTCAGAAATGTTATATTTTTATTTGATCTTAATAAAACTTTCATGCTGAGAATACTAATGCAATCGTAATAGTTATTTGAGACAGTGTGCAATAAGCCATGTAATAAGGGAACATATTGTGGGTTCATTAGAAGATCTCAGCCATCCCAAATACCTCTGTAATAGCAGACATGATATTCTTGCTAATACTGCACAATATTTTTCATCTTCATAAGATTGACGTAGATATTTAGTGTTAAGGATACCAGCAGCCTAAAATACAGTTTACCACTGCTTATTAAGATTGTGTATTTGTAAAGCCAGAAAAGGATTTGAACATCATTCTGATTTTACACACTCTATTATCTATGAGGAAACTAAGGTAATGAACTTAGACGTAAAACTTGTATATATCCCATGCTATTTACCAGTCTTGGAAGGATCAACATGTTTCTGACCTCAGAACTTAGTAGGGATGATAACATACTAGTTGCTGCACAATTTTTTAACATCACCATTAAACATTAAGAAATGTTTATTTTTGGGCCCTCCCTGGTGGCGCAGCAGGTTAAAGCATTGCACTGAGAAGCTAAAGCCACTTCCGCATGAGTTCGATTCCTGCCTGCCCCGGAGGTGACCACATGGTGTGGCAGACCTCTCCTGACACGCCCGCTGCTCCCCTCAGCAGTGTACTTTGTCGATCTGTCTGTTCTGCTCCCCACTCTGTATCTGGTGAAGCCTCTCACCGCCCTTGAGCCTCTGGCCTGTACCCCCGTTCTGTATGTACAAATAAATAAATCTAAAAAAAAAAAAAAAATGTTTATTTTTCATTCTTTATTTGAGTAACATTGTATTTTAATATTAGATGAATTTCATGTGTTCATCATTAGAAATCAACATGTATATATATTTCATTCAACTTACCACTTAAATTCTATCCTTGCAATGTTCTATTAGGCACTATTATTGGCTGGGGAGATATAGTGGTGAAGAATATAAATAATAGAAAAAGTCCCCATTTTCATTATGTACCTTTTATTGGAACAAATCAACAGTAAGTCATACATTAATTGGAATCAAGTAAAATATTTATATTATGTATTATGTAATAATAAATCATATGAAATACAGTGTCATATAGAGAATTAAAGTAGAGGCATAAAAGAAGGAATAACTTGGTTATTTTACATTGAAGTTCAAGGAAAGTACAGGATAAAGCATTAAGGTATGACTTGAGTGAATGAGCCAGCAGTAAGTTCAGGAGGGAGCTAATTCCAGGAAAATGGAAAAGGTAGTCCCAAGGAGCTAAACTGGGGGATGAGCTCCCCCAACTCAGAAACAGAAAATAGACACCCACATTCAAGAAAAAGCTTATGAAATCAAGTGGTAGATATGAATCCCACAGGACTTGGGCATGACAAATCGGTTTTTAAGGAGATGGGAAACTATTGAATAATCTTAACCTTGGGGAGTAATCTGAGTTGAAATTTTACTTTACTACTAAAGAAGATGCAGAATATGAAGCATTTTGCTCCTCCATACCTGCACAAGTAGTCAAACATTTGTGTTCTGCTTATGAAAAGGAGTTAATTTTTTTTTTTCCAGTGCTAAAAAGAGCCTGACAGTGAACACTGTAAGATGACCCTTTCTAAGCACTCACTGACTTTTCATTCCCATATAACACTCCCTCTGTCCTGACTTAGACAAGCAATCATTTTTCTCTCTGGCCTCAATCAACCAAGGATGAGCTTCTACTCAAATCAGAACATTCTCTGTGACTTTTTACAAAAACACAAGTAAGAATAAAGTGAGCAAGTACTCAACAAGGAGAAAAGTGACCAGGAGAAGAGGAAGGGGGAACAATCAATTCAACTCCTGGACAGCTGGACAGCTGAAGCCACAGGTGCCTGTAGAGTTCTTATTACTTCAAGCCATCAAGCATCTTTATGTGTTAGGTTTGGGTTTAGGTCTTGTAACTTGTAGCCAAATGAGCCTGATTGATTCAAATTATAATATGAATTAATTGGGAAATCAGATCCATCGAAAAAAGGGAGAGTTGTTGACAGTTCTCTGAAAGTTTATGACAGTTCTCTGAAAAAGAGAAAGGTATACAACCAGGGAGAGTGCTTTCTACTCTTGGCACTACCGGAGGATTGAAAGTTTCTGAAACTGTCAAAAACAGGTTCCTATTTTTAGAAATCTCCTTGAATGTGCCTGTCCCCATTTGCCACCAAAGGAGTGTACTCTACTCCTACCCTTAATATGCTAAAATCAGATATTTCTAACAATACAATACAAATAGCGATACAATACAATACAATACAAACTGCACCAAAACTTCTCTTTCCATAACACCTGACATTAAGCAGCACACAATCTTGATGACTAGGAACTTGGACTGAGAGTCACTCAATTTTAGATAGTTTTATTAGTTAACATTAGAAATAGAATTCACATCTTTTAAACCAATGTCTGAGTGAAATAAATATATACATAATATATATATGCATACACACACACCCTAACATTTCATTTAATTTTAAAAATATGATTTTAATGAAAGCATTCTAACTTAATTATCAGCATTTAAACTTTCTTACCAGTCTGAATTCCACTTAGCGTTATACTGATAATCTTTGCATATATTTGGTATTTCAAAAATAAAAGCATCAGCCAAAGTTCCAAGTTAGCATCCATACAAAACAAAAGAACTTTCAACTACAAATGTACTGTAGCAAACACTATTCCAGCTATTTTTAACATCAAACTTTTTTCCTTCAAGAGAGCAAACTGCTAAACTTGAGGGTTTTTTTTTATTATTATTTGCAATAAAATTATGAGTCAAGACAGCAAAGTGCTAAACTTGAGTTTCTTTTTTTGATTTTTTGCAATAAAATTATAAGAGTATGTGCAATTGCATAGATTCCATTATAAGGGAAAAAAATGAATTCCAAATATGAATAATTCACATAGTTAATCTCATCAGAGTCTAACAAGTTTGGAAAAGTCAACTTTTAATGCTTTGCTGTAAATGATTTTTTTAAGTCACTAAAATATGGTGTGTTTTTTGTTTTCAGGTCAAAAAAAGGACAGGCTTAGAATTTGTTATTATAAAAGATAATTCATGTTCAAATGATAAATTATCACAATATCTAAATAAACATTTCCTTTTTAAGACACCATCACCCCATGTTTATTGCTGCTTTACTTACAATAGGAAAAACATGGAATCAACCCAAATGCCCAAAAGTAGATGACTGGATTAAAAAGATGCGGTACATATCCACAATGGAATATTACTCAACATCAAAAAAGATAAACTCATGCCTTTTGCAGCAACTTGGGTGGAGCTGAAAGGGATCATGCTTAGTGAAATAAGCAAAGAGAGAAAAATACCAGATGGTTTTGCACATAGCAGGAGCATAAAGGGACCGGGGTGGGGGGAGAATAATAATGAACAACTATATACCAGAGACATTTTCCAAGGGTGGAGTGGGAAATGGAGTCAAAAATGGGAGGGGAGGAGTACACTGATTATGGTGATGGCACACAGATGATTTGGTGATGGGAAGCCCACAGGGATTACAAGTGAGATGGGAAAAGGCACAAAATGATGTAAAAATAAACTATTAAGTTTTCAAAACTTTCCTTAAAATATATATATAATTTTGAACATAGAGGTACCTGATTTAATCGGAAGCCACTTATACAAGTTAGCATAATACCAAACCAAGGCAGGCCATTCCTGAAGGATTTCTCAAGTTACATTAGTGATTATAGATTTATGCATCCTATTGTGTACAGAAACCACTACAGACAAATGCAAAAAAGAGGGGGGAAAAAAGTATTGCATTCTTCTATTTGTGACTCTAGGGAGCTTGAATTATTGTTTTTATATTGTAAGTAAAAGAAATTCATCTATCTTAGAGGGAGAGTAGGGAAGTGATCAAGAAAAATGAACAGCAAAGGGTGGTATCAGAGTTAGCTTCTTTGGAGGACACTAATTTGAAGATATAGACATCCCTATGTTTATTTCATCACCATTTATAATAGCCAAGATCTGGAAAAACCTTAGTGCCTATCCAGTGAAAAATGGATAAGGAGATGTGATATATGTACACAATGAAATATTATTCAGCTATAAAAAGCTGTAATGATGCCATTTGCGACAAGGTCCGACATATTCTTAATGAAACAAACTTTTGAGATATCATTTGAGATCTTGTTACCACTATGGAGAAGCAGAGGTCTTAGAGCCAATTGGACTTATGTGAATCTGGACTTCTGCCTTCATCTTTTTTTTTTTTTTAAAGATTTATTTATTTGTGCATACAGAACTGGGGTACAGGCCAGAGGCTCAGGGATGGTGAGAGGCTTCACCAGAGACAGAGCGGGGAGCAGAACAGGCAGATCGACGAAGTACACTGCTGAGGGGAGCAGCGGGCGGGTCAGGAGAGGTCTGCCGCGCCATGTGGTCACCTCCAGGGCAGGCGGGAATCGAACTCATGCGGAAGTGGCTTTAGATTCTCAGTGTTGGGCTTTAACCCACTGCGCCACCAGGGAGGGCCCATCTGACCTTTCTTGAGATAGCCATTGGTCATATCCTAAAATTGATTAAATGTCAGTTCCTTTGTTCATAAGTTTCACAAGTTCTGTTCAAAACAGTGGCCATGTGAATTAAATTTGATACTGTATTATGTTAATAAGAATGTAAATAGTACATCCACTTTGGAAAACTGTCTGACATTTCATCAAAAGGTTAAATGCAGACTTAACATATTATATGGCAATTGAACTCTCAAATATATAGCTGAGAACTGAAAACATACTTTGACACAAAAATGTATACACAAACATTCATATCAACATTACTAACAATCAACGAGTTGAAATATCTTATGCTTTTCAACTGATGAATGAACAAAATGTGATAATCATATAATGGGAGTATTCTTAGCAATAAAGAAAAATGAAATGCTGATAGAAGTTTCAACATAGATAAACCTGAAACTGTTACCCTAAGTAAAAGAACCAGTCACAAAAGACAATATTCTTAAATGCTACTATTAATATTAAATATCCAAAATAAGCATATCTATACAGACAAATGTGGATTAATGATCTGAGCTGAGAGAGAATGGAAAGTGACAGTTAATAGAAGGCTTCTTTTGTATGTGAAGAAATGTTCTAAAATTACACTGTGGAGATGACTGCAAATCTTTGACTATATTAAAATACCTTTAAACTTCACAATTTAAAATAGATAAGTTTCATAGTTTAAGAAATTAATTTTAATAAAATTCTTTTTTAAAGTGATAGTATATGAAAATAGTTTTATATACATGCATGATTCATTTTTGCCAAGATAAATTTATACAACATTCCCTGGACACTTATGTCCATCTCACTTCACCCTACTATAAAATAAATAGGAGTAAAATATGTGACAAATATTCTAAGAACTATTTAACTGCTTTAGATAGTATTAGTAATAGAGACTTATAATAACACTAGTAATAAAAACATTGGTATTAATGGCACTAGGTACTGTGCAACTAGTTTATCTCATTAATTTAGTTAACATTCCTAACAATCTTATCACAGGTAAGCACCATTTCACATATGAGGAAGTTGAAGCTTAGAAGCTTTGAACAATTGCCATAATCTGGAAGTCTGGTATATAGCAGAGCAGATGACTCCATTTCTAATTGATTGCATAGGCCAAATTCTTAGGCAATATGTAGTCTCTGCAATAATCTGTCAGGTTTTATGCAACTGATTTTAAAACACCTTGTTTGATAAAATATTTATACTCTTCCTCAGCATCTTGGATAAACTCATCATCTAAACCAGAATGGATAATATTGTCTCCTTCCACAGAATTTCAGTACCTCTGAGATACTGCAAAAGACGCTTCAGTTCTGAATTAAATATTGGACTGATATGCTTCTCTTAAACACGAGTTCTGACCAGTAGAAAGAAGCACCATATCAACAGGCTCAATGTCAACAAATCACAATGGTAATAATGAGTCTAACTGATATAATTGTGCATTCATGGCAACTGAGTAACCACTGATTTTGAGTGGCATGTGATGCCTTAGCAAAATAGGCAGGATTCCTTCTGGATAATATTGAATAAAGAAATTAATGATTCTTTACATCAGTTATTATATAATGAATTAATACTACACAGTATTAATGCATTTCCAAAATAAAATTTAAATTTACTTCTATCTTATAAAGCGGAATATATTTAGTTGCAACAAGAGAAACAGTCTAACAAAGTATAGTCCTATCTCAGAATGTAGCCAATAATAAGAACAGAAGTTAACATTCTTCAAAGTGCTAAAAAGCAAGCCAACTACTGAAGTTTTACACATACTGTTACAGGACACCCCAGTGTGAACTGGGCCGCCTGTCTGTGGGTCCTCACCTGCGCACCTAAACTTTAGTTGTACTGCAGACACACACAAAATGGTCAATAATGGGTTTATTTACAAAAAGGGGAAAGGAAAAGGAACAACCCAAGGAAAGAGAGAGATGCAAGGTAACTAGAATATCTTACCGGCTGGGCTGACTTGGAGCTCTGGTAAGAAACTAACAGAAAGCCCCGAGTCACAACTTCCAGAGAGCTGTTTCAGAAAAGCCTTTTCCCAGTGAGAGAGGGAGAAAAGAAATGGCGCCCTATTTATCCCCCAATGTCTCAGAATGCCTGCTAAGCTCCGCCCTTGGGTCCTCACAGTTCTCTGGTACTGCTGGAAGTTGTAGTTTTCGATCACCGGAGTAGGGGATGGAGTCCAGAAAGCTGGACTCTGCAGAGTTCCTTTAGGACATCCTTCCCCTTAACGATACTATCCCTTTTAATCCCTATAACAGTAATACAAATTATCCTCTATTTAAAGATGTAGGATAGTTCTAGATAGTTTAGTGTGAGTTCACTGTTACATTTTTACCACAAGCATTTTTGCTAAATTACTAGTTGAACATGAGGTACAGTTCCCTCAACTTTAGAATGGTAGAATAAGTGAGGAAAGACAAGTTTCTATAAGCCTGGACTAAAAACATCTATGAAATTTTGAAACAAGAACCTTAAAAGTGACTAAATCTAAAACCATAAGCCAAGAGGTAAAACCTAATTCATTCAGATTGGTAAATATAGTAGCACAAATTTCAATGTCATATTTTGAAAACCAAAATAACTAAGACAGGAATCAAGGAAGAGAGAGAATTCCAAAGTTAGGACTAAAGGCAGAAATGGGCCAGCAGTGAAGCTAATGGCATCCTGAAGACATTATTGTTCTCAAACTATGGCATGATTCCATGGTAAACTACCATGGTGAAGCTAAGATTCAACAGCAGTAAAATATTTAAGATTTGTAGGACTTTCTAACAAAGGAAACTATACTTTTCTGACTAAGGAAATGATGAGTGTGACATGAATGTAAAGGGGGAAAAAATTAAATAAAGCAAAGTACTACCAAAAAATAGTACCTGGATTGTCATCTCGCATCACTAAGACACACAGATCATCTGAAGGGAATACTTTATAGATTATCCAATAACCTTGTTAAAATGACAAACTTGTATCTAGTATAGAGTGAAGCTTATATAATAAACATGTGTGGCTTTACAGTTTAACAGTTAGATGGAAGTTCTCTAAATTAATTATTACTCACCATAATCTAATGACCAAGTCTTATCTCAAGCCAGTTTCTTAAGGTTTTTATCTATTTTGGCATTTAAACTGGAAATGAAAGCATTAAAAACTATTAAAGCTGTGATCTTGCATAAAATAAATATTTATGTTTGGACCCAAGTAAATAAATTTTTCAAAGATTAGATATTTGCTTACAGGCCCTCCCCCGGGTGAAATGGCACAGCACCGCAAAGCTATTCACAACCACTTAAAGCAACATGTGAGACCAGAGAGGTCAGCTCCCTGGCTGGGGGTCCAACTCTGGCTGAAATTGCTGACCTCTCTGGTCTCACATGTTGCTCCCCTCAATCTACCTGTTCTGCTCCCCACTCTGTCTCTATTGAATCTTCACACTGCCCCTGCACCTCGCCTGTTCCCCAGTTCTGTGTGCATGAATAAATATTTAAAAAAGAAATTTGTTTACATAGTGACATTTTAATCCAATTGAATAAACTCAATTAAGTTATCCTAAAAGTGTATCATAAATAATTTAGTAGTGATTTGGTACTCTAAAAGTTTGATAAATGGAGTTAATTTATCTTGAAAGTATATAGAAAACAATTTACCAATGTTACAAACTAGATAATTGATATATCAAATTTTAAACTGATATTATTTAAATAAGTAGATTCAATAATTAGTTAAATCTGAAGAAATAATCATCTACTATACTGCATCATTTTGCTCATGAATGTTATTGTATTTTCTGGCATTATAAATGACCTCTGAGGTGTTTCAGTATTTCAGTTTTGAGTCAAAGAATGATTTCCTTTGGGAAGTAAACTAACCCAAAATAATCTACTATCGCACACTTTCATGGTTTCCATCAAGATCAACTCAAAAAATAAGCTGTAAATTTTGCATTTGAGAATTATGTTGACATACATATTGGGAAATAAAAAAAAGCAAATGTATTCTAGCAAGAGCTAGACTATAAACTAAGAAGAACTTGGACATAAATCTCAGCCCTTCAATTTTTTCACTGTTTCTGAATTTTAGACCATACAAGTTATCTTTTCCTATATATAAAAAAAAAGCCCTGTTTTGCTAGGAGACTTCACATTATGTATAAAAATATTTATATAATTATATGATATGTATAATTTAGCAAGCTTTTAGCACACACCAAGAAATGCTGAAATTTCTGGTCTTGCTCATATTGTTTCTATGATTATTATTAGTTCTGAAAATCAAAAGTTTGTGGTATAGTTTTCATTTAAATTCTTCGTCATTAGTGGCTACCAGTAGGGAAAGTAAAAGAAATCAACTGCACGGGAAAGACAGAATTGAACCTTTAGTGATAAATCTAATGTAGTGTATTCAAACATTAATTTATAATGATGGATACCTAAAATGTACATAATAATGCCATATTACAATGTGACTTCAATTTAAAAAATAAATTATTCATCTTTTAATTATAATAATATTTTGTTATTATCACATAAATTATTTTATTCTTTCTAGAAAGTACTAAATCTTTTTTCAGCTATAACTACTCAATTTTATTTCAATTTTGGAATTGAATAATAAAGGAATTCTTTAAACTGTTTCATCCTTTATCATATGTGTCTTGTATACATTTTAAAATCAAATACTTTCACATTTATTCTAAATATTATTTCCCACTACTTAGAATTTTTTTTGAGCCTGTACCCCACATACTATTAAGTTCAGTGAAGACGAAACATATTCTAGTGTGAGATAATAGATGCTAGCCTCATGTGCATGGAAGAGGATCAGGATACCAAGAAAACATTTAAAAGTTGAGTTACAGACTTTTTCCTGATAACATTAAGATTGTGACAGATGGAAATAAAATTATTTTAAAAAACATTGTTCTGGTAACAAGTTAGGGATAAGAAGTTGAAAATCACAAGAACCACAAAGAATGACAAAATCCTACACTCTGATCAATATCAAATAACTTTGGAAAGTAATAAATGGGGGCGGAAACTAAGTGATGATAATTCAATATATGCTGTTTTTCGAGCTCGATGGATGCTATTGTATGTTTCATTCACAGATACTGGCATGGAAAGGACTGACTCACTCCAGCTTCCTGTTGGGAAATTAATACCCTCTTCTGAGAGTTCCCAGTGCCTCTAATGGACGCAGATCTTATTTGACTTAGTGGGATTCAGCTTTTAGCGCCATTCCCCAAACCTATTTCCCCTACTGTGTTTGTGAGTTATTAACGATATCAGAGATTAAAACTCTCTGCAGGAACTGATTCTTTCTAATCTCTATGATTTCACAACGGATAAATAAAATATCTCTATTTTTCTGCAATAAATGCTACCTCAAATGTTGTAACTGCCTCTTTTACCTTCTCCACATTACCTGTCACGTGGGTCATATCCTCATCTCATATTTAACATCCTCCCACTGACATTCCATTGCAGAATTATCCTTTCCTTTCCCTTCTTCATTCTTCTGATTTAGGCAATTTTCCTAAATCACAATTCTTACATTCCTCTATTTCAATAATTACTTCTTGGCTTATAATACAATTTAATCTATCTAGACTTACTTTAAAAAATCATTTGTTTCAAGCAGACTTTTTTTTTTAATACTTATCAATATTTGGAAAGGATACTAATTTTATTTGCTTCAAGGACAATAGATGGCACCAGATAAAGAAGCCCCCAAAATTCAGAAACCTGAAATACTTTGAAACCTGAAATACTTTGAAGTAATTATATTTGTTGGCAAAAAGAGGGGGGAGGGTGAAATAGTCAGGTCTATCATACATGTGTTTTAGAAAGGATAAATGGCAAGCAACATTATTTACAATAGTTGAACCATGGAAACAACCAAAATATCCATCAAGGGATAAATGAGTAAAAAGATATGGAATATTACACAGCTATGCAAAAAAAATTTTTTTGAGGGTCTTTTGCTAAGCGGGAGAAATCAGATGGCAAGAGGCAAATACATGATTTCAGTGGTATGTGAAATACAAAAGAAAAAGCAAACAAAGCAAAGCACAACAAACCTGTAAAAACAAGAAACATTTGTGTGATCAAAGGGAAAAAAAGATTGAAGGGGAGGTGAAAACAGTCAAAGGGTGCCAATTTCATGGTGATAGATGGAAACCAGACCCTTGGAGGTCATTATGATGTTACATATACAGATGTCAAAGGATGATGGTGAACACCTGAAAGCTACATAATGCCACTAACGGTACTATTTTGATACAATTTTGTGAAAAGTTAAATGATTGTGAAAGCTGTCTATTCATTTATTATAGCTCCCATTGTGGTAACTACTAAAATCCTTAGATATACTAAAATCCATATATACAACAGCCTTTACATTCCACCATAGTGCTTTCACAGGGCCTATGATGAGCATCGTCCCTAATAAGGCACCTGGAGCATCCTCCAAGTTTTCTTCTTCACTAGCTTCTTCTTTGCTGGCTCTTCCACTTCTAACTGATCTCAAAATGCTTTCATTCCTCTTGTTTCAATCCTTGATTCTCTTTCTAGCACCTCTCCTTAGATGATTTCATTTATGTGAATTTAAACATATCTCATAGAATGCTATTTCCCATTATTTTCTCTGTTTAGACTCTTCTGAGTTCCAAATCTATGTATGTATTTGACCACCAACCAGACATGTCTTTATGAGTCTAAAGAATGTGTAAGCAAAATTAACATTACCCAAACTGAACTTTAAAAAAAAAAAAGATTTATTTATTTATGCATACAGAGCTGGGGTACAGGCCAGAGGTGCAAGGGTGGTGAGAGGATTCACCAGAGAGTGTGTGGGAAGCAGAACAGGACAACTGAGGAAGCACACTGCTGAGGGGAGCAGCGGGCAGGTCAGGAGAGGTCTGCTGCGCCATGTGGTCACCTCCTGACCCGACTGAACTCATGCTGAAGTGGCTTTAGCTTCTTAGTATTGTGCTTTAACCTCTGCGCCACCAGGGAGAGCCCCAAACTGAACTTTTGATTCTCCCCTCCACTATCAAAAAGTATTTTTCTCCCACTACTACTATGCAATCCTCCTTAGTTCTATTAGGAAATCAGAATCTTTCATGCCTTAATAATCTTCCACATGAGGGCCCTCCCTGGTGGCACAAGGAGTCAAAGCACAGCACTGTGAAGCTCTCTACTGCAGCACCAGTTCAATCCCTAGCCAGGGAGCTGACCCACATGGTGCAGCAGACCTCTCCTGTCTGGCCCACTGGTCCTCTCAGCAGTGTATTTCAGTCAGTCTGCCTATTCTGCTCCTACTCTGTCTCTGGTGAATTTTCTCACCCCCCGCATTATCTGGCCTATACCCCTGTTCTTGTATGTATAAATAAATAAATCTTTTTTAAAAATAATAATCTTCTACATGTTTAGCACCTGCCAATCACTTTCTGGTTCTTCTTCAAATTCAAGGTTAGCTTGAATATCACCTCCTCAAAAATATCTTTATTGGATCCTCAATATGAAGTCACTTCTCTGATATTCTCTATCTCAATACTCTTTCACAGACCTTGTTACAAGTGTCAAATATTTCCTTATAGTTGCTTTTCAATCTCCTTGTCTGATTATAAATTCCATGAGGACAGGGACCCTATCTTTACTGTTCAATAGTATCACCCTTATGTTTTGCAACTTCTAGCACAGTGGTATCTAACACCATTTGTTAGACACAAAAGCAGGAAGCACTGGATGACTATACAAGACCACTGTCAAAAAAAAAAGTTCCCTTACCAGCTACTTTAATGTTACACACTTACCATAATTTAGGAAACCTCATTATATAAAGGCATAAAAGTCACCTATGAAATTGTTTGAAAAGTAGATGGCCATTTCATACAATATTCATTTTAGCTGAAGTGCTCTGCATATATTAATTACTTAATCCTCTCTAAAAAATGTTTGAAGTAGCAACTAATATGCAAACTGAGGAAGAAGTCTGTATCTTTCCCAGAATGATGGAATTAAAAGTCGTAAATTCAGCATCTGCATCAGTCTACTTTCTATAACCATAATAATTTTCTCTGAGAATTTTTCAGAATGCTTCTTTATCAAGAATTTCTTTTAGTATTTTAAATGTGGTTTGCTTTATTTATGAAAAATAAAAATAAACCCTTAAGACTGTATCTGTGTTGTAAAAGAAAAGAACAATTATATCTCCCTTCAGGTCTGACAACCAAACTCTGCCAGTTAGAATGTTCCTTTTCTGGCTTAAGTGGAAGATCTTCAGTCCAGTTCTTTCGAATTAGAAAAGCCATTTCATCATTTTTTTTTTTTTTTTGCACATCCATTATTTATCTCCAAAAGCTCTGTCAGCAAAAATTCTATCTTCAGAAAATGACAAATTAAGGAAAGCTTATAAACTTGGCCTTAAATATGAAAGTTAATGGCTAAGAGCAACCGTGTTTCATAACATGATATGGTCCTTAAGGAATTTTAGAGCTACTGATACCATAAAAATTTTCACTTCACTACAGCTTTAGTTTAAGATTTAGAGAAAATTGGTAGATACTGAATTCAGTTCTTGGAATAGCACTTTACCTAGTAAATAAAGAAAAAATAAGATTCCTTTGTGTGTTACTTATATGATTTCCAAATACAATCCAGTGCAATGTTGGTTTTATTTTTGAGAAATTCCCTTAATAGGATATGACTGAAAATAAAGTAAGCTTCACTACTCTAGATGGCTTTGTATATGCATCATATGAATGATGGAGGATAAGAGTAGAAAAGTTGGAAAGTAGGCACTACAAGACCAGAAACCTGGCTCACACAATTCTGGGATCTGAAGGTGAGGGTTGAAGTAATTAACATAGGTACTAACCCAGCTGTAGAAAATAAAAATCCTTAGGCTACAGGATGAGTGTCTGTCTTCTATTAGAGAGTGTAACTGAGAGGAAGAGAAAGTGAGCACATATTCTACATAGTTATTCAAAATCAACAAAAACAGGGTAAGTCCTCAGGAAAAGGGGAGGTTCCAGGTTCCCTGCCTCACCCAAAGAAGGGTAGAGCTGAGCAAAGAGGAGAAGAATCCAGAGAGGACACTGAAGAGGAAGGAAGCAGGATGCAGGCCAGGAGACCTGAGGGAGATACATAGAGCAGAGAGACCCGTGAAGAAGTGGCTCTTGTTTCTGGACTGATTGAAACAGACATGGGTGAGAGACCCATGGAGAGGTTAACAATGGCAGCATTTATCTTGATTTTTATTTTGCTCTCTTCTTCCCAGACTTGTCTGACCATTTCTGACCTTTTCTATGGGTCCCTGCTGGAAGGTGCTTTAGGCTTGCCGTGGAATTTCAAGCCTTGCTTTGGGCCACTCCCTTTTGGGTGGACTTTAACCCCCGAGGGTATTGGTCACTTTGGGTGCTTGATTTGTTTTGTCTTTTCTGTATTGTACACTAGTTGTATTAAAATTCCTGTCCATTAAAGGTCATACATGCTTTGTCTTGATGCAGTGGATGGCAGAACCTATTTTGAGAGGGTGCCCCTGTAACAGATTGAGCCCCTTCCAAAGAGAAGACTATTAGTGCAGTATCTGCATTGACACAGGGCAGTCGCCCTTATGCCCACTTGTGCCTATGCAGGTGCTGTTTTCACCAGCTTTGTCCTTCACAGAGCAACAGCTTTTTGCCTGCCCATAATGTACCTGCCAAGGCTTTTCTTCACTGACTTCCCTCAGTGGAGGCCACTCTTCTCAAGGCTGCTCACCTGCCACAAGGCAGGTCTCTCAACAGACCTGTCCCTTCAGGGCAGCTCTTTCTGCCCACTTGTGTCCCTGCAAGTGTCCTTTATTCTTCTGTCCCCTTCCCTCATAAACTTGTTCTTTAAATATAACTAATGCCTCTGTCTTGTGGAGACAGAAACTTGTGGGGAACTTGCTGTGTGCTGCTGCAAGGGGAGTGTTAGTGAAACCTTTCCCAGAGGTTTCCTGCTCTCTAAACCCATCAGCTCCGAAACTATATCATCACCATAGAACAAAAACCTGAAGTGACTAAGCCAGTCAAAAGGAAAACAGACAAAATCAGACTTCTAGTTGTCTTGTTAGCAAAAAGCACAGAAAGAAAAGAGACACTGGGCAGTAGATGTAACTTCCGGTGGTAGCTGGGCCCTACTTGTACTGCAGTCATTTTTAAATACCACTGCATTTTATTTAGTGCTTGCTTGAGATTGCATTCCTGGCTTCATGCTTGGAATCAAAGTATCTTAATTAAATCCCTCCTGCAGATTTGAATTTACTTGCCATCTGGAATGCAAGAGCAGCTCAGAGACTTTTAACTTAATTGGGGTACAAGCCCTTTTGTTTGGCCTCAGTGGTGTTTGGCAGCCCTGGTCCTGTTGCCTCTGTCTGGGACAAGCTTCCCTTCAGACTGCAGTCAGCAAAATGAGACATCAGGAAAAGTGCTGATGCCTGAGTCATTGCAACCCACAACCACTTAATTAATATACAGGTTTAATGCATTTGGTAATTAAAATTTAATTCTTTTAAGATGCACAATAGAAACAACTTCTTTGCAAGCATTTAATCCATTGGGCTGCTAGGAATAAAGTTGAAAAGGGAATTGAAATGGGTTATTCCCCCTTTCTAAGCATTAATCACACCTGAATCAGTAAAATGTTAGCAATAAGCGTAGCCCTGACTGATTGATCACTATTCTTGCTGAATTTTGAGACTTTGTTTTAGAGAGACAGCTCTTTTATCAAAGAAAATCTATGAATGCAGAGATGTCCCTATAAAAATATTCTTTATCATTGATGGATAAACAATACTTCAAAAAATTTAAGCTATCTCCCTAAACAAGCAACACTTATCATGGGATAGATTATGGTCTGTGCCATATTTTCATTTATCTTAGGCACTTAGGTTTAAGAAATTTGCCAAAAGAGACCATTAAAAAAAAAATCAAGTAGCTCTTTAATAAAGAAGTGTAGAATCTAATATTGTTTTTAGGTAATGTTAGTTTACACTGTTATTTGTATTCTGTTCCTAGCTAAATCCTTCCCAAACAAAGCTTCACAAATTTGAGAAATAGTGCCTTTCATGTGCATTCACTAGGAGAAATACAATTCCCATTAGCTCTGAAATATACTCTGCAGTATAACTAAAAAGAACAGACAAATTGTTTAACTTTGTTCATTCAATATTTGCAAACCTTTTGTTTAGCTAGAGTTCTCTTTAAAAGTGAAAGCCATGCAGAACTACAATGCCAGATAACATGTTTGGAGAAAATTCATTTCTCTCCCCCCAAACTTTGACAATTGTTCATTTAGTTATTAAGGCAAGAGAAAGCAAGTAACTGAATTATAATTTATCTATTTAATAAATACATACTTTCAAATACCAAAGGCCAAGTACAAACCAGTCTGGACAGGCTGAAACAAGTTCCAACCAGTTCAAACTGGCTGAAAGCAATTCTGACCGGTTCAAACCAGCTGGAACTGGTTTTGGCTGATTCAAACCAAAAATAGCCAAAACCAGTTCTGACTTGTTCAGAGCAACTTAAACCAAAAACATTGAAACTAACTCTGGTAATGAAGGGCTCAAAATGGCTATAACTAATTCTGACTTGTTCAAACCAATTGAAACCAACTGACACTGGCTCCACCTGGCTCAACCCTGCGGAAAATGTTTTGGACCAACTGAAAATGGTTCTGACTAGTTCAAACCAGCTGAAACCATTCAAACTGGGTCCAACTTTGAACATGTTTGGACCACTCAGAACTGATAGAACCCATCAGACCATTCAGAAAAAGGCTGGAACCAGTTTTATCCATTCAGAACCATTTTGGAACTAGCTTGAAATGATTTTGTGCAGTCAGAACTGGTTTTAACCAGTTTGAATCATTTCTGTTAGAATTATTTTGTTAGATCTAGTCAGAGCTGATTTAAACAGGTCTTAAACAGTCAAAACAGTCAGAACTGGTGTGAACCAGTTTGATACAGTCAGGGCAAGGCTGACCTGGTCAGAACCAGTATTATCGGGTTAGAGTTGATCTGAAGTGGATTTAACTAGTCAGAAGCAGGTTTTATCTGGTCAGGACCAGTTTGCACTGTTTTTATCCAGTCAGAACCAGTTCAATCACTTTCAAACAGTTATATCTGGCCAAAAAATGGTTTAAACAAGTCAGAACTGGTTTGAACCAGTTTTATCCAGTCAGAGCCAATTTGAACCCCAAAAGTCAGTAGATATTGCCAAATATAATCTGGGGTCAAACTGCCTGTATCAGAGAACCACTGCTCCAATCAGAAATTTTTAAGCCCTGATTAACACTCTCACTTTGAAGAACTAGCACTGACAACAAGAACTGGGGCATAGTTCCAAAGTGTTGTAAAATTACTACCTCATACATTTGAGAATGACCTATATTTAAAAAGGAACAAATGCTGATGAGGATGTAGTGAAAAAGAAATCCTCTTATACTACTGTGGGGATGCAAAATGGTCTAGCTACTACGGAAAGCTATGTGGAGATTCCTCAAAGCACTAAACATGGGTCTACCATATGGCCCAGTGATTACATCCCTAAGTATCAAAACTGAAAGTAAGTCTATTTTAGGGAAAAAAAAATGTCAATTAAAACTTAGGCAATTAGTGAAAACATTAAGGTGTCAAGAATTTTTCATTTGTTTTTCAAAAACTCAGGTGATCATCATTAGGTGAACTTCTAGAGATACTAGAAGTAAGTCGTTTTGATCACTGGGAGTAAAAATGAGAAAGAAAAACATTTGGAATCGGACACACAATAGGCTTTGGTAGATAATTTTCTTTCTTTCAGTGTTGAATACTATTCAATCATTCCTACTTTATCCAGGCTCCAGTTTCATGAAATGGGCCCTTTTAGCATCTGCCTGAAATTTTAAAAGGGGCAAGAAAATGCTGCATATAAAAAATTCTTATTGATGTAGTATTGCTAGGTATAAGGCAGAAGTACTGATGATTTAAAAGACCCAGTTAGAAGGCACACTGTCTTGTTTTCCTTTGCACCTGCATCTCGCATTTACATTTTCTATTCACTTCACCTCAGGCTGAGGAAAATGACATTTTACCAAAAGCAAGTATAAGAATATGCATTTACTCTTCAGTTTTATTAGGTATTACATAGACATATGAAGTATAATATATATCCTGGAGATTTATTTTGTATTTATTTTCTTACATGTGTTAATTTTTGAACAGTATTTGTTTACTCCCCTCAGGTGTAGGCCCTGGAGTTCTTTCAAACCATAGGCCCCATGATACATCACCACAGTCCCTTGTGCTGTCTCCTCCATGTTTTGACCCCTCTCTCTAGCTCTCCCATGATGTATACCTCATATCTATGATTAACTTGCAAGTTCCCTTTGTACTGTCTTTTGTTCAGTTTCTCTATATTTCACACATAAATGCAACCATCTGATATTAATCTTTGCTCTTCTGATTTTGCTTTGCATGTTTCTTTCTAGTTCCATCCATGCTGTTACAAATGGCATGAATTTATCTTTTTGAATCATTGAGTACTATTCCATTGTGGGTATATAACATTTTAAAGTGTTTCTGATCTGTAATAACTAATTAAAATTCATTCATACCGGTTCTAAATAGTTCAAACCATTTTTGACCAGATCAAACTGGTTCAAATAAGTTTGAAGTAGATCAAACTAGTTTGAACTAGATCAAACTGGTTCAAGCTGGACCAAACTGGTTAAAACTCATTGTGATGGACTCAAACCAGTTCTCAGCAATTCAAACCAGATCTGACTATAGAAAACTGGTTCAAATCGTTTCAGAGTAGGTAAAACCAGCTCTGACTAGCTCAAATTGGTTAAGGACAGTTCAAACTGGTTCTTACCAGATTGAGCCAATCCAGTTGTGACCAGTTCTTACTGGGTAAAACTGGATTAAATTGGTTCTGAAAGGATACAGCTGGTTCAAACCAGTTCTGCCCGGTTCTAACTAAAACTGATGTGAAGCAAAATGATTCAAACTATTTAAGACCAGTTCTGACTCCAGAAAATCACTCAGGCCAGTTCCAAACCATTTCATTATAGAAAAATCCAGTTCAAACCTTTTATCCAGTTCAGAGTGACCCAACCGCTTTCAACCAGATATGATTAGATAAAAAATCAGTTCAAATATGTCCTGACCAGCTAAAACCAGTTGTCATAAGCTCAAACCTGTTCTTAGCAGTAAAAAAAGGTTCGGTTCAAATCCGTTCTGATCAGAGAAAATGGGGGGGAGGCAAAAACTTGTTCAAGCCAGCTCTGATTGTATAAAATTAGTTTGAAATGGTTCAGAGTGGTTCAAACAAGCTCAACCCAGCTCAACCCAGTTCAAACCTGCTCAAACCAGTTTCAACTGGTCCTAACCAGATGGAGCCACTTCAGACTGGGTAAAACCTGTTCAGACTGGTTTTGAACAAACCAATTCTGACCAAATAAACCTGGTTCTGGCAGAGAAAACCTGTTTTAGCTCTGTCTGGTTCAAACTGCTTCCAACCTTTCCTGACTAGATGAAATAGGTTGAAGCTGGTGTAAACTATTTTTGACTAGAGAAAACTGACTCATGCCATCTCTCACCAGTTCAAACCAGTTCTAACCAGATAAACTGTTTTAAGCTTGTTCTTGCTGAATAAAGTCAGTTTAAACAGATTCTGACCTGATATATCTTGTTCAAAGCAGTTTAAACAATTCTGACAGGTTCTGACTGGATAAAAGTTGTTCAAACTGGTTCTCAACGGGTCACACCTGTTCTCATTGTAGCAAACCAATTCAAACCAATTCTGTTCAATAAAACCTAGAGGTTAGGAAGTGCTATTAGCATCTAGTGAGTGGAGGTCTGAGAGGTGACTGCAACATATTAATATAGTTAATTTGTTACAGGGTAGCTCAGAGTGGACTGGGCCGCCTGTCTGTGGGGCCTCACCCATGCTCACAATTCGGTTATACTGCAGATACACACAAAAGGGTCAATTATGGGTTTATTTACAAAAGGGGAAAGGAACAGGAAACAACCCAGGGAAAGAGAGCAGAATACAAAGTAACTGGAATACCTTAGGACTAGGCTGACTGAACATACAGTCACGCCGTCAGGAGAGCTGCTTCCCGAGCGAGAGCGCGCGCGATGCAATCGCACCCTATTTATCCCCCAAATGTCCCAGAATTCCTGCTAGCTCCACCCTTGTGTCCTCTCAGTTCTCTCCCTGGTACTGCTAGGAATTGTAGTTTCCAATCACTGGAGTAGGGGGATAGTGTCCAGAAAGCTGGAGTAGGGGGTGGAGTCCATAGACTCTGCAGAGTTCCTTTAGGACATCCTTCCCCTTAACAAATTCTCTGACTGAAATCTGTGTTTAAACATACTCTTGACAGTTTTCTTGCCCTTCATCAGGGTCTCTCAACTTTGGTATTGTTGATATTTGTGCTAGATAATTCTTTGTTAGGTTGAGGGAAGTAGAGTGTTCCTGTCCTGTGAACTATTGATAGTTCGGTTGGAAATGCTGATGATTTAATATGGGGGTCTATTTTGTTTCCTTCCATCATTATTTAGTGGTGTTTGCTGTTCTGGGATAATTCTTTTCAATCAAAATCTTATATTCAAACCTTCAGTTTTGCAGAATAGCTTACCAATATTATGGTAAATATTTTGTGCCAATAACTTGATTGTTAACCATGACTTGACTGCTTAAAAAGAAAAAAATATTCTTTTTGTATCTCAATAAAATATTGTATCGCAACTGTAAAAAAAAATTTTTTAATAAGTTAAAAATGTATAAGCTTCCCAACTTGGATGGAGCTGGAAAAGATCATGCTTAGTGAGATAAGCCAGAAAGAGAAAGAAAAATACCGGATGGTTTCACTCATAGCAGGAGTATAAAGGACCAGGCAAGAAAATAACAAAAATAATGAACAACCATATACCAGAGACATTTTGTGGGGGTGGAGTGGGGAATGGGATCAAAAACGGGGGTGGGGAGGAGAGAAATGCACGGGATTATGGTGATGGCACACGGGTGATTTGGTGATGGGAAACCCGCGGGGATTACAATCAAGATGGAAAAAAAAATGTACATGGAAAAAAAAATGTACAAAATGATGTAAAAATAAACTTTTGTAATAATAAAAAAAATGTATAAGCTTCCTATATTTAGGCATTGTGTTTAGTGTTATGGTATGTACAATAAGACTCCCCTCCACCAAGATGGTTATGATTCTCAGAATCTTTGAATTATTATTTTCAAATGTGAAAGAGGCTTTGCAAATGTGATAGTGATTAAAGATTTTGACATGAGTTTTATATAAGTGGATCCAATCTAGTCACCCAAGTCCTTAAAAGTGGAGCATCTGGCCCTCCCTGGTGGCATAGCAGGCTAAAGCACAGCACTAAGAAGCTAAAGCCACTTCCACATGAGTTCAATCCCTGCCTCGGAGGTGATCCACATGGCACTGCAGACCTCTCCTGTCTCCCCCAATGCTCCCTTCCGCAGTGTACTTTGTTGATCTGCCTGTTCTGACTGTATCAATCAGGCAGTCTCCCCACTCTGTCTCTGGTGAATTCCCTCACTGGCTCTGCACCTCTGGCCTGAACCACAGTTCTGTATGCATAAATAAATAAATCTTTAAACAAAATGGAACATCTTCCTCAGCAGGAGTCAGACAGCATGAGAAGGACTGAGCTTGTAATATTTGACTGAAAATGAGGATGGGAGTCATTGACTCAAGAATATGGACACTTTCTAGAAACTATAAAGGATAAGGAAATGGAATCTTTCCAGAGTTTGCAGAAAGGAACATATCCCTACTGATATCCTGTTTAGTTCAGCCTCTTTTACCTGTGTGCCTATGCAACTGTAAGATAAAGCTAATCCATTACAGAAAACAATTATATGTACTATTTTGGCAATATAACTTTTTACTGGTAAAACCAGAAAATTAGTATTAATACTTTTGGTCAACTTTGATCAACTGTATGTTGAATGATAGAATTGGACTTAACGTTGAAATGCAAATGTTGGCTTATAATGATATAACCTGATAATAATGTTACCTCAATCAAAACTATTTTAAAAAGAAAAAGTTCTTAACTGTCTAACAAAAATCTTTATACAAAAAAAGTGTATCAACTATGAATAGCATGAAATAATCTATTATGAAACTTAGCAAAAAAAGTGTTACTTAAAACAAGCCTCCAGTACTAGGTCTAGCCAATATAAGATAGAGCTATTAAAAACCTGTGTGCACATTGGATTTTATCCAGTAATTACTACAGATGATGAGATAGTTTGGAATATGACATTTTTATTCACATGTTATGGCCCAAATGAGAACATCTGCCCAAAAGCATTATGGGCAGGCCATCTGCTGTTTGGCTAACACAACCTGCCTAACTAAAGAGAAATAAAATCCTCATAGTGATATGTACAAATGTCTATATCTATATTGCCACTAGCAAACCGAATAATGAATGTATGGCATTGTTCAATTTAACATTTGTTCTTTATGTCACTATTATTAGAGTATGTGTTTTATTTCTTACTTGATCACAAGATTTTTTTCTGAATAGTTCCCAGATGCATAATGGCAGGTAAGCAAGACAGACTGTAGCTAGGAAGATTCTCAATTGGATAATATATATACACACCATAAACAGTGTGACAGATTGCACTTTCAAAAATAGTCACAGATATCTTCCAGTTCACATATTCTTGCTTCTACAATATGACCATAAAGCTCCTTCAGTTAAGACTAGTGCCTGCATACACTCCCCTTAACTCTGAGCAAATATATGATGGCAGTGAGGGGAGTGCTATCACATGGTTTCTGATCACAAAGCTTTCACTTTGTTTAATGATACACTTGCAGTTGGAGACTTGAACTTAAATGAGGTTGTCATGCTATGAGGAAGTCAAATTGTTGGCAGAAAGAATGATGAGAGACAACATGGACCCCCAAACGTACACACTCTAAATGGGTTCTGTCATCTGCCACATATACCCAGAACATATTCTTAGTGTGTAAGGTCTACAATCGGAAATAACTTTAATATAATCAGTGCACAATAGAGAGAAGAAAAGAGAAAGAATACAGTTAAAATTGTTTCTCCAAGAAATACCCAAAGTAACCCACCCCTTTATGGGTAAATGCCCATCAAAACAGGATTGGCCCAAAGCAGGGTAACGGAGACCCCAAAGCCTACAACAAGTCTAAGGCATCTTCTGATCGGGACCCATAAGTAAGGGACAGAAGGGGCCAGGCAATTCTGGAAGGAAAAGAGCAGAGTCAAAATACAAGTCACAATAACGGTTGCCATTATCAGCTTCCTCACAGGTCTCTCACCGATATTTTTGTCTCTTCCAACTTTTCCTTCCATATCTTCCAGTTCTCATGTACAAGTCCAGGGTCGAGAAGTAAGCAAAGCTTCTCCTTCATATGTCTCTCTCTGCTCCATGTGTCTCCTCCAGGTCCTCTTTCCTACTTCTTTTTCTTCTTCTTTCCAGCCTTTTTCCAGTCTTCTAGCTTCTCAAGGCTGCTCAGTTCCACACTTTCTTGAAGGGTGCAAGGAATATAGAACCTCCACTTTCTATGGAATCACAATGTTATGAAAACACTCAGAGTGGCCAGGGATAGACACATCCATCAGCAATCCTAGACTTTGGATCCTGCCATCCCAGGGATCTCATATAAATGAACGAGTCATTAGATGACTTAATTTCAACTATCAAAGTTACAGAGCCCTCTCCAACTGTTGATTCTTTCTCTTGAAAGAATGATTATGGAACAGAGGCAGGTCATTTCCCTTTAAAATTTCTCGACCCACAAAACCATGAGGGTAATAGAAGAAGCTCATTTAATAGTATCAAGTTTGGGCTGGTTTGGTTCATGGCCATAGTTACTGGAACAAATGAACTAACCATGAACAAACATATTTTATTATGACGTTCATATTAAGTTTAACAGCAACAACAAATTGTGTGGTGTATTGAACTTCATTAATACTCTTCTGACCCAGAAAGCAGCCTTGAAAATTAGGTCCCTAAAATTTTGCTTTACCAATTATATGGGTGGTAATTCTTAATTGTATTTTATTATTTTATCAGCAATAGAAATGTATTTGTGGCAGTTCTGAGGATAAGATGTCCGGGATCAAGAATGAAAGTTCAAGATCAAGGCAAATTTTGTGTCTGGTTCATAAATACTACCTTTCTACTGTTTTTTTCACCTAACATAAGGAACAAGAAAGTTGTCACATATTTTATTATTAATTGTTTTTTAAATTTTTTAATGTTACTTTATTGAAGCAACATAGCCTTACAACAAGGTGTATGATCCAGATGTACAAGTTGACACTGTTATAGTGCAACCCAATGTGAACTGGGTTACCAGTCTGCAAGTCCTCACCCATGTGCTAATATTTTCAATTGTACTGTGGACATACACAGAACAGTTCAATAATGGGTTTACTTACAAGGGGAAAGGAAATGGAACAACCCAGGGAAAGAGAGAGAGAGAAAGAAAAAGACATAAATTAACTAGAGTGTCCTATCAGTTCTACTGACTTGGAACCCCAATAGCACACTGAAAGATGATCAAGAGCCCAAACGACCAGCTGCTGACCACGATGCCAAGGGAGAGAGAGAGAACAGCTGAGAATCACCAGGCCAAAAGACCCCTGAAGCCCACGTGTCTGGTTTTTATCCCAACTTGGCTGGTCAGCTCCGCCCTCAGGTCTCAAAGTGCTTCTCATTGGTATTGATGGGATTTGTAGTTCTAGTATCTGGGGTGGGGGTGGAGTCCATGAAACCTGTATCTGTTACAATACCTCTTCAGAGATACTAACTTAAAATTTCTTCTAAGAAGTAGAAATTTTGAAAAATAATAAAAATGTCTAACCCTCAATTTTAGGCTCATGTTAATTTTTAATTGGACCTACTTTTACTCTTTCAAAGATAATTTAATTGAAAATAAGTTGCCTTTTAGAATGTCTTTTTATCTGTATAAGGTTTTTAGCAGATCTCCTTGGTATAGTGATTCACTTTGGTTTCTCTCCCAGTGTTTAAGAAATATGGTAGGCCAAAGATTCTCCCTATGGCTCTCTGAGTATCTAACACTACAGACAGTTCATCAGTGTATGCTGTATATCACCTCTGACCTGACTGCAAATACTCTGATTTCATAATGTCTTTAAGTTACTTGGTATTAGGATTTACTTTAGTGACAGATGACCCTGAAACTTTAAGTCCATTTAGTACAAATGGCCTTAGGCTACTATTGCTTAGCAACTTAAGATAGACTCAAAAGGACTAGAATTGAATCCATAGACTTCTCCCAAGAATGATTTACTGAAGTCTAAATGCTTAGTGAGCTGGAACAATTCAAGATTAGATCATTGTTTCCACAGATGTCCTGGGTAAGAGCGACTACAAAAGACTGCTTTAGAACTAACTTCCTGACTGAAGTGTTCCTTCAGGACTCAGGCAAACTCAGTGGTGTTGTATTTACCTGACAAAGCTTCTTAAAGTTTTCCCTGTGTTTACCATATTTAAATTTAAATAATTCCTGGATGGAGGTAGGAACTATTTTCAATTGAAGGAAATTTGCAGAGTTAGTAAGGATAAACCTCTTGATCATGTTTCACAGTGGAAGAAGTTCAACATTCCTGACCTCTTGGCCCACCCTGTCACATGCTGTCTTGTAGAGAGGAACAGATAAGAAATTTTGTTGTTGGGTGATGACCTCAGTATATGCACAAGTACATAAATACTGAGCTCCTTCTTTTACAATGACAGGTTTTTCTAAGGGAAGGCTGGATACTTAGCAAACTTGGGGATTGTGACAGGGTAAATCCAATTTAATATCCTGTTCACTTGTGTCAAATTGATTGTTATATTGATCTCTTCAACCTGACTTTTATTCTCTCTCTCATTTGGTTCCAAATTTTGGTGACATGGACAGGATATATAGTTCCCACTAGTGACGAAAGGATGAATAAATACATGAATCTAATTCTCTACTACATGAAAATTCACAGTCCAGATTTATTGTCCCTCTCTATTCCCTGATTCCTTAACATTAAATCAAAGTTGTCCTGAAAGTCACCGTTATGTCCTGTATGTGCCTGTCTGTCACTGTCATCTTGTTGGAAGCTAAGAGCAGAAAATTTGGGAAGGAGGCATCATAAGACCAGAAACTGGTGCCACAGACTAGGAATTGGAGTTGAGAAGTAGAAATGATTAGCACAGTCACTAAATAAGCTTTAGAAAAGCCAAGTATCCACACTGTTGGTGGGGCTATGGAGTTTGAGGATAATGGTAAAAAAAAAAAAAAAAAATCAGTTGTTCTTTCAAAAGGGCCTGTCTACTTAGCAAACCAAATATAGAAAAAAAATCCTCAGGTAATAAACCTAGGAGCAGTTAATTTAACAACAATTCCACAAGGGGATTAATACCTCCCAAAGAGAAGGATACTACATCAGTGCAATTTCTGCACGGACAAGAGGCCGCTCTCCTGCACACTGTGGCTATGCAGTGTTTTCCCTCACCAACCTCTCCCTGTGTGAAGCAGCAGATGCAGTTCCCCTCCTAAGACTGTACACCTGTCACTGTGCAGGCTTCTCTTTTAGGAACCCTGTCCCTTTCAGGGATAGCTCTTTCTATATGCTTGTCTCTGTGTACGTATCCTTGACTTCCCTTCCCTTTTGATAATAAATCTGTTCTTTTGGATATAGCTAAATGTCTTTGCCTTGTGGGGAGATTCACCAAGGGAAACTAGCGATGTGTCACTGAAAGGAGGGCACACAGTTGAAACTTTTCTCAGAGGCAATCCAAGGACCCCACTATCTGAACCCAATGCCTCTCCAAACCGATATCTTAATCTGCTTGTCACATCAATCCTGAATACAATCTTTGCATATTTCCATCTACTTTCACTGGTTTGTCTATTTCTCTCAGAAAATTTAAGTCCACATCAATTCTCATTTTAAAATTCCTGAGCTATATACCACAAACAGATATTAATTCCTTTTAGGAAAGGAGGATATAATAAGCAGAATTCTAAAGATCTCCAATTTCCCTATCTCCTGATCATTCAATCAGACACTAATCTAACTACTGCTAAAAGGGACATTGCAGGTAGAATTAAGACTATTAATCAGGGCCCTCCCTGGTGGCACAGCGGGTTAAAGCACAGCACTGAGAAGTTAAAGTTACGTCAGCATGAGTTCGATCCCCGCCCCAGAGGTGACCCACATAGCACAGCAGACCTCTCCTGACCTGCCCGCTGCTCCCCTCAGCAGTATACATCATCAGTCAGCCTGTTCTGCTCCTCACTCTGTATCTGGTGAATCCTTTCACCACCCCTGCACCTCTGGCCTGTACCAGTTCTGTGTGCATAAATAAATAAATCTTAAAAAAAAAAAAAGGCTACATATTTAAAAAAAAAAAAGACTATTAATCAGCTAACATTAAATAGGGAATTTTCTTGGGTATACCCAGATAAACTCAGAATAGTCCTATGAGCTCTCAAAAGCATATGAAGAAGATGGAAGAGACTATCAGAGATATATATAGCAGAAGAGGGAGATAGAGAGAGCTGAGACAAAAGAGAGGTCAGAGATTTGGAAAATGAGATTGACTCAATCTACCTTTATGTGTAAAGATGGAGGACAGTAGCCATGAGCCAAGAAATTTGGCAGTTATTAGAAGCCATTGACCCCAGTCAATGGCCAACAATGAAATGATCACCTCAGTCACACAGTCACATGTAACAGATTCTTGCCAACATTCTAAATGAGCTTGAGAAATGTCTCTATCTTCAGAGCCTCCAGAAAGGAGTTCAGCCCTGTTGACACCTTGATTTTGGCCTTATGAAGCCCAGACTAGGGAAATGACCAGCCAAACTGTGCTTGTACTTCCAGCCTACTAAATTTTCATATAAATGAAGCCACCACATTTGTGGTGATATGTTATAGCTATGAAAGAAAACTCATAAGAGATTACTGCCGGAAAAATAATTGATCAGTTATATGTAGGCTGCTATATTTTGAATGGAATTATTTAATAAGATAAACTTAGAAATCTCCATGGGATACTAAGACCAGAATATAAACAATGAACATCATCATTGTTGATGGTGGTGGGTAGTCCTTCTTTTACATTTTTGTCAGAAGATTTATTAGAAATGTCATAATTATAGCAACTTTAATATGAATATGTTCATCAGCTAGGCAAAATGATCACCAATATCCACCCCATGCCTTCTGTATTCTATATAATCCTTCCTCTTGATTTTACATGGGGACATGATAGGGTAGTTTTTTGTTGATTATGTTGTAACATATAAGACTCATCATAGCAGACTGGAGAGAATTTCCTGCTGGCTTTATAAATAAATCACCAGGTTTTGACAGGGTCACATGACTAGGACCTGAGGAAGGCCTTCACAAACTAACAGCAATCCCTGATCTGTAGATAGTAATTAAATAGGGTCTTCTGTTCCATAATTCCAAGGAACAGAATTCTGCCAATAATCTTAATGTGTTCCAAATGAGGACCCAGCCCCAAGTTAATTTCAGTCTAGTGAGACCCTAAAGAGAGACTCAGTTGAGCAACATTCAGTATTTGCAGCTGAGAACTGGTGATAATAAGTAGGTGTGTTTGTAGAGGTGACTCATTAAACCATAATATAAAATATAAAACTAATATAGAATTGCTCTTTTCATCCAAGCCTATCATTTTACAGCTAAAGCTATAGAGGGTAATCACCCTGCAGAGACAAGGTCACTGTTAGGTTGGAGAGCTGCAACTAAAATCCAAGTTCTGGTTTTATGCCTCCATGCACAGCTGTCATCCATTGAGTGAATTACTTGCGTGTTCTAATCCATTCTACAATTGATTTTATAAACTCTCGCTTAAGTAATTACTATACTATGAAACTGTAAGTTACATATCCACAATCACATACATACAGAAAACATGCATATGACTGCATATATATACCATGTTATTCTACTTCACCAGTGCCCATCAACTCAGAACATGCAGTGGCATAAACATTTATAAGATAAGTGTAATTCTGCAGCATTTAAAGTTTTCTGAGCATGTATAATTAATTTTATATCCTTATGACGATATAAATTACCACATAAAAGCTTCAGACTGCTCTTGCCTATTTTGCTTACTTAGGGCAAAGCAGCTCAGGATAGTTGACAGACTAGACCTAACCTGTAGTTGAAAGACTAGACCTAACCTGTAGTTTAAAAGCAAAGAAGAATCCTTCTGTAAGCAGACATAGGAGATTCTTTCTCAAAACAGAACTTCAAATTTTTGATAAATATTTGATAAACGGGTCTGAGATCTCTATGACACTTCTGACTTAACACACTCATGCTCCAAGAGCAACTGTGTGTGCATCCAAGAACAGTCTCCTTCCACAGCATTTAGCATAAGGAATATCTATGAGAGGAAGTTCCACACACTGCCAGACACACTTTCTAAAACTGACTGTGTCTGCCAATCATTACTAGATGGAATAACAATTCGAAAAGCAAAAGAACAATTCATCTGAAAAGCACAGGTTTGCTCTTCTTATTTTTGGCTTCAAATGTCATTAAAGCTAAATCCAAAATTTGACTCTCAGGCCTATGTTTTACTTTTACAAATCAGGAAGAAATTAAACAGGACAGGAAAATAAACTCAAACAGAATGTTCAGCAAAGAAAATGTAAATTCTCAGAAGGCCAGCTATTAAGGGCAAAATTACTCATTCCAAGCAAAAGGGCCTGTTTTCAAAATAAATCAGTATCTTTTTTCCCATGATTAACAAGTGTGTGTGCTGGGGGAGAGGGTTCTTCCAGAGCATTTCCTTTGACAGTCAAAATTTTGAATTAAGATATAAACTTCCTGTAGAAATTTACATTTGAATATTGATAGTAAATGGAAAGGCAAAGATATTTCTAGTATCTTTCAGTAATTGAAAAACTTCCTATTAACCTAGAACTAAACTGTTTAGTTGTATGGAGTTTTAAGATAGAATGAGATGTGTGTAGTGTAATCATAGAGAAAGAAATTCATATAAATATGAACATTTAAAGACTGACTTATGTGACCTCACACCTCATAAAAGTCTCAATATACAGATGTACTGTATCTATTTTCCAGTGAAAGAAACTATTTGCATGTGTTTAAGTACAATAAACCTCTGTAACATCTATAAATTCTCTGTAAAACCCAACTATTAAATTTTATTCTATCATTTCTTTTAAATCTTAGAAAAATATTCTCCTATATGTTTAAAAAAAAAAACTTATTAGATGGCATTGGTACATTCCCGAAGAGATCTTGAAAATATTTATTTTGTAATATCTTTTAGAATGATAACTTATTTAAGGTACTTACAATTTGCATGAGATTTTTAAATTAGGTTTCCAGAAATATAAGATTATTTTGTTATGGGTTTTGAAACAAGTTAAAAATGTTTATTGTTAAATATAAAAATGTTCCCAATAAATGGTATCCATTTGTGTCAAAGATGCGTCACTATGATGAGTTAATTTAAATTAGTACAAATCATCAGAATTATCAGCTATCATGTTATGGTAAATATGATCATCACATCTTCATAATAAAAGCTGTCCAACCGATTTACTTTTCCTGTATGGCCTTTTCTTGCAAAATATCAATAGTACTAGTAGTCTCCAACAAATTTCCCTTTATGTTTCAATGTTGAGAAATTGGATTACAATATTAAGTGTGACATAAAGGTATGGAATCGCACCAAGAGCCTGCTAGCGTAGTCTAGTGTGACTCCTCCCCAAATGGGATGGACCCCTATTCCTAACACATTCGCTAATAAAAGGGGAAACTTGCAGCCCTAATCAATTATGACTCATCACCGGAAGCCCAGAAGGAGCCAATTCCCAATTCATATCTACATCAACCTAACACTGGAAAAAACACTTGAGTTTCAGAAAGGAAGATGAAGGGAGAAACTATTAGATAAGCCAGGGGTCAGCAAATTGCAGTCCCACTCTTATTTATACATTGTCTGTGACTCACACTTCAATAGCATGGTTTAGTAAATGTGGCAGAATTGTATGGCCTACAAAATCAGAAATATTTATTTACTTCCTGGCCCTTGGCAGAAAATGTTTGCTAATTCCTAAGATAAGGAATTCAGTAGGATCTTCCATAATTTATATGCCATAAACCAAAAAATTTTAGAACTCTCTACTATAATTACAATAAGAAAAAAATGTAAGATTATGCCTACAGTCTCATAGAAAGAATGCTTACTGCTTCAGAAACTTCCATTGAGCAGATTTAGTCAGCTTTTGTTCACTACTATACAGAGATGAGGTTTGGGGCCACAACTGGAAATAGAGAAAACTGGACAGGAGCCCCACAACTGGCATTTGGGGAACAGAGAGGATGTGGGAGGTTCTAGCTTCTTGGAGATGTGGAAGATTCTAGTTTTCTCTAATATGACAGCTTTCAGAGAACAGTTTTTGAACCTTCAAAATAGGCATGCCTCGTTTTTGTATTCCATGCCCAAACCAAAGCATCATGCTAACAAAGCATACACTTCCCAGAGATTTTTAAGTTCAAATACAGGAGTGAGAAGAAATCAAACAAGCTAGCAATATAGCCCCTGAGAATAGTGATACATTTAAAACATATCAAAATTATGTTCCAGTGGTTAGAACATGAAGCTCCTTTCCCTTTGCCAAGCAGAGTACATCAAGCCAAGAAGGTGAAGCTAAAAGGATCAGAGAAAGATTGGAAAACCTTATGAGTGACTTTTATTGCTCTTCCAAGTTCCCAAAACACTAGCAAATGGAGAAGGCAGACATTTCAGTTTTGATCAAAATAACATTACTCTGAAACGCTAGGAAAGCCAACACGCTGGATGTAATTTTTGAGAAGCTTGTAAAGAGTAGATTCCAAAACACCCCTCTTTACAATATGTAATACTAACAGAAAATAAGAAAATGACTTGGATTAATGGTTTCTCTTGATATAAAAGAGACCAGAGATGTACACAAACAATATGTGCAGTTGATGCAGTAGTCGAATTTCATTACCATTTTTAGTGGTAATGCACATTTTTCCTCATATGCACAGGAGTCTTAACTCAATGTGCTCAGTTACTCAGATACAATCACAACTCTGAGTATTGGGTTAGAGGCATGAGAGCTATGGCACATGTGTGTGCATGCACATGTATGTAAAACTTGCTCAGTGATTGACAGAATCATTGCAAAATGAAAGGAAACTAAACATCTGGTTTCTTTGATCAACAAACACTCTCAAACCAGATTCTCAAGCTGTAAACTTCTAAGATTTTTTTATGGAGCTTTAGAAACACAATGATGCATTTCATAAAACTTGGCAGAAGGCCACACATTCCTTCTTGAATATATCAAAACTGAGTGAAATAGTTTCTTGTCTCACTGTAACATTTCTCCTCTGTTTTCTGCTACAGAACCAAGCTTTAGGAAAAATCAACTTTAGATGTCTGTCACTCAATCTTTTCACTTATTAGTTTAGATGAACTCAACATCATATTAAATGTGTCTTTCTAATAAAGAACAGTTTACTGTTTTACAGTATTCTACTTCATGGACTTAAATATCTTCCCTTAAATTACAACATGTATCCAATCGTAAATTAAAGTAGGTTTTTATCAAGATAAACATCAGTTTAAGTTACTATAAAGACCAGGTGAATTGAAGAAAGTATATGTAATTGGCATGTAAATAATTATTTTCAAACCTTTAAAATCACAATTTTTCATTTAAAAACAACAGTATTTTGAATCTTTACTATGTCAAGGTGACACTAAACATAACTTGATTTCTCTAAAGCTTTTTCTCTTTTCAATCACAGAATTCCTCAGTCTTTTCCTCCTAAAACTCACTGACCTGCCTCCTGAAGCCAATAATACTGTAGAAAGAAAAAGAAAAATGTCTTCATACATTGGAGAGTTACATTTTCTTCCTAGTCCAGAGAAGGAAGAGTTGAAAAGATTAAATATTTTAAACAATAGTATCTCATGCTGTTATCTATAGTAAACTTTGCAGCAGAACAGGGAATTATGAAAGCTTGTTGTAGGACAGGACATATAAGTGGGATCCCTATGGTCCATGTGTGAAATGAAATCACTCTAAATTAAGCACTTCCTGAAATTGCTTTGCATGATGTGGACTAGAAATCATTGCATGAGACAAAGACACAGGTTCAGAGCAAACCTATTCCAGAGTGAACGTGACCTTAAGGTTAGCTGCATGTGTAAAATGAAGAGCTAACTGCATAAGCTACACTAATGCTTCTAATGGTAAAACTAAATTGTTGTATTGTTTTATGTTAGCGATCTATGTTCCACATCATACAGCTGTTCGTTAAACTAAGAGCTTCACAGGAAAACTTCTTAAGTCGTACAATGCAATGCGATAGTTACCAAATATGAGAAATTACCTTCACTTTTATCAGATAATGCTGGTGTTATTCACCCAATGATCCCAAGAATTTAAAATCAAAAAATTTTTATGTAGAAAAGATATATCCAGCCTCAGCTATTACTGTTTAAGCAGAGATAATATATTGACTAGATATATTGACCAGATGCAACTAATGAAAGTAAATTTCTTTCAGATAAATGTGGATAGCTATCAAATCACTAAATCACATCTGCAAATTCTGACAATCTTCATTATGTTTTTGTCTCAGTTTAGTAATATAGGCTTTGTTAGAAAATTCATAGCATGGTAACAGCACAATATAAAAAGAAAGGAGGGGAGAAATATTTGATTGTATTGAACAAATATTGTACATCTAATTGAGTAAGAGACTGGTTTAATTAATATTCACAAGTCAGAGTAATTTTTTGTAAATTAGAATGCTATATAAATATTTCTCAGCCTTTTGACTAAGGTCAAGTGTAGAATTCTGTTATCTGGAAACATCTTTGTAAGATGCCCCAGTACCCAATTAATACCCAAATAAATACACATCAAGCAATAATTACACCCAACTAGTTTGTAACATTTAAAATGTTCTAAGCATCATGCTAAGTCATTCATAAATTTGAATTTATTTTATCTCAAAACAATACTAAGGTTTAGGAGTTAATATTATCATCTTATACGTAAAGACAAAGAGACATATTGTGGCTTGAGTAACCAAAGACAGTTATATTTGGGGAACTAAGGCCATAAAAATTCTAAATGAATATTCATTTGCAACACTACCCATTGGTAGTAATAGATAAGGAAGTCATCTCTCTGTATGGAAAGCAATACTAACTATAAAAAACTAAAGTCATACAATTTCTCCATTCCTTGTAACATTGAAGATGTTTGACAAATACATGTTGGAGAAATATTAGATATTAAAGGAAAAAAGATCAATTGATATAAACATTTCAAATAATTATGTACTTGACCACAGACCCTCTTGACAGCTCAATATGCATGGAGTAGCCTAGGAGTGCTTAACTTGGAAAATGTGATCCTAGCACTTAGTGCCTTGACAAATATTGCATTTATGTAACTATCAATTCATTTATAGTGTTTTCCCCTAGGGTTTAGTAAAAGTCAATCAGTACTACCCCCTGAAAGCCAAAACAAATATGGAATGAAAGATGGGTAAATTAATTGAGTTGTCAGAATTGCTGAATCTTTGGTTTTCAGTAGAATCTTAGCTAGAGCTCAGCCATGTTTTTATCCCGTTCTTAAATATATTTATACTGGGTACCTAAAACCTTAGGAATGTTTGCTTTTGAGCAACCCTAGTGGAGAAGTGCATGAAACACTTAAGTATTCCATAGTCATCAAATGAGGTCCTGATCAATCAGCCAGCTGTGTTTACCACACGCTGACCTAGGCATTCAGCCAGCTATCCCTGCATATATTTGTCAGAAAATCATGTAACACCTGATGATTCTCCTAGCAGATCTGCATACACATTTAATAAGAAAAGATCAATTGAACACCAGGGAACTCCAGATTTGGACTTTCTTGCAACAGAAACTCCAAAGGAAGTAGACACAAAGTGATTTCATAGGGTGAAACAGGGTGGATTTACATGATTTCTGATCTGTATTCTTTCAAGGACAGAAACAGACTTAATACTGCATCTTGAAATAAATGGTAAAATGACTCTTACCAAATTTTCACAGAATAGTTGTATTATTAAGAACACCAACTTACTACTTCATAGTAAAAGATAATGTACACATCCCTTCCGACATTTACAGCCAACAACTGGATTGGTAGGTGTACTGACAGCACAGAATGAAAGCAACATTCAATGATCAACAGGGAGAATGCCTTACTTAACACATGCTGAGACTTCCCACAATAAAGAACACTGTTCATGAACACGCTAAATTTCCCAAATGTGGAGTCTGTCTTCTTAAATCATACTGGGTCTGAACATTTAAACTTTGTTTCTCTGAAAGAATTTATGCATGTCAATGCATTCTTCCTTTGACTATGCTTTTCTAAGTAGGCCAATGAGTAGATTTCTATTATCACTACATTTTGATTTCTTGTTTTACTTCCAAAAGGAAACATATTTCTATTATCTTCAAGTTCTTTAGAGGCACCTTCCTGTAACCCTCATTACTCATTTCCTCTATATGGAATGATTGAAAAATAAGGTTGGAGAGTTTTCAGTAAAGCCCAGGTCACTTCACAGTAGATCAATAAGGCCTTGGCAGTTTCCCGCATAGCTTCCATGTAGGCTAGTCAGAGTCAATATAACTTCTCGAATAATTCCAATTTTCAATAACAATTTATTTCGTTGGCTAATATTTCTGTCTCTGGTCTAAAATTATGTTTCTCCTGGGCCCTGCTGGTGGTGCCAAGGGTTAAAGTGCAGCACTATGAAGCTGTCCACAGTCATTGCAGCACGAGTTTGATCCCCGGCAAGGGAGGTGATCTATATGGCACAGCAGACCTCTCCTGTCTCATCCACTGCTCCCCTCAGCAGTGTATTTCTGTCAATCCTCCTGTTCTGCTCCCCACTCTGTCTCTGGTGAATCCTCTCACCACCCCCGAACCTCTGGCCTGTACCTCAGTTCTGTATTTATAAATAAATTTTCTTTTTAAAAAGAAAATGCTCAAAAAAAAGAAAAGAAAATGTTCATTTCCAAATTGGATCAATACAGTAATTCAATGGAAAGAAATGGTATTTACTGCCTAGCTCACATTGTATTTAATGTAATATGAAGCAAAACATATATAGGTCTTCATGTTAAAATTCACGATTTTAAATTTGAGGAAAGTGTTTCAAGACAGCAATGTTACTAAATAGGTGGACATTTATTAAATTATTATAGCTCCAAAAGTACCATTCATAATGAAACATGATCAAGGAACATACTTAAGTTTCCTTTTCCTCTTCGATTCACCTCAGGTTTCTTAGTTCAATGCTGTTTACTGCTTCATCAATGAAAATTCAAAATTACATTTAGAAATCATATATTTACTTAGCAACATATATTTATTAACATTCCCTAGACAGTTTCAATCATTTGGTACTTAAAACCATGCAATAAATTTCTTGTGAATAAAGTTGATATGTGAGTTATATTAGTATATTTTTTGAAGCTTAATATATTGCCTCACACAAAAGACAATTCACTTCTTAAATGATTTAATTAGTTTCATATCTTTGATGTTAAGAAACTTTGGCATTGGTACATAAACAAAATCCACCTTTGTACTTCAACACACCCACAAATCCTTACCAATTTTCCACTGATGTGACCAACTTTTCTCATTACTAAAGAACAAAAATATGGATCATTTGAACTAAGAAGAATTCCTCCTGGTCTCATTTTGACTTTGTATTTCTAACTTTTCCTACACCCAGAATTTTCATATCCTAGAACAAGCAGTGATACACCTTTATAAAATGGATCTACAATGAATCTATAAGGACCCTTACAATGTCATGAGTTATGGGGAAAAGGAAATATTGGCAATCCATTGAGTAAGACAAATAGTAAAAAGTGAGACATTAGAAGGGTTATATGTTTGCCCTACATAAAATGATAAGCACATAGAAAGATAGCAATCCTGAGTTTACTGTTGTCCCCTGGGTATACAGTAAAAGCCTTAAGCCTTAAGCATTATAAAGTTTCCCTTATTGTATAAGAAATTGATAGAGACTTAAAGAGGCTAAATAATTATCCAAAAGTTAAGCTGCTAATGATCCATGCCTTCAAATTCTTCAGTTCCTTTTTAATCTTTCTCACCTACCCTTAGATCACAGAAGCATGTTGTGAGTGAATGAGCTACAAAACAGATGTTCTCTTCCTAGAAATCTAGCCATGTTTACAAAATGAGTCTGGGAAGTCAGGGATGAGAGACATTTACTTACAGTTTGCTTCTGTGAATTTAAGAGGGAGCCAGTGCAATAAGATTAAAAAGCTGGAAAGAGATTAGGACAGATAATACAATTAGATAACAAAGGTTTTTTTTAGCACCACAATCCTTGTGATAGTTCCTGTGCTCCCAAGTATTTAGATTCGTTAAATACTGTCCCCACTCCTGCTCACTTATTATCCTAGCAATTCAAAATTCCAGGATATTATTATTTTAAAAATTAGTTAGGAAATACAATTTTAAAAAAATACCGTGTAGTACACATAGCAAATATTTAACACGTAGCCTAGAATACACATTGAAATTTCTTAGTTTAGATGGGTAATTTGTTGTCATTACCCATCATTTATATTTAGTTTTCTCAGTGGTTATACAAAACCAAGTGTACCAGGCTATAACATCCCAGCTTTCCTAGGATCCACTGCACGAAATGAATCTTGGATGTAGCCAAAAGGTCATGTTCAGCTCTGAGATGAGCCGTTAGCTGTTGCATCACTTTTCCATTGGTTCAGTCTCTGCTCCCAGATTCCTTGGACTCTGAACCCTCCTGTCACAAATGCCAGGAATAAATTTATACTACATAACTCCACAACAGCAGTCCAAAGGAAGGGACAATAGAACTGTCATTGAGCATTGACATTTGCTTTTTCATTTTCTATCTTTCAGGGTTGGGGGAGATGGCAGCACAGGGAGGAGACTTGGAATCAATTTCTCCGACTGTAGATTCTCCAGTGATCTTACATGCTATTCAGTTGGTTGTTCTTTGCATATATTCTCTATATCCTATCCATATATCACAATCCAATTGTACTTGCAATTTCCAAATAGCAGATCCTATATACACCACAGAATGAATTCTACTATCTTAATATACAGTCAAATGATTGCAATGGACATAGTTTTTATTTGGGTATAAACACATTCACATATACATATATTTGCATATTTATTCATAGGCCTGTACATATACTCACACACATATGCAACAGTCTAGTTGTAACACTATTTATTATTGTGTTCCATGAAATAACATTAAAGAGAACAAAACAAAATATTACCAAAACTACTTGTTTACTTTTTCATTTCTACTGCAACTGCACTTATGTCCATCCATGCCTGTATCTGCAATTGCAAACCCTGCACAAAACAATTAGGCATCAGCTCCTATTTGATATATTCCTAGGTCTTGGCAGAGAGCATTTCATCAGAGATGAACTGCACTAATGCAATCACCAGAATTAAAGCAGTTAAGAGAATGCAACTGCTTGCCAAGAAACTCTGCTGCATTGTGCTCTCGTTCACTTGCTATTCCAGAAAGTATGTAACTAGTACTAATAAGTTGCTGGCTGCAATTCCAGAAAGAGCAGCAGGAAGAGAAATGCTGACCTCGGTACATTTGTCCTCACTTTACAATCCATGAAATTCTCACTGATTGATCTACAAGGCAATGCATCCATCCATTCCATTACTGTTCTTTCCAAGAGCCTTTTAGGAACTTGCAAAATCAATATAATTCAGTAAATAAAATGAAATCTCCATCAATATGACTATAAATATAATAACAGAAAAAGTTGTCATATTTTAACTAATAGTTATTTAAACCATAATCCATGGGGGAAGGGACAGTGGTGAATTGATTTATCATCATAATTCAATTTTACTTCAAGGAAATAACATAATTACTCAAAAGTAATATGCTAAGTATTATATTAATTGAAGTTTAATTAAAGCTTTTTAAGGTTTCACATTTTAAACTAAAAGTGTATCAAAACATTTTGGACTTATATGTGATAAAATATCAAATATATATAAAGATACAGAATGAATTGAGTAAACTTATTTTTCAGTGTAAAATACAGTAAGGGACATTTATTTCAATTGATTATAATTCTAGAATTATTACAAAAAAGGGCAAAAATTATTCACAATATAAATTGTTGTGCACATGGGGAAATGATTTATTTTAATGAAGTTGAAAAACAAAGTGTTTTTTATAGGAAAGACAACACTAAGCCTGAAATTTATCTTGTTCATTTGTAACTTCTTAGAAGAATTATTTGTTGTTGAGGATTTGTATTTAAATTCTCAGAGGTGCACTGAATTTTTGACATTTTATTTAACAAGAAAGCATTCTACCTGTGTATAAACATAAAGATCCACATGGTGTGAATAATAGAGCTCAATGAACTTACACACAGCACCCTACTGGGACAGAAATGGCTCCTGAATGAACCTTTTCTCTCAGTAAGACTGCCCCCCCCCAGGTATATAAGAAAGGAACAGACACATAAGGTGCCTCTACTCTCTCATGCCCCCTTTCTCTCTCTGCCAGTTTTTTACTGTAACATGCTTATATTTTTCAGGCGCTACTATCATTTATTTCAGAGGCTGCCAACTTTAATGAGGAAGGTTGTTAATGGATCTTCTTAGATTTAGAAAGTTAGTCACAGGGCCAAAAATAGGATAAAGCTTGAAAGTAAAATTGCCCTGCAGAATAAAGAATTTAGGATTTGAGGGAAATAACAAGTTAAAAAGAAAGATCTTGAAAATTTGAGTGGATTTTTAGAGACAGGTAGGCAGACATAAAGACAATGATAATATTGGCTGTGCTTCTTTCTCATCCATTGTCTTACATCTTTCAATTTTAAAATGCTGATAAAATTGTATTTTTAATCAATATTTTTAGAAAAGGGAAATAATGAATAAAAAACTGAATGGATAGACAAAAAACAATCCTAGGCAATGATGGAAAGGTAAATAAATAAGAATTTAATAGAGGAATTCAAAATTAGAGGTGTCAGAAATAATAGACAGGTGCTATTTCACACTGGATATGGAAAATGGATTTTAGCCATTTTAAGTGGATATTAAAGGAAGACTTGGTGCTACTCTGTCATTCATATTTAGTACTAGCTAGAGGTTTTACCCACAAACCACCTCTGAATTATCAAAACCGATCATTTAGTGTAATTCAGATAGGAAATGAGATGAGCAGAAAATATTTTCTCTGTATCTTACTATAAGTGGCATTTAGATTTCAAATAAAGCACATCTGCTTGGGTTTCCACACTGATGTAGTGCACAGCGTGCCTGTCTTAGCTCTGGCTGCTCTAACAAAAGACTATAAACAGGGGGTTTATGCAAAGACGTTTATTACTCGTTATTCTGGAGGCTGCAAAGTTTCAGACGGCATTGGTTGGTTCTGGTGAAAATTTTCTTCCTGATTTGTAGTTGGCCATCTTCTCTGTGTCCTCACATGTCAGAGAGAGAAGCAGCAAACTCTCTGATGTCTCATCTAAGTGTAACCCTCACCTGAGTGTAATCACGTCCTAAACTCCCATCCTAAACTCCCATCCTCCAAATACCAGCACTCTGGGATTAAGGCATTTGGCGTGAAGGGAAAACAATTTCACAGCAGTGCTTCATAGCAAACACTACATACATAAACACACACTCACACACATATCCCTCTGCGTATGCTTATATATATGTTTTACAAATAAATATCGGAGTATATGTATGTGTTTGTGTGTGTGTGTTTATGTAATCCCACTTTTTTTTTTTTAAGATTTATTTGTGCATACAGAACTGGGATACAGAGCAGAGGTGCAGAAGCGGTGAGAGGTTTCACCAGAGACAGAGTGGGGAGCAGAACAGGCAGATCCACGAAGTACACTGCTAAGGGGAGCAGTAGGCGGGTCAAGAGCAGTCTGCAGCGCAATGTGGATCACCTACAGGCAGGCGGGGATCGAACTCATAGGGCAGTGGCTTTAGCTCTCAGTACTGTTTTTAGCCCGCTGCACCACCAGGGAGGGTCAATCCCACTTCTTTATTGAGGGTATCTGCAGCTCTGTAAATTGTCTGTGAACACATCACAGATCTTACCCTTTGCCCTGCAGCATATGTGCACAAACATACACCTTTACAGACAAGGGATAAATTAGTAAGTGAAAATGTAACTTGTAACACGCTCTGGGAAAATGTTCATACCTCCAGGTAAAATACTCAAAAGTGGCTTTTTTTAGGGTGGTGATTATTATTCATCTGAAATGGTTTTCCCTATCTCTAGGTAGTATAGTACCTCAAAAATGTTTTAATATTTCTGGATATCTATATATCTAGATCTAGAGATATAACACTGAACCTGGATGATTAACAAACTCCTTGTGAGTCAACCTCATAGTGGTGCTTAGCTATTTTGAGCAAAACATAGTATTCCTGAGAAATCAAAGTAATGTAATATTGCTTGCTTCTTTTCTATGATGTTGGAGGTTCTAGAGTTGATTATGTTTGTGTTAGTTAACATACAAAGGAGATATGCTTTAAGTCATATTTTTAGAAATTCTTATTCCTTCCTTCCTTCATTAATTCATCCATTCAACAAACACTTCTTGAATGTTTACTTTGTCTTGATTAATCTACAAGGTACAGGAAAGACAATATGAATGAGTGAGATCAGTTCTCAGTATTTGACCTTGTAGAGAAATAACCCACTTTAACAGAGTAGTACTGTGTACCACGATAAAAGTAGACTGAACTGCTGCGACATCTGAGAAGATTGCAATTTAGAAAACTCCTCCATGACTGAGAACCCTGATGTGATGTGAGAGAAGGAATTAGCCAGATGAAGAAGTGGGAGACAAGTGAGCACATTCAGGGGTAACACAATAGTCTATCCATTGGGAATGGAAGAAGATAACGAGGTATAGTCTTGGGTAACTCCAAACCTCAACAAGATCAGCTGAGTTTTGTGCTTTAAAATGAAGTTAACAATACTACATAGGTTTCCAGTATAGTTTCTCACCTCAGCCACTGTATGTGTCACATCATACCCACTGCCAAATATCCATTCACCAACCAAAAACAACCCTTGTGCCCTCTTCATGAAGTTCACTCCTTCCCCTGTGATAACTGCCATTCTGGTGTCAGAGTCTAAGGATCTGTTTCTATCTTGTTTATTCATTCATTTTGTTTCTTTATATTCCACAAAAGAATGAAATCATACAGTATTTTTCTTTTTCTTTCTGATTTTACTTACAAGATCTCTTCAAGTCCATCCATCTTGTCACAAATGGTACAATTTCATCTTTTTAGGGTTGACAAGATTTCCATTGTGTGTATAAACCACATCTTTATCCATTCATGGGATGTCAGGCACTTGGGTTTTTTCCATATTTTGGATATGGTAGATATTACCATACTGAACATAGGGATAAATGCTTTTGCCTGTTATTTATTTATTGAGATTCACAAAAGTATAAAACATTAAGAGCTTATTGTAAGGAATACTTAGGTGTTTGAAATAGCTGGAACTGAGAGGACATGTATGAAAATGGTAGGAAATTAAACTAATAGAATTGGCAGAACAAAATTGTAAACTTGATTAAATGAAACCTAAGTGTAAAGGGATAAAATGGAACTTTCCTCTTTGATAAGGATAAAAGACACTAATCACAATTGGCACTATCACACCTCAGTAAGAGAGAGAGAGAAAAAAATGCTATCTACTTAGAGTAAGTGCAGTTCTTATTATGCAAGGGTGGCATAGTGAGTCAAGAAAAAACATTTTCTTAATTGAATTTTTTTCCCATTTAAAATTTTACCTGATATGTTTATTTCTTAAGTAGCCTGGTAAAAATGGACAGTGACAGACAGACCTGGAATTAGTGGTCTTTCCCATTCACTATAGAGTACATGATTGTGCCTCCCCAAAATTCATATGTTCACATCCTAACCCTTATTATAATTATATAAGAATTTGGAGCCCTGGGAAGTGATTAGGCTGTGAAATTGAAGTTTCGTTAGTATCAGCACATCTAGTAAAGAAAACGGGGAGAGCCTCCTCCCCCAACACCCCTTTTTCAACATGTAACAACCCAGGGGAAAGAATGGTTGACTATGCACCAGGAAGTAGATCTTCACCATAATTGATACTTCTTCTGTCTTGTCCAGTCTTTGTCTTTGAAGGAGATATTATCTTCATTTTTCTGTTTTCTATAGTAGAAGAAAACATCTTTTACTATAAAAATGTTCAAAAATAATATCCAGAATGAAGGCTCATACAAGATATATAGAGTTACATGAAAAATTGTATGTGTGTTTACTTGTGCATTTTTATCCAATTACTTCATAATTTTTAGTGTTTAATTCTTTAATCCATATAGATGCTAACTTTACATAAGGTTCACAGGTGATATTTTGTCACATATAGCAGAAGCATCCTAAAAGAAACAAAGTGAACTGTTATATAATTATGTATCTGTGTGCATTTATAGGTATGGGCAGGAGACCAGGAATGATGACATTATACCTATAGACAGTGGACTAGGAGTCAATATTCTCCAAGTAATGCTGAAGTTACAAATCAAATAATCCCAAATCTTGGGCCCTCCCTGGTAGAACAGTGGATTAAAGTACAGCACTAAAAGCTAAAGCATGATTTAGATCCCATCCCTGAAGGTGAACCACATGGCGCAACAGACCTCTCCTGACCTGCCCACTGCTCCCCTCAGCTGTGTACTTCATCTATCTTTCTGTTCTGCTCCCCGCTCTGTCTCTGGTGAATCCTCTCACCGCCCCACACCTCTGGCCTGTACTCCAGTTCTGTATGCAAGTATTATAAATCTTTTAAAAAAATAAATTTTGATGGCTCTCTCAGCTGTGCCAGGCCTGCCATGGCTCTGTTCCACATTTCAAAACATAAATTGAAAAAATATCCACTACCTCAATATAGGTTTCTCATAGCAAAGAAGAAAAGACCAATCAGAAAGCCACACAGCAAAGAAAAAAAGACCAATCACAAAGCCACAAAATGCCCCTTAAAAGAACAATTGTAGCTATGTACAAAGGTAGAGAAAAGTTAGGATGAATCCTACCAGCTACCTAACTATGTGAATGACAGTGAGCATGAGGAATTAAAATAAAAACAATAATACCAACATTTACTGAGCACATCAATTGTGCTGGACACATATTAAGAGCTTTATAACTATGCAATTTAATATTTAAAATAACCTCTTAACATGTTTCTTTTATTGCCTCTTTACAAATGAGAAAGTTCAAGTCAACAAATTAAACGCCTGGGATATTTACTATCTATTATAGACACAATCACATGAAAAGGAAACCAAAGCCAAAAAACAAATTAGAGTCAGAGTATCAATGTGTTCCCTGTTCTATCTCCTTGCTGCAGTGAAAACCTGTGTGAAGAAAGAAACTCCTTGGCTTTCCAAAATGCTTGATTATAAAGACTTCTGTCATAGACATATAGGCTGTATTAGGGAGAAAAAGAAGGGAGGGGGAGGAGAAAGAGACTGAAAATACTATATTTTTTACCAAGCATGTTTATTTTTGCATTGCAACTACCAGGCATTCAGCATCCACATTCCAGGAACATCACACTATTTCTGTATTATCAGGAGCATATTCAAATATAATTTCCCCAAGGCTATGCAGCCCATAGGGAGAATATGACGAATGTACTCTTGTTGAGGATTTTTAATGCATTTTTATTTCTGCCTAAGCTGCTTTAGTTGAGGCTCTGTTGAAGGTAAAGCAATGCCAGAACCTGTAAGTGTCCTTTCCAAGTCTCAAGTCCTATTACAGAGATGCTAATATTCTGAAGAACTCCAGAACCCTCACCAGCTATTATTCAAATTCACAACATTTCCTCTAGTGATGTTGCATAGCATTTTCCTTTTTAATACATTAAATTATTATTATTAACTCACTTCCATTTTCCGCTCATGACCCATCCCTTTCTGCTATGATGCACTCTGAACATATGCTTCCAGAAGGAATAAGTTCTGCAAATTAATAAGGCTTGGCATAAAAAATGTCTACTTAGTATTGGAATAATCGAGTAATAAACCAAAAACAATTCTACAGTGAAGGTGCATGGTTTTAAAGTACCTATCCATTGTTAGGTTTTAGTTAACAGGAGACCTAGTACTGTTGAAATGAAAGTTATTTTTCTTTATATCTTTTATAAGGTAGGGTTTCATTAAAAGAAACCATTCTTATCATTAAAGAAACTCCATTTTACAGAAATTATGGCTGCAAAATAGTTAGAGAACTTAAAAGAAAATATAAAAATTGAATAAAACAGATTTGCTTATAAAATAAAGCTCAATCATCTTGGTACATATATTTCATATGGCTAAATTTTGTACCACATGGAAGAAGTAAACCTAATCCACTAACTGGAGTCTGTATTATTAATTTTTTATTTAGGTAATGTTTGTTTACAACATTGCATAGAATTCACCTATGGACTCACACCTTTTCAGATGTATTTACCACAACACACCTACCACCAAAGCATGGTACCTGTTCATAAATTTATTATGAGAAAATACTTGCAGCACCCACAGTCCTCCACCATAGTCCTCTGGATCTTCACCCCACCTACCACCCTCACTTTTTTTCTCCCTTCCCCCCTCCCACAATGCTTCAGATTTATGATCAGCATCCAAAGGCTAGCTTGATAGTTTGCTTTTGACTGATAATTTCTTCGGTATCTCTGTATTCCACATATAAGTGCAGCCATCTGATACCTTTATATTTCTGGCTTATTTCACTGAGGATAAACCCTTCCAGAACTTCTTGTAGGACAGATAGGATACAATTATTCTCTCCACTTTTGTTCACTTGGAATATCTTAATTTCTCCTTTGGTTTTGAAGAATAGTTTTGCAGATATAAAATTTCTTAGTGGACATGTGTTTGTTCTTTTTTTTTTTTTTTCCAACTCTTTCAATCATCTCACTGCCTTCTGATTTTTATGGTTTGTGATGAAAAATGTGTTAGTATTATTGATGATTCCTTACACGTGCCACTTCATGCAGTCTACAGGTCTAGAGGTAATGTCCTCTCCTTTGTCCTGTATAATCTGATTAAAATCAGTCAAGATAAGGACATTTTTTAATTTATTCTATTTGGAGTTTGTTAAGATTCTTTCTATGTAAATTCATATCTTTTCTTTCTTCCTACTGATTGCTTTCTTTCCAAAAACATATTATCAGACCTCAGTTTTGAAGAATCACTCAAAGGTATACACATGGAAAGTCAGAAGTGGGAAAAAGTATGGGCTGAGCACAAGGTGTGTTGGTTGTCAAAGCTCCCTGGGAGTGATATTCTCAGAGGCTCATGAGAGGCTGATGAAAGAGTTGTTTTTAATGCTGTTTAAAATTCTTAGCTACCTCTATCCCAATAGCTGCCCTCCCCACACTTGCAGAGCTCCCAATTTAGAACTCTGGATGCTGGGAGAAAGAAATAATAGCTGGGAAATTCCCAAACCTGTGGGAAAGACTTGGAACATACAGTCCAGAAAGCTAATAGACTGGCCTACTTTCTTAATGCAAAAATATCTTCTCCAAGACACATTACATTGACACTGTCAAAAATCAATAATAAAAAAAGAATATTAAAAGTACAAAGAGAAAAAAAGAAGACGGTAACCTACAAAGGAGATACCACTAAACTATCCACAGATTACTTGGTTAATGTAGTTCAACTGCTCAGAACAGTAGGTAGAACCTATTAGAGATTCAGAACATGTTCTTTCAATGTGTGGCTGACTGAATAAAAAAAGAGGTTAAGAGTAAAAATGAATTATCAACTAAAACATTCTATGTGCTTGTATTTAGGACAGTAAGTCTTTAGAAGAACCCTCTAAGGTGTATTTGTTGGTTGATCTTATCACTAAAGAGGGAAGGAAATACAGAGATCAGACAGTTGGTTCAAGAAAGCACCATGTGGCAGAGTTGCAAATCAGTGTGCCACTTTGGCCTCTGTGACTAACCATGCAGGGTGTTCCTCAAGATTCTAGATCTGGATTTTGACAATTATATAGGTTCTAACTTATCTAGCTGTAGTCAAGTTATTTCACTCACTACGCTTTCAGGCTTTGTTTTTGCTTTATTTTTAAGCTACGAAAATTGTACCTGTTCATAAATTTATTACGAGAAAATACATACAAACGTCATGAACATGTAAGTGCTTGGTAAATACTAGCCACTGTTACTTATTCAGGACATTATTCACTTTCTCTGCTCTACCTTTCTTCCACTGGTTTGATAATTAGATATCCAAAACATCTCAAAAGCCTTATGTGCAAAGCAGGTTATTTCTGACTGTGTTCTTCTGGGTGAGTCTGTTTTCTGAGCAGCTCTCTTAAGGGTGTACTTTAAACTTCTCACCATTAAAACTTTTATGCAAGGCAATTACTGCTATTTTTCACTTGAGGTTTCACTTACCTATAACCTTGTGTTTGTTTTAGGTGTATAACATAATGATTTGATATATACTCTAGTAGTATTAAAAATCTTAGAATGCTAACTCACTAGTGATTTGGAACAAGTGGTCTATCTTGCTTAAGAAATCGACAGTTAAAATACATTTAAAGCCCTCCCTAGTGGCACAGTGGGTTTGATTCCCAGCCCCGGAGGTGATCCACATGGCATGGCAGACCTCTCCTGACCCACCCACTGCTCCCTTCAGCAGTGTACTTTGTTGACCTGCCTGTTATGCTCCCCACTCTGTCTCTGATGAATTCTCTCACTGCCCCTGCACCTCTGGCCTGTACCCCAGTTCTGTATGCATACATAAATAAATCTTTTTTTAAAAAATACACTTAAGCACATGGGACCAGATAGATGCTGGATATTAGTTGTGACCCTTGGGGAATAGATATTAGAGGGCATAACTCCAAGTACACATTTTTAGGAGCGACATAGCAAGATGTCCGTGGATGATGAGCAACAGTCAAACAGAGCACATAGAGTTGTGAGCAAAGGAGAATTACCTCTTCTAATAACCTGCTATTCACCCCCTTATTGAGGGAGGGATTCTTCCCCAGGACAGTGAGACTCTAACACACAACTGCTAAATTTCACAGTATTTATTAGTCACAAGTCCTTAGAGTTCAGAGGGAGGAGGACCGTGCATGCCATGGAAAGTCTCACAGCATGGCTCTCGGTAACGCGGTGTGCAAAGGGGTGGTGGGGGGCAGGCTTTGTAGAATCAAGTGAGACAGATGCCCCCTATTCCCACCAGGGAATGTGACCTGCTCTTTTTAATAATTCCACAGGCCAGGAGGGAACTGAATCCTGCCACTCAAGGGTGAAAAGGCACTTCACCTAGTCCTTTTTTTTTAAAGATTTATTTATGTATTCATACAGAACTGGGGTACAAGCCAGAGGTGCAGGGGGAGCGAGAGGCTTCACCAGAGACAGAGTGGGGAGCAGAACAGGCAGATCAACCAAGTACACTGCTGAGAGGAGTTGGGGGACAGGTGGGAGGTTTCAGGAGAGTCTGCCACGTCATATGGATCACCTCCGGGGCCAGGGACTGAATTCACACTGAAGTGGCTGTGGCCAGCTTGCAGTGCTATGTCCTAACCCCTTGCGCCACCAGGGAGGGCTCTCACCTAGTCCTCTTAATAAGGAGATTGTTAGGCTAAGGGACCCTACCTAGAAGACAGAGGTGATAACAGATCATGTGGGGCTTGGAAACTTTCATTTGAGCCAAATGAGCCCTCTGGCATCACCAAATATCAAGTAACACATAATATTAGGCTTTAATTCTGTGGTGTTCCACCACAGAGACCAGGGAGGATATATCCCTGTTCAGAGAGGTTATGTCTTCTGGATGGAGATCTTTCATTCCTTTTGTATAAATTCACTTACTCCTTTTGCATAATGCCCCCCCATTGTGTAATAACCCCCATTCACAGTCCTGAAAGACTTCGGGCTTTTACTGTGTTGCCCAGTCAGATCGCAGAGGTGTCAAGCCCTAAATCTTCACTATGGAAAGTCAAATGCTTATCTCAGTAATCTCATATAAAAACCAAATTATACAAATCAAATTGTGTAACTTGTTCATTTACCAATTGATGATTAAATGAACATACAACCAGGGGAAAGAGTATGGTACCTTATATTAAACAGTAAATATAAATTGATTAATGAAATCACTTTAAATTGGCAGATACTTTAAACTTAGTAAATGAATAAACCTCTAATGGAAACACCATGGTTAGGGATGACAGGAAATGTACATTTATTTGATAAATGCATTTTGTAAATATCCAGCAATTAGCTTTAACCATGTTTTTTATCTATCAAAGTGCATCATCTCTTTTGTAAACCACTCTCTTAAGCCTCTTTTCAATGTTGTGCTAATTCATTGGTGATACTACTTCTCTATCCACATTGATACCAATTTATCTGTCATCGACAGATACGATACCAAGAAAAAAGAAAAGGGCAGAAATGTGTTGGGGTGGGTGGAGAGTGATAGATATTGAGTAGTTAAAATCTGGCACAGTCTTTTTTAATTAGACATTCAAGCTCAGAGAGAATTTCTTCCAGAAAATGACACACAGAAAAGCTAACTTTCTATTTAACTGCTCAAATTAATTGCCTTCCTTTATTAGAAAACCCATCTTTTACAAGAATTTAATGCAGTACATGGACCTTGTCCACTGACTATAAAAAGTGTATAATAGTGAATGATTTAAAAGAAATGTATATACACTAGTAGTTTTGATTATATCTCATCTTACATTTATTATTTATTTGGTGTTTTTAACCAAAAAGAATCAAACAATGGAAAAAATGGGATCATTTCAACCAAATGGTTAAGGTATATAGAACTCCATAGTTACTGCATACTTCATAAAAATATTAATTAGCACAATGCAATTAATAAAATCAGAACATAATGTTAAAAGTGTATTACCATGGATTAGAGGGTCAGGAAGACCATTGGGAAAATAAGTACTTGAACTTAGTTCTGAATATTGAGGAGAAAGCATAAATGCCAGGAAGAACTTTGCAGTACAGTGACTTAAGACAGAAATTCATTTTAAAAATTCCATCTAAAGTGACTGAAGTAAGTATGCAAGACAGAAAACAGTATGAGGTCAGTCAGAGGCATAAGGAGGTAGAATTCAGATAAAGTTGGAAAACAAGGGTAAGAAGTAGCTTTCATTCCAATGCGGCTGGTAGTAACTAAAGAATAAAAACAAGCGTGACATAGTCTCTCTGGATCTATAAGGAGAAAGGATTTAGAACAGCAAGCAGAGGCATCAGCATGGAAGTTGTGCACCAGAATTGGATATATGATCATGAAAGAAATGTAGCAATAATTAAAAAAAATAGCTAAGTAGTTTGCATAAATGATTTGGAAGAAATGCATTTACTTAAATGAAGAAAATGAGAGGAACAGGGCAGGGAAAACAGACAAGAGTTTGGACCATGTTAAGTTTCAGATGTTTCTTTGATATGTGAGTGAAAAGGTCAGGTCACCATTGGCTAAATATGAGGTATAGTAGAGACTAGAATCATAGTCTTGAAAATGGAATTTGAAGCCAAGTAAATGGATAAGCATGTCAAGAGAGAATGTGTAGAGAAGGGTCACAGACAAGGCCCTGGGGAACTTCAAAGTAAGTTTGAAAGAAAAATCACCAAAGAAGACAGAATAGAATATACAGGCTCATCCAAGGAATAGTTAGCAGTGTTTTCTAGATAGTTAGAAAAGCTACGAGAAGAAGCACACAGTGAAGGACAGAGAAGTGGCAGAGATAAGTGCTGGGAGAATTCAGTGTGAGCTGTTTTGATACTGAGTGGTTTTAGAAGCCTGTTTGATCCCTTCCTGAGCTATTTGGCAAAGAATTGACAGTCCCATATAGACATAGTGTTACATTAATTACATTAAATATAAGGCCAATGTCTGCTGCATTTGTGAACATTTTAGGATCCTTTCAGTATTGAATATTACTTTGTACTTACACTGGAAGAGTGATTGATGGTTAGGATAATGGTGGAAAAGGTTAATTCAAACAATAACAG